>NC_081166.1:24003478-24603478 GCF_012432095.1 Onychostoma macrolepis
AATGAAAACAGATAGAAAAAGAATAGAGAATCCTTTGATGTCTTTTTTTTATAGAAAACAAATACATAAAATAGAATTAGAATAGAAAGTGCTAGAGTTAGAGGGTCAAATAAAGATGGAAGAGATGTGTTTTTAGCCGTTTCTTGAAGATGACTAAGGACTCAGCTGCTTGGATTGAGTTGGTCAGGTCATTCCACCACGAGGGAGCATTTAATGAAAAAGTCTGTGAAAGTGATTTTGTGCCTTTTTGGGATGAACAATAATACACCATTCACTTGCAGAACACAAGCTTCCAGAGGACACATAGTGAATTTAGCTAAAGGGGAGCTGAGTCAGTGGTGGTTTTGTAGGCAAACAGTAGTGCCTTGAATTTTATGCGAGCAGCTATTGGTAGCCAGTGCAAATTGATGAACAGAGGTGTGACATGCATTCTTTTCTGTGCATTAAAAATTAATCTTGCTGCCGCATTCTGGATGAATTGTAAAGGTTTGATAGAACTGGCTGGAAGACCTGCCAAGAGAGCATTGCAATAGTCCAGCATGGACAGAACAAGAGCTTGAACAAGGAGTTGTGAAGCATGTTCCGAAAGAAAGGGCTTGATCTTCTTGATGTTGAATAAAGCAAATCTGCAGGACCGGGCAGTTTTAGCAATGTGGTCTGAGAAATACAGCTGATCATCAATCACAACTCCAAAGTTTCTAGCTGTTTTTGAAGGAGTTATGGTTGAACTAATGGTGCCTAACTGGATGGTGAGATTGTGATGAAGTGATGGGTTTGTTGGAACCACAAGCAGTTCTGTCTTGGCAAGGTTGAGTTGAAGGTGATGGTCCTTCATCCAGCAAGAAACGTCTGTTAGACAAGCTGAGACGCGAGCAGCTATCGTCGGATCATCAGGATGGAATGAGAGGTAGAGTTGAGTGTTATCAGCATAGCAGTGATATGAAAAGCCATGTTTCTGAATTACAGGGAAGAAAATGTTTTAAAGAGCATGCGAGGGTTAGTCGAATTGTTAATTTTGTTGTGATAGAATGTCCTTTTAGTAGTGGAGACATTAGCAGAGAAGGAAGAGAGGAGTGACCAGAACACATTAAGGTCAGTAGGATTTTTTGATTTGCGCCACACCCTTTCTGGGGGTCGATAAACGACTACAAAATGGATTTAAGAGTGACTGAATGTGATTCAAAAGAACTGTTGATACCAAGAGATAGTAAAGGATTACATTTCCAATCATTAGAGATAAGCAGACCAGTACCTCCACCTCTTCCAGTCAGACGGGGATTTGGGAAAATGAGAAATTATTGGAGAGTGCTGCAGGTATGTATATACGCACACACGGAATACAATACAAACAATTCTAAGGACATGAAATATTGATATGAATTATTTTATTACAGGAAAAGAGAGCTGGAGTTATATGACAAAGGGACAGCGACGTGCATTTTATCGTTACGAGAAACATTTTATGAAAATTTTGCAAATGACCAATCAGAATAAGATAGACAGAGATAGATAGACAGATGGAGGGAGGGAGGAATGAATGGATGGATGGGTAGTTTTTTTTATCTGTTATATTGTGGACTAACTCAATTGTTTTTCCAGTAACATTGTGCTGTTTTCAGCATTGAGAGAGCTTTTTATTCTCTGCTACATCTCTTTGGGACAAAAAAAATAAAGTAACGGTGGGTAAACAGCTGTTTTGTGTCACATTTGTTTAGGAGGGGATCTTCTTTAACAAACTAAAGCAGAGCCTGCTGGGGCCCATATTGTGCTAAAAGTCAGACTAACTTAAAGGATCTTTTTTATTTGAGCATTAGAGTTGAGTGGAAAATATGAGGATCCATATAAGATCATTTGCAGCAACAACATTCTATTAATATTATTCCCACTTTTACACAACAGAACAATTTTCCAACTAATTAACTGCTGGTAGATCTCATCTCTGTGGAAGGCAATTCCCAACAGACTTCATTAAATACAGCAACAAACACACAGAGTAATCAACAACACATTTCGCTTAAAAGCCTTCTTCTGCACATCTCACTAATGCAAAACATTTAATCGCTGGCTTTTATCAACTAATGCCAGATGCTTTTATATATTTATATGTTCTACCCCTAAACTGTTGAGTAGAGAAAGGAAAATGATATTGTCCTATCTTGTTTGAATACATGGTGTCCAACTACAGCAGGAAATGCATGTTTAATGCAGAAATAAATACATTAGAGCCAGATGAATGGTTTTGTAATGGACTTTTTGCATTTTATGCTTAATAGTTCTAAAAACATTGCACATGCAGACCCTCCACATAAAGAGTTGCATGGTATTTGACTGAAAAGACTGAAAGTCTCTTACCCTCTTGACCGCCTGTATTGATCCAGTCTGGATTTGCAATGCTTGCAATTGCGAAGATATCTGCCGCGAGAAAGAGACATCCTGAAATAATGGTGAGTTTATCCATTTTCATACCTCAGTCTGTGAACTACATGAGTTTAGGGCTGTTAGATGTTTGGGATTGTATGAGATGGATGCAACTTTCACTCCCTCTTTTCAGAGAGAACCTCATGGAGATGCTCTTCATGCAGTTCTAGAAGATAACATCTGAATGTCAGTTGAAGGATTATGATGCAAACACCAGCAGTATGACACTCAGCATTGAACATCATCCCATTATGAAACATTACCCCTCACGAACTCCACTAACAACAGCCTGAAAGGTGAGCCCATACTTGAGCACGGCTGTGAGGAAAATCCCAACTATTCCGATGTGTTACATCCGTGCTGGATCTTCCCTCTTGATTTATGGATATCATTGAAAAAGGAAAACGATTCCACAGCGCTCGAGTCTGTTCTCGCATCAGTATCGGATATACTGGCAAATGTCGCGCTGTATCGATAACCTCCGCTGTCCTCCTTGTCTTACGTTCTTCCGCGTTTCAGTTTGAACTAATATACCGTAAAAGAGCGTCCGCGAACCTTTCAAAACACAACCCTGCTCGCGAGATGTTTTCCCTTTGTAAGGAATAACGGAGGGGGCAGGAGAACATGACGCAACACGTGACGTCACCAACCTGCTTTTGACAACTCCGCGAGACGTCACTGAACAGAAGAGTTTCTTCCAAAAAGTTTAATCATAGATGCTTCATTTGAACAGACGCAAAATGTAATAAAGAGAAAACAATAACTATACTGGAAATATATTTTACAACTTGGTAGAAGTAATATAAATTTCATCGACCAATGAAATTAAGAGATTAAAATATTTATTTTCATGTTATACATATTAACACTGTAGTGAACGCAATAAGGATATTAAAGAATGTAATACATATAATAAATAAATTGTTGGACAAGGGTGTTTGTGTTTTTGTTTTTTACCTGGCATTTGCTCAATTTAAACCAGTTAAGATTTGTATGAATGAACAGTCCTCTCCGTGATCTTGATAATAAATATTACACAAACTTAAACTAACTTTTCCTGAAAGTGCTCCTCGGCCTTTTGACCAGATCACTCATTTTTTTCCTGACATTTTTTCATCCACGATCAGGATGATCTTTGACTTTCTGATGACTTTTTGCCATTATATGAAGAGTTAATTTGCAAAAACAGACAACTCCGTTTTTAACAATTCTCAAAAATCATGTTTTTTCATTGTGCATTCCAATTAATCTCAATCAAACTGCAGTTGTTGTTTTTTTTTTGACTAGGTTAAAAAATAACTTTAAAAAAAACAGCTAACACAATAAAAACATTATTTGTTTTTGCAAATAAACTCTTCACATATATATACTTACACACAAGTTTTCATGGTTCTTTGAAGCCTGTTTCTTGCAAAAACAAAGCAGTAAAATACCACTAGTCTGTTACCATTAGTTTATATTCAGATTTCAAAAAGGTAATATTTTTAATTTAATTTCAGTGCATTGATGTTATAAAGAAGCTGTAAGAGGATCACAAATCACAACTTGTTTCATAAATGTTTGTTGGTGTTGGTAAGATACTTTATTAATTTACATCTATACATTTCAACTGGGCAAGTGCGGAGTTCTTCTTTTCAGATTACTCCACTTTATATAATATTACAAATCTCAAGACCGACAGTTGATGACAACCTAATTATTTTATTTATTTTTTTATTTTTTTATTTGGACAGGAACAATAAAGATATCGTGAACACGTCCTCATTTCATTATAATGAAAAGAAGAGTTAGACTCTGTTGAAAGATAAAATGTGTGCCCATCAGATTTCATCAACAAAAGGTGTGTTGACCAAGTGTCCACTGGAGGTCATCGTCTTTTTGCCAGACATGAATTTTTTTGCAACCTGAAAAACAAATGAGACCAACTTTGTTTTACAAAATTGCAATCAAAAAGCCAACAGATACACTACTATAGATACCTACTTATTATCGCTATTTTCAGAATATATTTTAAAATAGCCGTATAGTACAGTCAACTCTAAATAATGCTAATACAGGAATTATGTAGTGACCAAAAAATATTAAACATTTTGTAAAGTACACTATGATTCTTTCTCCAAGTTATTCTTCAGGTTACAGGTTGTCAATACAGACGGTTGAACCTAAGATATGATGTTATGTTCCTAGAGACTTTACACTGGGTTACTATTACCCTAAGAAACAATAGTTGCTTACATTGACAACATCAGCTGAAGACACAGCATTGATTTTCTGGGTCACAGACTCGGGGGAATGGTAGGTACCCTCTGCCAGCACTTGTGAACCAATAGCTTCCATTAAGCCCTCAGAACTCTCAATAGACATCAAGTACTCAGCCGTCAACTGATTCCTGCTCAGACAAAAAGACAATTCATTAATAATTACATGAAAACACGTAATGAATAAAATATTTAAAAAAAACAAGTACTGCACTCTTGGTCTCCAGCAAATAAACTCACTTAGCTCTGCTGAGGTCAGCTGCTCCAAGGTTTCCTTGTGCAATGTCATTCACTTGACTGACTGCTGCTTTGATTACCTGAACACAAAAATGAACACTTTAACTGTCACGGGCAACACCACAAGTAATATTTGATACTTAACACCATGTACTTTACTGATTCATTCAAGAATATTAATTCATCCAGGTATGAGTCACTGAATCATTCATTCCAAAACACTGATGCATGAATGAATGCTTATAGAGACTATTCTGTTTTTACTTCATTTGGAACTATTTCTGATTGAGCAAAATAGTAAATGGTATTATTGTGGTATATTATAATGCTACATTCATTTATTGTTTACTGAACTATTGCTTAATTATGCCTTATGACTAAAGGAGATGTTTCCTGGGAACCAACATATAGGTTTGGCCTGGCTAGCATCATGCACAGTTAAAACTAAAGCATAATATAAATCACACGTACATCTTTGGCAGCATTATACTGGCAGATGGTGTAAACGCCAAACAGACCAGAATCTGTGTAGTTGGCATTGAAAGCAGACACCTGCAACAAAGCAAGACAGACAGTTACAAAGAGTCCTTCGTATAAATCTTCTTTAAGCTGAAGATCACCCAAGGTGATACTCACATCAAAGGGCTGAGCAGTGACCTTTGAGATGGCCTGACTCAGTTTGCTTGTAGTGTTGGAGCCTCTCTTGACATGAGGTCCTGCTCCAAGCACATGCTGCAGTATGCTGAATGCAGTGGCCTCAGCTGAAGTTGCACTTGCACCTTCGCTCGCCACGACCGCATGAACCAGTCCTCCTCCAGACTGATGCCTCAGCTCACCTGGAGAACACAGCCAGAGACTAACATTACACAGCGTTTCAGAAGCAGAGCACTTATTTAGGAGCATGCCTCTTCTGACACTATAAATGTACTTAGGAAAAAAAATTAAGTTCCGCTTTAAACATTTTTAAATGCATTATTATTTATTTATTTAGGATCAGACTCATACCAGACTTTCCAACAATCGTTCAATGACAATAATCTTATTCCAAAACATAATCAGCTGCCAACCTAGAAAGCAAATTTCAAACCCCATGAAACATATATTAGCAGGACAGAAACAGAGATTCTAGAGGAGCATTTTATTGTCCAATATATGTGTTGTTGTGCACATGATAATATTGCTGTGTTTCCTCAGAGGTGAAAGCCTATAAAGTGGAAAAGCATATATTGCTAAAAGTTAATTTTGTCAGCTTTTAAGACAAATAAACCAAAAGGATATGAACTACAACCACAAAAGTACATTTTCATCAAGATGCTAACATCAAACTGTGATGATCTTTGGGAAAGTCTCTTACGTGTTTTGTGAAGAACACTACTTTTGCAGTGCGTTCCTGTAACTTACAGCATGGTGCTAGAAGTGTCAAGATTTTAGGTTTGATTCCCAGGAATATATATATATATATATATATATATATATATATATATATATATATATATATATATATATATATATATATATATATATATATGCTGCAAGCTGCTTTGGATAAAAGCAACAGCCAAATGAGTACATGTAAATTATGTGACTGTTAGGTGTTGCTGCCCAATTAGCATGATTAAAAAAAGGTTCATTTTAGTTTGGATAATGCCTTAAAAGGGATTCTATGTAGGCAGCAGACAGTAAGACGGTTCCCTAGGTTCTGCGGTAGAGCAACAGTCAAGTTCCTTACATTACTGACAGTATCGACCTGAAAATGAGACTTTCCGTGAATATGTAAGGTAAATGTACTGTGTATTTTATTTTGTATTTTTAATACTGTTCTAGTATTAATGATGCACTCTACCTCCACGGTACATGGCTTTGGAACCAACAGTGCCTGCTCCACTGCGGATGTTCAGGAATTGCTCCCCAACCTGCTTAAGCACGGCATGATCCACACCTACACAATAGCATACAGTACAAATAACTGATTTGATATCCTTTTTGGGGCCATATTAAATCTTCTCCTTTAATAAGGCAACAATTTCATAACATACCAAGACCAACAAGGGCCATTCTTGCACTTGTGAAGTTGTTCTGAACAAAGGTGTGCATCTGTGTAAAAGGGCATAATACAGAGAACATTAAAATGTAACTTTTATTTGCAATGTGATATATTTGTGCAGGATTGTTATTTGCATGTTGTTTACTGTTGTCAAGCAATGTAGTAATCGCGTTCATTACTATTCTACAGCTCTTTTACAGCAATGTGAAACCTTAAAGATGAGTGTCCATGTGTTATATAAATTAGACTTATTCAGTTATGATTAATCTTTGTTTGGTTAATGTTCATGAAGTTACAAATAAAAGAACAAAATCCGATGAAGTGACTTTTAAAGGGGTCATGAACTAAGAAACCAAAATTCCCTTGATTTGTGAGGTCACTGTACTATAAAGACATCCTGTAAGCTTCAGAACTCAAGACTTTGTCGTTAGTCTAAAAACAGCTTATATTGAAGGCAGTCGGCCAAAACGACAGTTTTAGGAATGCTCTACTATATGATGTAATAGTGTGGATAAGCACCGCCTTAGCAGAAGAAGATCGACATCACTGTCTGTTTAGCCCCGCCCCCCGATTCACGCATGTAGCCTAGTGTTTACGACAGAGGCGAACGCTCAGGTCTATGCAGAAACCAAATGATAAAGATGGGTCTGAAGACAACAAGATGCTGTGCAGTGCCAAGTTGTAGAAAAAACAGTCTTTGCATTGCCTTCATTCTGATCCCAATATTAGAAAAGAGAAAACTGTATTTTAATGAAGATCCAGACCGCGTCAGTAAGAACTCGGTTCTTTGTTCACTTCATTGTACTGTGGGTTCGTTTACAAACAAGGCACAATTCGATGTAGGATTTTCAAAAACACTGAAACTAAAAGATGATGCTGTGCCAACTATACTGGATCCGATTGTAATGTCGCACCACACAAGTGTAAGTAACTGTTTTCATTACGTGGTCACTATTGCTTCGTCTCTTCTTACAGATCAGATTGTTCGATATGTATTGAGTTATTTATGTGTTTTAAACCTAAATCACAGCAGCGTCCATCTATGAGGAATGAATGTACGCTGTTAGCCAGTCATAGCAGTGGGCGTTTACTTCCGAGTCTACAATCCGCCACGATTATTCAAACAGAACGTTCTGATGAGGGGGGTTAAAAACAGGACAGAAAATAGCTTATTAATTCTAAATTATGATGTTTTTGGATGTAATAACATTATAAATGGACCTTAGTACAGTACAAAATGAAAAAAATAAAAAAGAGTTCATGTTCATGACCCCTTTAATTTCATAAAATATCAATTTACTGTATAAATGAAAATCCAAATAATCCATCTATTAATTTCCCAGCAGAAACTCTATCACGATATATATTGTTACTATGATATGAAATGGCGCATAATTTGGACAAGACTCAAATGCTATATGAAAGATTCAAATGAATTTGTACAACAATACAAAGAACATTAATGAGCCATATCCATTTGTTTTCCCTCCAAAACGTTGCCTTACCTGTTCTGCGGTGATTTGGCCGAGCATGAAGTCTGGACAGTATAAGGAATTGGACAGGGCATTCTTATAAGCTGCAGCATGCAAATTCTCAATGACACCTGAGGCACAAACAAATAGATGAAGAATGGAAACAGGAATCAGGGACATTTTGACCGCTAACCAACCTCAGTCAATCATATGACAAAATTACTGTATTAACAGTTTTTTATCAAAATGAACCCTCTGGGACCAAACGTGTGATAATTGGCAGTCAAAACAGACTAAGACAAAAAAGCGTGACGTTGTTATTTTTAAAGAAATGAATGTTATATTTTGTATCTATATCTATCTATCTATATTTATATATATGTGTTTGTATACATGTATGTGTATATGTATATGTACAGTCAAGGCCAAAAATTATTTTGTGTATTTGTTGTAACAGAATATGTTGACATGCATTAATGTTCAAAAAACACATTATTTTTAAAATACTGTACATTATTGTACTCACTCAAACGCGTCGTTTATATGTATATGTACAGTCATGGCCAAAAATATCGGCACCCTTGGTAAATATGATCAAAGAAGGCTGTGAAAATTAATCTGCATTGTTAAACCTTTTGATCTTTTATTTTAAAAATTCACAAAAATCTAACCTTTCATTGGATAATAAGAATTTAAAATAGGGGGAAATATCATTATGAAATAAATGTTTTTCTCAAATACACATTGGACAATTATTGGCACCCCTAGAAATTCTTATGAGTAAAATATCTCTGAAGTATATTCCCATTCATATTCACAATTTTGAGCACTCCAGGGTGATTATGAACATGAAATTATCCAGCCATGGCGTCCTGTTTCACAGAAATATAAATAGGAGGGAAATCAAAGCCCGAATTCCCTTAATCATCCATCACAATGAGAAAAACCTAAGAATATATTTCTGATGTGCAGCAAAAGATAATTGAGCTTCACAAATTAGTGAAGTGGCTTTAAGAAAAGAGCTAGAGCAGTGAAAATTCCCATTTCCACCATCAGGGCAATAATTAAGAATTTCCAATCAACATAAAATGTTACGAAACTGCCTGGAAGAGGACGTGGGTCTATATCGTCCTAATGCACGGTGAGTAGGAGAGTTTGAGTGGCTAAAGACTCTCCAAGGACCACAGCTGGAGAACTGCAGAAAATAGTTGAGTCTCGGGGTCAGAAAACCTTTTTAAAAAACCTACATCACCACATGTTGTTTGGGAGGGTTTCAAGAAAAATTCTCCTAGCTCATCCAAAAACAAACTCCAGCATATTCAGTTATCAGACACGACTGGAACCTCAAATGGCACTGGCTTTTTAGCAGCAAACATTCAAGATGTGTTTGGTGAACACAGAGATAAAAACTACCCCATGTGTACAATGAAATATACTGCTGTATTTTTGATGTTGTGGGCCTATATTTCTGCTGGAGGTCCTGGACATCTTGTTTAGACACATGGCATCATGGATTCTATCAAATACCAACAGATACAAAAAAATCAATAACTGACTGACTCCGTTAGAAATCTTATAATGGGCCATGTTTGGTTCTTACAATAATCCAAACACAAACCTCAAAACAACACAAAAATGGGTCACTGAGCACAAAACCAAGCTTCTGCTGGCCATTCCAGTCCTCTGACCTGAACCCTATAGAAAATGAAGCACCAACATGGAGCTGTGAATCTAAAGGGTCTGAAGTGATTCTGGATGAAGGAATGGTCTCTGATCTCTTGTCAGGTGTTCTCTAACCTCATCAGGCATTATAGGAGAAAATTTAGAGCTGTTAAACTGGCAAATGGAGGTTTCAAAAGTATTGAATAAAAGGGTTCCGTTAATTGTGGGCAATGTGTATTAGAGCAAAACATTTATTTCATAATGTTATTTCCTCCCATTTTAAATTCTTATTATCCAATGAAAGGTTAGATTTTTGTGAATTTTTTAAATAAAAGATCGAAAGGATTAACAATGTAGATTAATTTTCACAGCCTTCTTTGATCATATTTACCAAGGGTGCCGATATTTTTGGCTATGACTGTATATGTATATGTGTGTGTGTGTATATATATATATATATATATATATATATATATATATATATATTTTTTTTTTTTTTTTTTTTTGAAGGGATTTTCATGGTAGTAGACAATACTCACATCTAAAATATGCACTAGTTATTTCTATATAAAATAATTCAAATATGAGAAAAATACTTAACATTTTCAATTAATACAGTGCTTAATTCATATTTAAATACTTATTTATTGTTAGGTTTCACATTTAGATAGACATTAAGACATTTTTGAAGATTATTTAATTAAGGCTCACTTGTAGAATGTACCCAAAAATAGCTCTGTATTTTTCTATTCAAGTCCACAATTTTTTGTATGTTCATACATCAAGTGACCTAAAAGTCAAGTTTTGTACCATTCTAATGAGTCCAAAAAATACAAAACACAAAAGCTTTTGGTCTAAAATGACTGCCAGAGGGTTAAACACTGCATACCAATCTGTGGAGTCTGCTTGGCAAGTTCCTTATCCAGTTTCACCCTGGCAGTGAGGTCTGACACTTCCCATGGCCGAAACTCCGGTGCAGTGGTCACATTGATCAGATACTCCATAACAGTGTCACTGCAAGAAGACAGACAGACAACGTATTTGTTTCCAGTAGAAGAAAAGATCATACAGACAAACTAATCCTGTGTTATACTCACATATGATCTCTCAGGCAGTCTACAGTGTATGCCATGTTTTCCCTGGAGCTTGACACACTGCATGTAAAAATATACTATAAACATTTATTCAAATAACATAACAGATTTGTGTACAATAATGCACCATATATATATATATATCAAGCCAGTGGTTCTTAACGGGTGGGTTGCAAATCAAAAGTGGGTGGCAGATCTATTGTGGTTCTGAGCAGCAAAAAGTTAAAAAAAAAACTAAAGGTAAACTTGGGTCCTGATGCAAAAGCAGCTGAAAACCACTGTATTATGCCACATACCTTACATATTATTAGGTAACAGACATTTAGAAGAAGCTGTTCAGTGACAATGATAAACTGACCTTAAGCTTCCCCCTACAGCCTCAACACCGCGGCAGATCTTGAAGGCAGACGCTCCCTTGGTTGTCTGGAATCAGAAGTATAGAGAAGTGAATGCTGCACAAAAGCAATACAGCAGTCAAACACAGAGTCATGATGGATATATACCAGACTGGCAGCCAGACGAAGCAAGTGTGTGACACCGAGGTTATCGATCGTCTCATATCGACTTCCAGCCCTGATGAGCACACCAATCCGAGAAGCAGGAGAATAGTTTTCCAAGGAAGCAATCACTAACCCACTAGGCAATTTTGTCACCTGGAAGAGACAAAAATAAATAAATAAATGAATGAATGTAATTCAGTTTCCTTCGATTTGTACAGGTTACTAATATCATTGTTTTGTTATATTCAAGTGACTAATGATATAATGCATCAATGCAATGCATAAAAAAAACAATATTTTTAAATGACATTTTTATATATCTATAAGACATACTAGACTTTTTTGAGCATTATAAAAAGAAAATTAAAAAGTTAATTTAATCAATCAAAAAAGCCAATTAAATGTTTGTGTTAAATTTTGGTGCATTTTTGAGTTAACAAAAATGCACCCAGTTGTGTAAAATAGGCACATAATATTGTAATATTTCTACATTGATTGTAAGCCACTGAATTTGATGAAATTTGTATCACAGCACATTTTGCAGTATCAGCAGATATTAGCATTTTAATACAAAGTTCCTTTATAAACACATAATTAACATTAATTTGTCTAAATATCAAGAAAATGCTTAAATAACTAAATGTGATTTATATTTTAATAATGCATTTCATTTTTTACAGGTTTGAAACCATAAACATTTGATAATACACACAACAGTTGCACTGTTCCTAGAAAAATCTGTTGAGATATATATATATATATATATATAAAATGAACAAAAAATACTGCTTAAAGAAATTTAATTCACATATGATTTACAATATTTTTTCAGTTAATAATTAATGAATTAAAAATGTCACTTAATCCTCACCATGAAAGAAAAAACTATTTTGATGTCAATATTTATTTTTGTAAAGTACCCTGAAAACAAGTGATGTTTTCATGGACGTTTTAATAAACAAAAACTGCGTTGACAGTATTTAATATAGTTTAGTAAAATATAGTTGTTAAGAAAATAAAGAAATTAGTTAAGATGTATTGTATGTATCATGGAATAAATAAGCATAATTGGTTCACATTACATAATCACAAAACTTGCATCAGACTAATGAAAATCCTCTTCCTGTCATTGCAGTAAAATTAAACTGAAATTGTAATTCCTGAACAGTCCCTAATATGAGAGCAGAAACCCTCCCCAGCACCCACACATACATGAACATCCTGGTACATGTGAGGGGCACCTGCCGAGACCTTGATGCCCGGCAGAGGCACAGTCAAGGGCTGGTCCCTTTGAGTGGCCGCATAGAAGCGTCTCTGTGGAGAGAGAGACAAATCATCATCTACTGACCTGCACTTCCTGCGGCAGAAACTTTACTGGCTCCACGGCTGCCGCAACATCCACCTTATGGGCAGCCTGTGCTGCATAAAGCCTCCTCTGAAAATCAGAAAAGACATCACGCCTCTGAAGATAAAGCGTGTCCAAAAAGAGCAGCATAAAGAGAGGAAGAGCGAGGCATGGGACGCTACTAAATTATAATCCTACGTTTGACACAAACAAAAGAGTAAATACGAGAGCCACAGACCCTTCTTTTCATGTGCATCGAGATTGAAGCCATCGTGACACCAAAAATACGTTAGAAAACATATAAAATCACGGTTTCATCTAATAAAAAGCTAAAAATTTATTTAGAAAACACAAAAGAAATGGATCACACACAGATATTACAACATGGACACTGTTCAGTGGTGAAAACCAGAAACTCTAACTCTGTTTTAATCTAAACAGATTTTTTTAATGATATAATTATATTATATTTGCACACATATATCATTTAAATTTCCTACACGGCATAAAAATAATTGGATGTTCTATTTTATTTTTCTAATATTTTCTGTTTGTTTATGTTCTTGTTTATTATTTTTTTTTATTATTTATGTTCAAATAATAGATGTATTTTTCTATGATCTTTATACCCATGTTAAATCTATTCTATGTAAGGAGATCCGTAAAAAGCATTTCACTACACGTTGTACTATGATTATGTGACTAATATATTTATATACTTGCCTAAGAATATGACTATTACAGTCATTTTATCGAATAAATTAAATGTGTTTAATATCATGCAAAACAAATTCAGACAAGTTTATGAACTTTTCACAGCTAGTGTAGTTGCAGGTCATAAAAAAAATAAATAAAAAAAAAGCTATAAAACCAACAAGGGAACCAGATTTAATGCAATGCATGACAACTAATACAAGGATAAATATTCACTAATATAATAATCAGTAAACATTTCTCTCTTCCCCATATTGTGCTGAATACACTAAATACTGTCATTCTTCCTGCTCTAAAACTTCCAACCTGAAAGTGCTGTCAAATCACAATGACAAGTTATAAAAAATTATATATACTTTAAGGGAACAGTCAGAAGTTTTCAAACTGGTGTCCAGCAGAGTTCTAGGGGTCAATGTAAATGTTTCGAGAAAAACAGCATAAACATATTTTAAATAAATAAATAAAATACATTAAAATAGGGGGTTTAATGAGCAAATACACTTCAAAAACTTTGACCTAAGAGTTCTATAATAAGTATGAAAACTATATTAATTGAAATTAATATTTTCCAAATAATATTTATTATTTCACAGCCTTTATACAACAAACTATATAGATCCCTTTTAAATGTTAGGATAGGTGCTGTGGCATAAAGACAGAATCAAACGAGGAAGGTAATGAATTGACATACACAGAGCTGAACTGTCAGCTGGATCTCTTATCTAGCATTGTTGTATGAGAACAAGGCCAGCATCTGTTCTATCCAGAGAGCACTCGTACAAAACAACACACACAACCATGCAGCAGAACCTCTACTAGTCATCTTTAACCCCGTTAACCAAGTTCTCACCGATAACTGGCTTATTCCCCGGATCCCCCTCATCTTCTCTCTCTCCTTCAGACGGACCACCGCAATATGGCTGACCTAAGGATGTCCTACCCAAAATCCTTCGCGCTCTGCTTCTCTTCGTCGAAACTGAAATGAAGCACAAGTGCATACTGCCACATGGCGCCTCGGAGTGTGCGTAGCGTTTACATGCCAAGTTGAAATGATTCAAAATCAGTGTTTTAAATTTTACTTAAATTATAATTCACACCACTGCATGTAAACAGTCTTAAAAGTGCACGAAGACGCCTTTTACGAATGTTTTCTCGAAAGTGTAATCTAATCTACAAATCGTTAAATATCATTTGATATGATCTCTGTTTATTTTTTGTTATTTTATTCATTTGTAGTACTTGTTTTAAATAATTGTTAATCTACATTATAAAATTCACTCGAGATCGGTTAAAACCAAACCATTAACGTGAGATCAACACAGTCTTGCGACGAATCTTTTCCTTACAGTCTATGGAGGAAACATTGCAATTTTTCTACACCGGTGCTGAATTAGGAAAATATATTTTATTAAAACAAAACAAAAAAGCGTAATTTTAATTTGTTTCGCCGCATACTAACACACTATTCTTAATGAAATAGTACGCTTTTCCGAATTTAGAACTTCAAAATTCCGATTTCTTTTCAGTAAATATATTCTATTCTATACATTTTTTAAAATATTCTTCATAATAGTCAACATCAAATATGGAATGTCTTTAAGATTAAAGTAATTATTTTAATAAAGATTAAAAAATAAATTAAAAAAAGTCTACCGGAAGGGGGTTGAATGTGAGCATGCGCAGTGTATCGACCACACACACGTGTTGCGAGTCGCGGTAGTAGTGAAGAGCCCAAAGCTTCGTTGGTCTTTAGTTTATTTTCTAAACTCTATATATTTTCTGTTTAAAGTAGTACTGTCCTCCGTGAAGCTCTTGCCGAGAGGACCCGTTTGTTTATAAGTTAGTCACCGGCCAAAACACAACAAACACAATGGTGAGTATCACGCATGGGACTACTTACTAGTTTAGGATGTTGCTTCACTAACATACATTCGCGTAGCTATTTTAATTTTGCCTGCCGGAATTATGAAAGTATTTATACATGGATCTTATTTGAATAGGTTTCTGGTTTGTTTTTAAAGCCTTTCAGTTGTAGATCAGAAAGCCGTGTCATCATGAGACATTACGCTGACCAGATAATCAGTGTCGTTTGGTTAATTTTATGTGGTTGAGTGTCTTGCTGATAACGCTTTGCTCTGTTGTCTGTCCTCCTTTTTACACAGACTGAAGCTGAAGTGAATCCGAAAGCCTATCCTCTGGCAGACGCCACGCTCTCCAAAACCATCCTGGACCTGGTGCAGCAGGCGTCGAACTACAAACAGTTGAGAAAAGGGGCCAATGAAGGTAAAGTAGCTCAGCTGGATGAACGTATGTCCATTAAGAGCATAACAACAATCCTTACCCGTTATATCACTACATTATTATTATGCTAGTCTTTACACAAACTATCAAAAATAAAAAAAGTAATCACACTCCTGCTTAATTAACAGAAGTATTACCCACTAGGGTCAGAAAGTGGAAAAGCAAAAATTATTGGTTGATGTAATGTTTTTTTAATGGGTTATTGATAAGTAATTTATTATGATTTTAATTTTGTATCTCTTCATAATATTTTATAACATTTTCTTATCTTTAAAGGACAAGATCACTGATTTTCAACCAGCTTTGTATTGTTACAATGTCGACTGTATAAGTAAATGAAAATTGTTTTTTTCATGTTACCTGCATCAAGATATCCTCTGAAGAATTTTGACAGCTTTATTAAAATTACAGGTCTTCTGCCTTTATGCCAGGTGCATTGTGGGTGTTGAAGTTTACTTACCTTTTTTTAGCCACAGCCCTTTTGCTCTTTTCTCTAGTCATGTTGCACTTATTAAAATAGCATTTCTACTGCATAGACAGCCAAATTTATTAAAAACCCAGCGGTATATTACCCTTTTAGAACTTGTTCTTTCAACAAAGACAAAACAAAGCTTTAATTACCAAAATGAATTTTTCTGATTAATTATCTACATATTGTAAATGTCACTTTTGCCAGCTCTGATTTTCAATGTCTTCCACAGCCACCAAAACTCTTAACCGTGGGATTTCCGAGTTCATTGTGATGGCGGCTGATGCTGAACCTCTGGAGATCATCCTGCACCTGCCGCTGCTGTGTGAGGATAAGAACGTGCCGTATGTGTTTGTGCGCTCTAAACAAGCTCTCGGACGTGCGTGTGGAGTGTCAAGACCTGTCATTGCCACATCAGTCACCATCAAGGAGGGATCGCAGCTGAAACCTCAGATTCAGTCTGTGCAGATGGCTATTGAAAGACTCCTAGTTTGAGCTCATACTTTTTACACTTTTGTTTTCAGGTTTTCTAAATGACCTTTTTGTACAATCCCGAAGGATTTTTTTCCCTTTTTGTTAGACTCAAACAATGTTGAGCGTGCTCCTCAACAATTGACAGCCGAAATAAAGTTCGGTTAAAATCAAATGATGATTTGTGTGGGTTCTTCGTGCTTGATGGATGTACATACTGCATTTCTAACATTAATACATTGGCAGTATTAATTTACCATTTTTCTGTTGTTACCTAATGCAAAGTGAAAAAAAATGCACTTTTTTTTTCTCAAAGCGAATTTAATACTACAATAAATACTGTCAAATGAAAGCAAATCATGCATTTTAAGTGTTTAGTAAACTATGCAGTTCACTATAAGTATATTTAACTTTTTTTTGTAATACTAAGAGATTTAATTAAGGTAAGCTTATTCATTTGGGGAAAAAGGGAGAAGAATGGTTTGGGAATATTGTGCATGAAAAAGTTGATTATGTAGTACTTATTTTTTTTCCATGTAACAGCTGCAGGTTGTTCAATTTCAGCCATCTGAAATGAAAGTCAACAAACAGTTGACAGTTCAAATTCAGTTCAACAGACATTTTGCAAATAGTGGTTACTATTTTTGCACTACATTAAAATTTTGTATATATTTTGTTACATATCTTTGACAATAGATGACAATTGCCAGACAGTGAGCTACTAATCATAAAAAATATGAGAAATATAAATAAAAGGTGACGTCACATAATCTGTTTATTTTTGCAATAATATGTAGATTTGTGTGCCTTCACCATTTAAGCCCACAATTTCAAAATTATTTCTATTTTTTTGTAGTTTTGTACGAAGAGTTTTTATTTAGACACAAAGAGAAGGAAACTGCTCATTTTGACTCCAGTGAACCACGTGACCGAGAAGCTGAAGTCCACCACAAACAGAGAAGTCTTTGATAGCAAGACCGACAGACAGGTGAAATAACTATGAGCGAGTCTCCCGTTTTATTAAACAAACACGAGGTCGAGAGTTTGCTCGGTTATGATGATCTGATTCCCAGACTGGAGTCTGTCATGGGAAAGTTTTCTAAACGGGACAGTTCAGAAATAATCCAGCCTGTGAGATCTGTGGTCCCTGTACAACAATACAATGGGTATGAATAAATCTCTAAATATCACGATCGCTTACTGACATAGACCTATAGAAATAAACACTTGCTGCATTTTTCAGGTTTTTGGGCGTTATGCCTGCATATTTGGCCGCTGAGGGTATTTTATGCACGAAGATGGTGACTTTCTACCAGCGTGCAGAGGGATCCAGTTTACCATCAACTCAAGCGACCGTGTTACTGTTTCATCCCGAGCGTGGAACTGTGACCGCGGTGAGCCACACTAACCTGCTTTATTCTGCAGACAGTTTACCATCCTCTCCTCCGCACATCTGTTCATGTCTGGGATTTACTAAATTGTTATCTGGGTCAATAACGTATAAGAGCTTGCAGTAAAACATCTCTGTGATGTCATTTCCTGTGTTATTTTATATTTTAGGTCGGACCACATGACTTTGATTTGGTTTGCAAAAGATTTCAAGGCTGAATTTTTAGCATCACTTCTCCAGTCACATGATCCTTCAGAACTCATTCTAATATTCTGATTTGCTGCTCAAAAACATTTATTATTATGTTGAAACAGCTGAGTATATATATATATATATATATATATATATATATATATATATATATATATTATTATTATTATTATTTATTTATTTTTCTTCAGGTTAAGAAATATAGAAAGTTCAGAAGAACAGCATTTATCTGAAATAGAAATGTTAACATTATAAATGTCTCCATTATCACTTTTGATCAATTTAATGCATCCTTGCTAAATAATAATGGTATAGTTTATAATGTTACAAAAGCTTTTAATTTCAGATAAATGCTGATCTTTGGATTTTTCTATTCATCAAAGGATCCTGAAAAAATGTACTCAGCTGTTTTAAATATTGGTAATAATAATAATAATAAATGTTTCTTGAACAGCAAATCAGAATGATTTCTGAAGGATCATGTGACACTAAAGGAGTAATGATGCTGAAAATTTAGCTTTGATCACAGTAATAAATTACATTTCATTAAATTACAAATCACAATAAATTACATTAAAATATATTCAAATAGAAAGCAGTTATTGCTTTTGCTGTATTTTGGATCAAATGCAGGCTTGGTGAGCAGAAGAGAATTCTTTTAAAAAACTGTGTGTGTGTATATATATATATATATATATATATATATATATATATGATTTATATTTTGATTTAGTTCTGTAACTTTATCTGTAATGTTAGATCATGGACGGGGAGGCCATCACAGCCAAACGAACCGCAGCAGTATCAGCCATATCAGCTAAAGTAGGTTAAAATGCATTTAAAGTAGTAATGATGTAATATATAAAGTCACTTAATCTGAATATGTTTTTCTCTCTCCAGCTGTTCAAGCCTGCTCTTTCAGAGGTGTTGTGCATCCTTGGTTCAGGGCAGCAGGCTAGAAGCCACTATGATGTCTTTACAAAGCTCTTCAAGTTCAAAGAGGTAACCAGTATAATGTATAGGAATATATTATAAAATATATATATATAAAAATAGGAAATACGTCCAAGTCATTCAAAACTGTTTTTGTGTGTATGTAATCCAGCGTTGTATTCACTGCAGGTTCGTGTGTGGAGCAGAAGGAAAGAAATGGCTCAACAGTTTGTTAATGATCTCCAAGATCCTGTAACAGTTTGTTCTTCAGTGAAGGAGGCCGTGATGGGAGCTGATGTAATAGTGACTGCCACAGGTGCAAGTCAGCCGATACTCTTTGGCAAGTGGGTCAAACCAGGTGCACATATAGCAGGTCAGCTGGTCCACAGATTTACAATAAGATATTTTGTGAGGTTTTTAACCAATAAGGTACAAGAGGCTGTGTTATACTCAGAATATAGTCATGACTAAAAGATACCGTTCAGATGCAGTTACATGAGCGTCATTTCAGAGAAACTGCAAAGGCAAAAACGATCCATAACGATTAAGGAAGCACAGCTACAGTCACTTTCAAACCAAGCTGCTTACTGTTGGTCAATGCAGCTAATGAACAGCCTCAACAAGTCAACATGATAGTTACTACATTGTGTATTTATCTATTGTGGTGCTCTGTTTTATGACAGCGGTTGGCGCTTGTCGGCCAGACTGGAGGGAACTGGATGACGTCTTGATGAGAGAGGCTGTGGTGTATGTGGACAGCAGAGAGGGGGCGACAGCAGAGTCAGGAGATATCATTCTGTCTGGAGTATGTATTACTTTCCATCAGTAAAATATAGCTGATTTCACCAACACTTATTTGAGTCACCATAGACACACATATAGTACACCTAAATTCCCAAATACTTTACATGCTCATTTTTTACCCAGGCTGAAGTATTCGCAGAGCTCGGGGAAGTTATAAATGGATCCTTTCCTGCTCAGCGTGAGAAGACTACGGTATTCAAGTCACTGGGTAACTTGTTTTTCCACAGCTGTGATCCAAACATCAAGAACAAGATGTACTGAAGATAATAAAAAAGGGGAGAAAGCATTCTTACCACTGATAGAAAGTCATAGTAGCAGAATGTGCTTTAAAAAGCTTGATGTTTGCATTTCAGTCCTCTCAAGAGACAAAAAGGAACTATTTATATGTATAATTTTTATTATGTAAGCTTTAAAAACCCCTGCTGATCTTCAGCCAGTTGTAATGAAAATTTGGGAATGTCATGTGGAATTTGTTCAGTGTTATCTTCAGATGTTTTTTTTTTAGAAAGCACTCATTAGTCCTGGAATGATAAATTTGTCAGTCAGTGGAAACGAAGCTCTTATGACTTGTTGGATATTTTGAATTTTTAAATGCAGGAATGGGGATACAAGATGCTGTCTCAGCCAAACTTGTGCTGGAGAAGTGGAACAGTGAACATTGAAGAACCAACCAGCACAGCTTCCTCTGCTGATTTCACAATTGTCTTGTCTGCCACGGTGGTGGCGTCTTTATCCTGATCAATGATTATGAGAGAAAAAACTGCTCTCGCAATTACACAGTTAAAAGATTAATCAGTAAAGTCCTTTTAGTCTGAAAAAAAGCAACACTACTTTCTTTTTTTTTTTACACGTATTGTAGCATCATTAATAGAGTGCTGCAGGGGTGATGTATTTTTGTTTGCCAAAACCTAGAAATGAGTTTGCGTTTTAGCAAGATGGGTTTATTTTAAATGAATCTTCTGTTAAATGCCTGAAATAAGGTCTGCAGTTAACACAAGCTCAAGATATTTCATTTTATTCTACAACATAAAATATATTAGTAATATTAGTAATAAATTTTCTTGTCTTGAAAAAAGCTGTTGCGGTAACACGTTACATTTACTTACTATTATAATAATTAATTATGCATAATTACATGCTAAGACAAACCCTAATCCTAACCCTAACCATATAGTAAGTGCATGTGGTTCATTAATATTGCTCAGTACTTAAATGTATACTTATACTGTAACAAGAGGTTGTTGGGGACAATTTATTTTCAGAACTTATTTCCTGCAATAATCCAAAAGCCAATAGAAAAACCCCACTGGATTACGGTTGGTCTACAAAAACACATCAGTGCAGCACTCTATACTGGAACCTCACCAAACACTTCCAAAACGGTGGCAACAAAGATGGAAACACAATTCATGTATTTAAAAATTGTATTTCCATCTCTATTGCAATGGGTTTGGAAGTGTCTAAAATGACTGTACCCATATGTACAAGTTGGTGTTTGGTTTTGATTGTTTGGCTCAAGGTTGTCTTTTAAAGTCACACCACAGATGTTCAGCCAGGATTAGGACTTGGCTTTCTGCAGACCAGTCAAGTTCTTCCACACTGACTGAATCAATCGTTTATTTTGAATCTTGCCTTATACACAGAGGCATTGTCATGTTAGAATAGATAAGGGTCCTGTCCAAACTGTTGCTTTAAAATTAGAAGCACACAACTCCCTAGAATATCATTATATCCTTAAACATTAAGGTTTGTACTCATGGAAATTACTCAAGTAGTCAAACCTGTTCATTAGAGGGGTGTCCCAAAGTACTTTTGTCCATAAAGTGTACACGGAAAACAAAGGACAAAGACAAATGTTTTTATATTTGGTTTCTATTTTCAGACATAAAGGTTAATGCATTGTAGCTTTAGTGGAGACAAAAGCATGAATAAAGCATTTTAAATGTTTTAAAAAAAAGTTACAGATCTGTCAAAATTAAAAATTCCATGTGGCAAATTCCAACCATTTCATCTTGAACCATGTCTGAAGTCCAATTAGAAGTTTAATACTTAATGTCTGTACCTTTACAACAAACTGTTTATACATATAGCAGTCTTTAAGGGGATCTTTCAAGAACATGAACTCCATGTCATAGTGTTGAGGTGTCTACAGTACAGAAACATCCGACATGCTCAGCAATGAAACCCTGGTCTGATACTAGGCACTGGCAGATCTGTAGTCTAAATACAATACTGGGACTGTAAAATGGATAAAACACTGTCAGACACCTCCAAAAGACTGACTAAAATACAGAGAGAGAATAAACAAGAGATCTGCCCTTCTGAATATTTAGATACAGTAGTGAAAATATGCTATATGCTGACAAAACAAAGCTCTTGTATGCATTTTAACTAGGTTTGTTTCTTATACCGTTAAACAAAATAAACTCTCTAGCATGGAAACCTTAACACAGGAACCAAAAAAATAAAGTGGTTACTTCAGCTGTCCTCTTGTAAAATAGTTCCTTCAATGTTACTGCAATCTATGTCTCTTACAAGTGATTATCACCCCCTACCCTTTAGGAAAGATTAGACCGTTAGTGTGAGCAAATTAAAACCCATATGGGTTTAACGTTTGGCAATAATTCATTTTCTACAAAAACGCAGATTGTAAACAAAATATATGGGCTCACAAAGATGGAGTATTTAGTTCATCAAAATTAGGGGGAAATAAAGGAGATCATTAGAAGGCAGCAGGAATTTCTTACTGTACGGGAAGGAAAACTACTATGGATGCCGCTCCTCATCTCTCAGAAGCAAATAATCTGGCATTTTAACAGCTAGTTAGTGGCGCAACTCTAAATACAACGCAAGAGGGAGAAATATCTGTACATGTACATTGTGCAGACTCTTTCTTCTTCCCCAACACACATTTCCCATCATCCCCGCCTCCACTGTTCTCCTCTCAGGTGAGCTCAGATTGCAGCTGGTGCTGTGAGTACAGTCAGTTCAGAGGATAAAACACCTCCTCTTTCCTTTCTTGACTGGGGGCGGACACAGGACTGCACGGATGGCTTCATCGAACACCGTCTTAAGGCCGCGTTGCGTTAAGGCGGAGCATTCCAGGTACTTCACAGCTCCTGTAGTGAATACAAGAGTACTTAAAGTGAATCCACACTTTAAAAAGGCTGGTACACTTACATTGTATTTCTTGCACTAAACATTCCTTAGTTACAATAGACATTTGGATGAAATGATGGATGGATGGTTTAAACTGATGCATGAAAATAAGTTTGCATTTGGCTGAAAACCAACTTTTCAGCTTCTCATTTAAATATATAAGAAATGAATAAGAAATAAAAAGTTTATTTAAAAATAAATCAAATGTTTTTAATAAATCAAACATTTAAACTTCACATAAATTATCAACTTTAAGGATGTTTTTACTCCAATTCATCGCTGAAATTAAGATAAAATATGAATCTTTAAATGATAGCTATAATTGTTTTCACGACCTTTCAAAAATTCAATGAGACATTAACAGGAAAAAATATAATGTAGAAAATATGAATATGTAATATAGGCCATATATTTAACAAAATGCTTCTCACTAGAGTTATTTTTCCAGAAAACTATCAAGCTGCGAATATTAAATGGCTCTGCTGAGGTAATTTATCTGTTATGACATCTTTCCACAATTAAAAGATTGACTGAGCACTTGGGACATGAAACAGTTCAGTAAGTGTTTATGCTGTGCTATAACTAGTAGTAAATAGGCTTGAACTGAGGCGCTATAGCAAAATGCCATGTTACATTAAAAAGCACCAAAACTGTTTTTATTACTTAATATCCAAAGTAACAAGTATTGGATAGCAGTTGCACTTGATGTTTTAGTCACATTTCAACAGAAAACAGCATAGACTAAAAAAAACGATTTTGGAATTTAAAGCTGCCTTTAAAAGCAAGTTTTGCCTCCTTGTTGCCATCTCTGTTTGAAACCTGCAATTGCAGTTTTTTGCGAAATTATTTTCTTTACGTGAGTTGTGCATCGGCACGGCTCCTCAGTGTGGAGGAATCTAATGTTTAGATGTGTGACTGTCAGTCACCGCACTGGTATGGATACTGTACTTTGGAATCACAGATTCTAGCCTATGTCTTGGAAGTACGACCCAAATTTTCACCAGATATTGTCATCTGAACAAGTAACAAGTCTGCCACTTTTTTTCTAACCAACTAAAGGAAAAAAGCATTACAATTAATCCCGCTACCAATGGTGATTAAATCTTACAATCGGTTAGCTCATATAACATCAAACCGTGCAAATGATTATTATTGTTATACTTTCTTAAATTTGATTTAAATACTATTCTTTCTTAGAACTGATTCTCTTTAAAATACAAAATTGTGTAATCCCACGTAGGCTATCTGTAATCAGATGCACATTTAAAACTGAAATATCCAATTTCAGTCACTTACATGTGTTTCATAAACGCATAAACCTTTCTGGATTATAATCCGCCATCAAAATGATAAATTTAATTATTCCAGCTGCTGTGAGAAAAGGCTATAAACGATCCTCCACCTGCAGCATCCTTGCATGCCATATGGTCTCTACTAGCCGCGACAACTTCTTTATGTTTACAAGACATGACATAATGGTGTGGCGGCATGCTCGAATTTCCCGCAAAAACCTACCAGTACCACTCAAATTAGAAAACATTATTATAAGCTTACCGTTGTGAATCGGGCTTAGGTAAGGCAATAGTTTTGAACACTGGCTGGTTATGTACTTGCTCAAAAATTGATTTTGGATAATTTTTAACCCCCCCCAAAAAAAATAAGTTATGGACTGCAGCTTTAAGAATCAATTTTGAGATGTTCATCAAAATGAAGGTAGATTAAAATTGATACTGTCAGCCCATCCTAAACATACACACATATGTGTAAAGGCAACAATACACTGGCATTTAAATGCATTTTATTGATATTGAAGTCCTGACCTATTTCTTTGGCCATAGCGAGACCTTGAGGGTAGGTGATGGGTGTGAGTTTCTTCTCTTTCAACTTTTCTATAGTGTCCTTGTCGTCTCTCAGGTCAAGCTTAGTCCCAACCAGAATTATTGGAGTGTTGGGACAATGATGTCTGACCTCTGGATACCACTGTTAAAGAAAACAAAACAGGCATGCTGAGCTTCTATTGAATGCAAAATCATTCTATGCATGTAGAAAACTGGCACACTGTGCACAGTATATGTAGGCTACTCTATACTCAAATACTAATAGCATGTTACTTTGCCATTTCCTAAGCTAGCCTATGTTTTACCTGTGGATAAACAACACCACAACCTCCCGCACTCAGCAGTGACTAATGGCAAATGCCACTTGATCCTTTGAAATGGACATCACTGGATATTTTGCAGACACAGAAGATTAAAAAGACCTTCCATCTGCTTTATTACAGCTGCATCAACATGACATTTTAAGGCTTTGAAACCACATTTGCTCAATCAGTCAAGCCAGACAGACTATTCTTAGAGCCACTTCCTCTTTTCCATTCACTGTGATCATTTGGGAAGTCGCCTACATTGACTTTGTTTGTTTGTGTTTAATGCCATGCTAGCATTGCTCTCTGGCTATTTTCATGGCGAGAAACATTTATAACAAATATAGCCTATATTGACTTAAACCACAAAATATCTGAGCGCTTGCTTACCTTCGCACGGACGTTCTCGAATGAGGCTGGACTCACAAGAGAGAAACAAATCAAGAACACATCCTATAAGAAAAGAGAAGGAAAAAAAAAAAATCAGACAAAATCCTCATTTCATGCTAATGTTCAATTTCTTTCAGAATTATTTTGTTATCTGCAAAGCACAGCATTGGCTAGGCTGCTGCATTAATGAACTGTAAATTGACTCCACTTGTTTCCCAAGTGAAACAGAGCAACAAAAACACAGTGAGGTTTGTGCCTGAACGACATCGGCAAACAATTGAGCCATTCACTCTCACAGCCTTTGCAAGAGAGACGATGACAACACAGAGCTGCCATTAATGCTCTGAGCAATATACAAGAAATCACTTTAGCCTAACCAGGAATCAGGACATGGGCTATTTTTAATCATTTTACTGTGTTAAGGCGTAGTTTATTACATTTCCAGAACATAAGTCATCAAACTAGTTTCGAGATCCTTCCTGGTCTCATGACTCATTAAGGTGAAGAGTCAAAACTCCTTCAAAGATTATCCATATGGCACTGAAACTCAAATACATATGCAATCATATATATAAAAATTACTATTCATCTGTTTTAGCCCTATTATTATGATTGTACCGTCTGAGGGTAGGAGAGTGGTCGAAGTCTGTCATAATCCTCCTGCCCTGCTGTATCCCACAGACCCAGGTTCACCGGCTTTCCATCGACCATAACATTAGCAGAATAATTATCGAATCTAAATGAAAGATAGTATACAGTTCAGAGATAAGACATGACGAATATTAAAATGAATGTGAAATGCAACTTGCTACCATTTGTACTTACAATAAGTTAAACAGGTTATGCAATGGGACAAATTCATTTTAGCTGTTGGGAAGTGACTACCAGAATGGAGTCAGATGAAAGGAAGGGGTTACATGAAGCAAGTGAAAAAAAATAGTTGTTTTAGAGGTGAAGCTATTTATTATAGTCTGATGAAAGATTAAAGATACGTTTTTTTTTACTTGGAATAACATGCACAGATGAAACTGGCACAACAAGACCAGGAATGCTGGTTTTTAAAAGTAAATGGTGTCAGTTTTGATGTCGTGTTGACTTTAAAGGGCCAGTTCGCTAAAAAAATAAGAACTTGTTCCAAACCTGTTTGACACTTTTTTCTTCTGCAAAAAAGAATGTTTTAACTGCTTCTGTTAACATAATGAAAGTCATGGGGTCCAAAACAACATAAAAATGTTTATAATATTGAATTAAATAATTAGGAATAGCTCAATGCCACTGTTTCATGTCTGATTACAATAATCCTTTGAGTAACTGCTGATACCGATGCCAATGCAATACCAGTAGTTTTTATTTTGATCCGTTTAGAATCTCATTAACTTGGCAACTACACACTGCTTAAATATTGTAAATACTTAGTTAAACTATTTTATACATGTCTTAAAGCCTAATACAAATACTTGCAGCTGTCTGTGTCATTAATGTTGATTAAAAAAAAAAAAAAAAATCACACCGCTCTTTTCTGAAAAACTTAAGTAGCTCTAATAAAAAAATCTATGTATTTTTAATTAACACAGTGAAGATTATGCAGTGTTTTCAAGTTTTAATGGCCATTCTGACTGTTTAATGCAATACTGTGTTTTAAATTGGGCAAATAGATAAGTCCATAGGCTTGTTCTAGTATGAATATTCGCAATAGTAAATTGTCTGCTCTTTGGCTGAACTGGGTTAGAGTAAGGTCTACTCACACAGTAGGGATGTATTCCCCGGGAAAAGCATTGGTGGTGTAGCTGATCAGAAGGCATGTTTTTCCCACAGCCCTGAAAAAAACAACACCTCAAATCATTCATATAATACATCCAATGACAGAACTGACCATGCCTTATATAACACAAACTGATGTCATCTCTTATACTTGATTTTCCAACAAAGCAGTGATACGTTTCAGTCACAGAAAAGCAGGGCATATACTAAACATAACATTGTATAAACATCATAACAGCCGGTGTTACTCATGTGAATTACAAAAGTGGGTTTGGTTGACTTCCCCATCAATCACTGCAACACTCCCCACATATTTAGACTGCATTTACTCAAGTGTACTGCCGTTGTATGGCGTAACATTTAAAAGAAACTCAGGGAAGGCTTTAGTTTACACGGAAAACACACATTTAAAGTCATTCATAATGCTGCAAAATAAATAAATGTTGAAAACACAGATTTAACGAGTGATGTGTGTGAAATAAGCACTTTTAAAACATCTGTGAGCTACAAAGAACGCACAAAAGTTTCTAAAATAAAGGCTCACAAGTTATCTAAACTCAAAACACTACAGAGCACACTAAGAAAGGTCCGAGACGTGTAAAAGTTTATTCTAAAACAATTACAATGTTGAATACGAGGGTAAACTCACCCGTCCCCGACGACCACACACTTTATGGCCTGCATCTGTGTTCACTTAGCACGCTATCCCGTTAGCTCTCTCTGTGAATGGATCGATAAAAGCTGCTCTGACCGAGATATCCCGTCCTCAAAATTCAACACGCACAAAATAAGAACCGATAGTCGATAGAAGTTGAAAGGAAATGTCAAATTTCGCTCAAACTCGACTGAGTAAAGTTAGCTGGGCGAACGCATTCCAGAGCATTTGCTGCTGCTGCCGCTGTTCCAGTAAAACAAACAGCCACCACCCAAAAATCTCAGATCCCGGTCTGCACTCGCGCACACGCACACACGCACACACACACACACACACATATATCCAGTCCCGTCCCAAACAATAAACACACTCCCTGCTGCCTCCTGATGGACTGGCGCGGATCTGCGTCTCCAAAACACACAGCGGTCAATACGGTATATGATTGTGATTTTAAACATAAAGTTATGATGAAAACTTTAATGTCTTGCTTATTGTATCAAATTTTTCATGTTTTAAATGTGAGTTGATTAAAAGTAAAGGCATAATAATTATAAAAAAGTAGAAAAAAGTTTTAATAGTTTTAAATGAAGTATTGTCACACTTGAACTTTTTAACCCTGTAAAGTCTGATATATGAAAGTATTGTCAGAAGAAAACTATGTTTAAAAACAAGTTTGCATATATGTTTTGTATCATATTTGATACATCAGGATTTTATGGCTCATATATTCTTTAAGGATATGGGACTCACAATTAAAACACCTTAATTTTATTCAGAGGCATGAACTGAACAACAAATAGGCAGTTTGGTGTAGCCTAGCTGTTGTTATTTTTATATGGCCAAAAAGTAAGATTAAATTCTGAGCTTGTAATGTTAATCAATGAGATCTTTTCAACAGTATAGCAGAATACTTACAGAAAATGCATATAAATTAGGGCTGTCAACATTACTGCATTACTGTGTGCAAATAAATAATTCTTAATGCGTTGAAATAATTTAAGGCAAATAATAACCCCCTATTGATTATTCAAAATAAAAATGTTTGCTTTGGACAATTCTGTAATTGTTGGATGTCGATAGGGATATGTATACAGTTGGGTATTTTTGTACTTTTTAAAATGTGTAATGTTATAGGCCTACTGTGCTTTTTAGATACAACTTTTTGCAAAGTGCATATTTGAATAGATATTTTTATGTGCATATTTTGTAATTAATGTGCTTATTTTGTGCATATTTTCTAGATGCATAGTTTTGTACATTTATAATTTATTTTATTTGCGTAATTCATGTACATTTTAACACACATTCATTGTGCATGCTGTGAGTGTGCCTTTTTTTTTTTTTTTTTTTTAAAAGCACATTCCGAAACTGGGAATGGTTGCTAATTTTTTCAGCTCCTCTTGCAAATCAATTCACACATACAGCCTTTCACATATCTCTCATGTTGCTGTTGGAGGAGGGCCTTCTCTCTCAGGGCAAGGTCAGGTTTAAGTCCTTGCATATATGGCAAGCACCGATGTGGTAACGGGTTCCTCTGCAGCAGAAGGGAATTTAGGGTCACCGGTGATAGGTTCCTATCCAGTAGGGAGGACTTCGAGGTCATTGGTGACAGGGTCCTCTGGTCCTCTGCAGTAGGAAGGACTTTTGAGTTCTCTGTAGTAAAGAGAACTTCATGGTCACTGGTAATTGGTTCCCAAGTAGTCATCCTCGAGCCATCCTCAACTTCAAGGTGACCACTGATAGGTTCTTTCAGTTATAATTGTTTTATTCTAAGAATATTTATTTAATACTGCATAACCATATTAATTACAACTAAACTTGCGTTCAAGCATGCGTATTGCATTTTTAAATGTAGGGCAACTATTTAAAAATAGTTCAACTTTTAGAAATGTACATGGAGATTTAAGTTCCACTAGGTTGCGTGTGTAAATATTAATGAGATCATACAAACGTTACTTGGTAAAAAAATATTTAATCTGTCAATATGTCATCTTCCTTTCAGCCAGAAAATTAGGTGTGTCGTTAAATTAAATCGCCATGTAACCTAATTATTAATGCACAAATTCAGCTTGTTGGGTAATGAATTTCTGTTTCTCTGTGCATAGTCATGAAAATATGAACTTGAAGGTGCATAATGTCCTGTATCATGAGTAAACTTAGAATCCTGTAGAAAAAATGTCAGTTTTGAATTAATGCGGAGGAGGACGAGCAGAATCAAAGATTATTTAGGAAATCATACCGTGCAGTTTAGTAAACTCTAATGGCATACAGAAATAGGCTACTACACAAAACAAACTGTCGTATTGCTTAAGATAGCATGTTAGAAAAAGTTAATAAATGGAACAATTCTTAGAATAAGCATTTCACATATTTCTATGTACACTAATTATATAAAACTTTACTGTCACTACATCATAGCTTAAACAGTTCAATGCATTTATTTCAGTTTAAATGAACACAAACTGACTGGAAAAAATGGTTTAAAAATATTCCTTAACCTAGTGGACAACTTCAATGTCACAGCCTTCATCTTTCTGTTAAAAACTGATAGCTTACAATTTGGTGGATTTGTGATGTCTCTCAAGCATCATAAAGTAATGAAACCAGCATGTTTGCTCAGATCGACTTTTATCGACTTCTCATTTAATGTTGATGTAAAGACCGAAAGTCTAAATGAAACTAATTTTATTGCAGTCACCACCGTGTTGGCAAAGATAATGCATAAACCACATTTCTTGGCTGGATAAAGTAAACGAGCGTCTCACTAGTAAAAAAAAGTGTCAAACAGGTTTGGAACAACGTGCAGGAGTTGTACAGTAAGCACAAGTCCCTTAGTGTTCTCCACTCCTTTTGGAGTTTCCAAGTGTCCTTTTTTCAGAAAAACACCCACATCGAGTGTTGCCAAATCATTTTCAGGTGAAGTTGCTCAAGGAAGGTTGAAAGCTGCTAAATAAATTTTAAAAATAGCTAAATTTGTTGCTAGGTGCTCTTGGAAGAGAAAGTTGCTAGGGTAGTCTGAAAAGTTCCTAAATTTAGCAACAAAATTGCCATGTTGACAACACTGCCCACATCTTGAAAGCTTACAAAAAAAAAAAATTTGTGAGAATCACCCTTCAATCTAATCGTTTGCTTTACTGGATACAGCAAATATGACAACGAATGACAAGATAAACGGAGTATGCTTAATCTCACAACAAATGTAAAAAATAATTGACAATACTGGCTAATGTCTTTAGCCTAATCTTAACCATAAAGATGTACTAACTTCAGGTGCAGGGACCTCCTAAAAGACATTTCGTGGTGTATTGTTGCATCTTCACTGTAATTTCATACACCATGTGTTATACACTCCAATTTAAACAACTTATTTTGGAGAAACAATTTCTGCACTGCAGAATAATACCCACAATAATAAACATCCAATCCTTCTTTAAAATAATAAAAAAAAAATTAGAATTTTATTTGAAGAGCCAACCTATGAAGACATGGCAATTACAAAATCCTCTGCATAAAGATCATGAAAAGCATTTACAAAAATACACAATCCAATGTCACTTATATCAACTTCAATACACAAAAATAAATAGTGATTTTTCCTCTAGCCATTCTTAAATAGGGCACATATTAGCTAGCAAAAACAAAGGAAAAAAGAAAGCACAAAACTGGGGAACTTTTTACAACATATACATTTAGTCTAAAATATATTCTTCACTGGTTTGTTTGTCAATGCATTTTTTGCTGGTGACAATTCTGCCAAATGGGGTATAATAAATGATAACAAAAGTATACAACAATAACAAAAATAACGAAAAATAAGCATAACCCTGACGACTGACAATAGTGGAAACGGTGTGATGCGTCAGAAGAGTGCAAGTGCTGAATCTGGCCCTCAGGCCTAACAGTACATGTACCAGCATGCAATCCTTTATCAGATGTCCTCAGGTCATCTCAGGCCCAACTGTGTAACTCATGGCACATTATTCTCAAGAGCTCAATTCCTTTTTTCAGTGCATGAGTGACAGACTGTCAGGAGTTCATAAAATCTTAACTGCTTGCAAGTTCTTCATCAACAAGCTTCCCGTGAACCCGGAAACGGTACACACAGGTGTATTCAGGATGACCCCAGTTAGACAGCACTTTCATCTCAATGATCTGAAAACCTCTTGGAACCTCCTCCTTGAGGAAGACAGAGACAGAATGACAAGATTACAAATAAATATTTACTGGTTAGCATGACCCTGTTAGCTACTGCTGGTAGATGGCAATTACACCTTCCATACTGACAAGCCTCCTTTTTAATTTTTTCCCCCTGTATTGACTTTGTTATTTATAACAAAAATTCACAAGAAGCCATCAGTTAGTTACATCTTGATAGTGTGATTAAATGCATTAAACAATAGAAGTCACAATACACAGGAAAACTGTGCTTGTGTGATACTTACAGATACAAAGAAAGTCTGAAGAGCATCTCCATCTTCATCATAAACAAACTGTCCGAGCAACTGCCCCTCTTCTTGCTGCTCATCATCAAGACCCTTTAGTAGAACAGAAAACATTACTGTGACCCCCAAGTTAAATATTAGACACCTGGAAAACCTCGAAATAATCGGGACTTTAAATATTGTGACATCTTTCTGTTATGACATGACATTTTTGCATCATTACTGAAGGATCATGTGACACCGACTTCTGCTCCATGCTACAATTTTTTATTTTCTAGAAATTAAAAAAAAAAAAAAAAATAATAATAATTCCATGTGTACTCACATATACATTGAACTCTTGCGGGGCACTGCTGATTTTCCCGGTGGGTGACAGGGATTTGGGCACATGATCTAGAGAAAAGGCTGTAGGCACAATCTTCATGGACAACCCAATCACCAGATAACCTTGTGATCCTTTAAATGCCCAGCAGTTCCCAGGATGCACATCTGGCTGGAGGGACAAATGAAGAGAAAGGAGAGAAATTACCATTAAAGCAAAGCGACTTTAAAAATAAAATGTACATGAAAAATCAGAATTGTGAAAGTTCTCAAACCTGTATGACTACACGTGGTGACTGGGAGAAGTACCACAGTGGGAGGCCAAACAGACTCAGCAGTGCAGTTTTGGTGTCAAAGGACTCTGAACAGCGTGTGCTTATGATGCTGCCTCCTACAGACACAAAGAAACACATTCAAATTCACCACACTACACCACCCAGGTATCAAATAGCCTGCATGTGAACAGCATGTTTTTCTCCCAAGTCAGATGAAAAACCAGTTCAAACAAACAGCTATTGTAGCAAAGCTATGTTCTGAAAAGTTGCACAGGGTACAAATTGCACCATTGAGAAAGAGAAAGAGGAAAACAAGCAAACAAAACATATGCTCAAGTTACATCAATGAACAAGTCAAGGCCCCAATTTTGGCCCATAAACTACCCTTCTTAAATTCATCTACATGATGATAGAATACACAGTATGTACGGTTTTTGGGGGCTCATCCAATATCCACACACGGTGATGGGTAGTATTACATAATCAGATTCCAAAAATTAAGCACTTGGCAGTTAAATTATATCACTTTAAAAAAAAACTTGTAATCAGACTATAGTTCCTTTTTTTTGTACATAATTACACGATTACATGTTAAAGCTGCAGTTCAAAACTTTTGAGAGGGTGCTTGCTGCAGAGCCATATGGGAGGAGCTGGAGCTCTAGCTCCCCCTCGCTGGAGGTAATGGGTGGATATAGACACCTAACCACACCCTAATCGCTAAACATAACTCCAACCATTAGTTCACACAGAGGTGGAGCTGGACATCCAGAGAGGGGGAGCTGGAGGCCATGTGGCTCTGCAGTGAGCAGTACTTGTAACTTTTGGCACTCTAACAGTTAATAAACAGAACTGTGTACGTCTTGCGGAAGAACATTGTAGCCGGAGCTACTTCTCTCGGTTTGGGTCCATGATGAATCACGCAGGTACTGGGCTACTCTGCAGTGGTTCCACCAGTACCAGTTTGTAATAGTCTGAATATAAAAACTTATAGGTGTACCTTAGTGATTCAGGATAAGCCAAAAACACAGTTTGGAACATGGATTGGGGGGGAGGGTAGATACGTACAGATCGCGTTCCTCTCTGTAAAATAGTGTTCCCCCCCATCGTCAGGCCCTTAGAATCGTCCTAACCTTACCTCCAAATACGGCGCCCCTGGCTTTAACAGTTCAATTTAGGCCTATTGTAAATGTTGGAATTAACAGACTCTATTTCTACAGCTTTCATTAACCTCTGTGGTGTGGCAGGATTTTCTGTCAGCTGCATTTAAATCAGGATCTGAAGTTTCTCACGTGTCAAAACAAACAGCTAAAGGTGTCAGTGATTTCTGCCTCTAGAGGCTGCTCTCACACTGTATAATGACAGCAGACCCTTCTCAGCCGTGCCAGCAACGGATGCAGCACAGAAAACTGTCGGCATGGATTTTTGCAGATAGCCGATAGTTCCAGTAATCAACTATCGGTGCCGATTAATTGGCAAAACCCATCAATGGGTTGACCTCTGGCTTCTAAAACTCAGAAACCCCCTGCAGTTCTTTGACAAACACCAGTTTGGAAAACCTTGACAATGTAATGCACTTCATGTTTATAATAACTAATGGAATGCATTTTCCTTTCTCTTTGTATTTTTATATCAACGTGGTACGAGATTATCTATTTATCTATTTAAATCAATGTGATAAAAAAGATGGGTAAAACAATCTAAAAGAAATTAAAAAGTAGTCTGATTGTATTCCATAAAGTGTGTAATGCAGTGGATTATGTTGCTAACTACAAGTTGTCATGTACTTTGGAATCAGTAATGGACTACAACTTAATAATCTACCCAGCACTGTCCACACATATTGCTAGATGGAATGCATGCAATCACTAATTCGGTGTTTTACATTTCTACAGCTAAACAAACATCTTTAAAAATAACTTAAAAATAGAGCCACAGAGATAAGACTATTACTACACCTCCAGATTCCAATGCATAGTCCACCAGACCGGTGCGGTCTTCTGAATAGAGCTTCATCGCATTGTTGACAATCAACTGTACATGCTGTGGAGGAAAAAACAAAACAAAACAAAAAAAAAAAAACACAAGTAGCATTACATATCTAAATATACAGAGTTACTCATTTCTTGAAATACTCAAAGACAAGTTCTCTACAGCTTACTTCCTCAGAGAGGCCTGCCTCCCCTGTGGCTTGTCGTACAGTTTGGGTGATCGTCTCTTTAGAAGGTGACTTGCCTTCCTCTACCTGAAGAGACAGGTTACCCAGAATTCTGTTCTCCAGAGCACTGAGTGAAGCCTGCAGTTCAGTGGTGCTCACAAAGTGATCAGAGAGCCACTGCAGGAGAGATTCAGGAAGCTCCAGTTCTTCTGCTTTGTCACTGCCATAAAACAGAGACCTGATTTCCTTCTCCACTTGCTCGGATACCTGCAAGAGCAGATCCAGGAGTTATGAGATTTTTTTCAAACAGATGGCCAGGAAAAAAAAAAAAAAACCAACTGGCTTTTGGAATATTCAAGTCCTGCTTAGTAGTCATCTAATCTTAAACATTTATATGTGGATGCAAACATCAGGACTGTTGCCACAGGAGAGTATTTACACATTACAGCTAGTTTTTCATCTGGTGGTACATAAGCATATAAAACAATATTGTCTCTTAGTAATGAAGTTATTAATCAGAGAATGTGCAAACATTTCAATGACTGGAATGTTACCATTTCTTTTTGTTTTGTTTTGAAATAATACTTGAGCTATAGCAACCAGTGTGATGCAAGACAAAAAAACGATCAATATTTATAAGAAATGTTATTTGATTAGTAGTATATGAAATAAGCATATGAGAATAAGTATCAACCCAATTAAAATCAAAGAAATTTAACACCGAAATGCTTAAAAGCAAGTCCAAATTTATGAAACCTACATATTCCTTTAACAAAAATTATTACTCTAGAATGTTAATTTAAATTAATTTTTTTCTAGTCATATGCTACAGCTTAAAGAGCAAAAGTTCAGATAAATTGTTTTATAAAATTTACATTAATCATGTGCTAAGCCACAATTAAGGGGTTAAAAATTCACACAAGGGGTTAGAATTGACCTGAACAAAAAAAAAAAAAAAATAGAATTATGCATTGTAATAATCTTGCCACATTTTCAAAGTTTTTAGAATTCTATATTTTTAAGAAATTGATTTCTTCCAGGTTCAAAATTATCAAAATGTTTTATAAGGGCTAGATAAGGATGTTAAAATGCCAGATATGAAAATTAGACACTGTGAATCTACAGATGAACTGAAATGGCAACAGAGCACTTACTGAGACTGAAAGGGAGTCCAGCTGTTCACACTTTTCTCTGCATCCCATCAGCCCCTGCACATCATCTCTGATGCGCTCCAAAGTCTCCTCTAGCCGCCTCACCTCTGCCAGCAAATCCTCACTGGAGCTGCTCTCAGCATCCTCACTGAAGAGGAACACACATGCATTACTACACCAGTTTACATGAAGTACCTTGAATATTACTTTAATGGTTGAGACACTGTTGACCGTTTAAACCATATGATAATGACCTGTGAAGATCAGGGGAGGGCGCCTCAGCCTCAGGAATCTTTCTAAAAGCAGGCTCTTGTTTTCTCTGCAACTCCTAAATTAAACAAGTCAATCATACAGCTGAAATTGCACAGATTACTGAATCAGAAGTCATATCACATTCAAAAATCATGTGAACTCTAGCCCAAAGATAACTCACTAAACAATGGTTTAGAGCCTACATAAACAAAATCCTGCATGCTGATAAAGCAATTTTGCATGTTCCTCGTATAATTTGTCACACCTCAGTTTTGCGCGCCAACGTCTGAAGGAGAGCCTCAGCTTCAGCGAGTCGAGTGTTCTCTGACTGACGCTCTTCTGCATGCTTTTCCTGATGCTGCAGAAAGAGACAGAATTGAAGATTGTTCGTCAAGATTACACAATATAAAACTGACAATAAACATGTTTTGTATCGTTCCCAGTTTAACAGACAACCTGAGCCCCCAATATTCTTTGGTCTGCATTTTAAATGTTAATCTCAATTTGTCTCAGTGACTCGTGTTTGCATGTTCATTTCAACACATACAGAATATCTGCCTTAAATGACGAGCATTTACTAATTAACTACTAGGGATAAAGTAAAATCAAGACCATTAAAATATTCCATTATAATGGCTTAGATATTTAGTGACAGACATTATGTGATGTTATCACCTGCTGCGTGTACTTGGCCTCTTTCTGCACCTCGCCTTTCAGCAGGCTGAATCGCTCCTCCAGCAGGTCTCCAATCCACTTTCCCAGACTCTCTCTGTCTGTGAGTCTCTCTGTGTGGAGCTCTGAGCGCAGTGTGTTATACAGACTGAGCACTTCAGTGTGCTGCTCCTCCTGCCGGAGCAAACCCCCAGTTACTCGATCCCACAGCTGAGACAAGTTGTCCTCTAAACGCATCAACCTCTCCACCTCTACTGATGACAACGACAGAACTGAGGGCCTCTGTGAAGAGCGGGACATAACAGACAGTCAAATTAATATTTTGGTATCAGTAGAAAGAAAGCCAATTCAGCAAGTAACAATACACTAGTAAAATCCTAAAGGTAAATTCAACCTGAGTGTGTGTGTCAGGGGGAGTTTGTCTCTCCTCTGAGTCGCCCATGGAGGTGGATTGAGGGGTGACATAGGAGGCGTCTCTCCACACCATCACATTAGCAAACAGTCCGGACGGCCCCCAGTAGCACAAAGCTTTCAGGAAGAGCACAGAAGAAACGCATGAGGATGCAGGATCTCTTTTCCATTTAGACCAATAATCACTCATGAACAGCAAGCTCACCAAGAAACAGAAGGAAAGGTACAAGAAATAGGACTTTCGAGAGCATAGGGAGACACCTGGAAGAGAGGATGAGGACAGGTTAAATTTTGCATGTGACAGGCCAAAACACTGCTAGTGTGTTAAAGTATGTCTATTTAATAATTTAATGTGTCAGTTCCATTCAAAGCAATAGTAAGTGATTCTCAAAACCATCAAATGAGATCGGGTACACGCCAGAAGAACAGATCAGATTTACATAATGGTCAATTTGCAGTAAGTGAGAGTAAACAATTAACAGAAAACGTCAATGATAATACGATTTCGTCTAAAATAAAAACTAGTCAGTTATCAGAGTCTGATGCAAGTTTTCTTAAATTTAATTAGTAGTCATTTAAATCAAAGTTGAGAAACACAGGGTAAGATGGTGAAGATTTCAGTTGAAATTACTTCAAAGTTAACAATGAATCAAGTGTTAAATAACATTTATATAACCACACTGGATGTGCATTAGACACCGATAGGTACAGAAAAAATTGGAAAATAGCAAAACTCACTTTGCAAAGAAATCAACAAGCCACAAGAAGCTTCCTGAGGTCGTCTTCCCTGGAAACATATAGATTAAAGCATGAGTAAAAAAAAAAAAAAAAAAAACTGGCGTTGATTAACTCATACTAATCATAGCACAGAGCAGGGTTAGGGTGTACAGCGAGGGGTCACACATACAAGAGATTTGCAAAAAGCTGAGCAATTGCACATTTTTCATCCTGAAAATAGCAAAAACATACAGTAGGGTGTAGAGGTCATGACTACTAGTGAAAACTCTTCCATTCAACACTTACAAAAATAAATAAATAAATAAATAAATATGGTCTGAGTGAAAAGGTGATAATTTATTTAATGAACTCCACATTTCTGTTATTTTGTATGCCCAGCCTTTGCTTTAAAAGGGCTCATGTTATCAAATTCAGGAATCAAAGTTTCCTTGACCTTTTGAGAAGAGTTGCACTATGCAAATAAACTACTAAAATGCCTTCTGAAATCGAGGCTGGAATAAAGGGATGGAGGAGTTTAAAACTCCTTTGGAGATGAAAGCATCAATGCAGTATTTCTCATTTCACATGCAAAGAGGAGGTTTACATAAATGTCTTAGAAGTAAACAGGCCCTTTCTTCAGTCATGCCATCTAAGGATCAGACAGAGGGTGGCATGATGCGAGGGAAAAAAAAAAAAGTGTTATAAAAACCATGTTAAAAAACAACTTGTGCTTCAATGGAAGAAAATCTGACAACATTCTGGACAAGAAAAAACAAAACACTCTAGGTCAATGTCACTAATTTGCTTACATTTGATTACGGACTTCACTAGTGCAGCATATGGAATATCTCTTCATATAACTTCAGTGTTTTAATGGTTTAAAATTTTCAGTATGCAGTGGGTGCTCTTTTGAAATCTCAGGACCCCATTGTAACTGTAAACAAGAGCTCTAACAGGACTATTGCCTGAATGTACTGAATAAATAGGATGCATGACAAGAAAAGATGCCTATAAGTAGTTATAACTACACAAGAAAAGGAAAGAGATTCCCAAATGGAAGCAGAGCATCAGAGCCACAGAAAACTGAACAAAGAGAAAAGCCATGCAAAGTTGTCTGAAAGCTCTTCACAGAAACAAACCCATACCTGCTGGGGAGAAAACTGCCCTGACCACAACCTGAAAACCACCAATGCAGGGAAGGAGCTCACCGCAGCATTAACTGGTTTGTCAACTATTCCCAAACCATAAGGGTAAGAAATATAATTATATAACCTGTAGAGACTATGAGGGACCATAAGGTCCCTAAAGGCTTCTCTTCCTGGGATGAACGAGTGTCTGTTGCAAAATTATGCTTCCTTTTGCAGTCATCACCTGTCAGAATCAGTGTACGGTTGAAAACGATGTGTAAAACGGTGTTAAAGTTCTACTCCTTCAGCATTTGTTATGCTTTTAATCTTGTCATGATAGCCACCACCAACATAGACATTTTTAAACAGATGCTGTATGCAGAAGTGTGCAAACACTGAGCCTGTACTTTGTCTACTAGAGCAAACATTAATCATTCTGCTATTATTCATCAGGATATGCAACTACAATACCAAGTGACTCTACCCAAGCAGCTTCCTTCTAATGGTTGCACTCAAACTAGTCAGTCAGTTTTTTTTAGACAGCCGTTTAATTTGTATTTAAATCTACACTGATATGTACCCTGCGGTGAATCCCTAACACTGTCCAATAAATCAATTAGCAATCATAACTTGATTGAAACCACATAAGTGGCAGACAGTGGCATAAAAATAGCACTGCTCATGCGAAATGCATTGGCAATTTGATGCATTGATTACAATTATGATTTGTGTTTACAAATGCATTCTCAATGGAAATATGCAATACTACCTTTAACCAAAAGCAGCATGATTAACTGGCACAATTAAAACTGTAACTGACCAAAATTGTATTCTTTTCATCATTTACTCACCCACGTCGTTCCAGCCCTGTGTGCCTTGTTCCGTACAGTACAGAACTTTAAATATGAACACCTAATGATTTGAAGTGGAAAAATATCTGAAAGTGAAGTATGTGTACTTACACAGTACACCGCTGATCTTCGGTCGTTCCTTTTGCAGCACTACCTCTTTAACACTCATACTGCTGTAGTATTTCTCATTACCTATAATGAAAAACAGAACAAACAAACAAACAAACATCAGATAAAGCCAAGAGTCCTTCGCAATTCTGTACCAGTCTTCTTCATTCCTCCAATCCCAGCTCTGCATAGACCGACTCCAACAAGAGAGATTTGCATGTAACCAAGGCAGTGCTCATGGTGGACAGGTGCATTTGTTTATGCACAGTGTAATCATGCTTCGAAGAAACATCTGGAAGGGGAAAAAAGTCGTAAGTTATAGTGGCTGTAGGAGGTCAAACACCATGGAAGAGACTAAAGTGGCCGGTAAAAAAAAAAAAGAAAAAGGTGAGGTTGAGAAGGGTTCATTTGAAATGACTGATCGGGTGTAATGGGATAGCCAAAGAGGAGTTACATTTGCCAGTCCTGAGACAGACTTCCACTAAGGGACTAAATTTACAAAAGACAAAGAAGAGACAGGTGCTCAAAGGCAAGACCTAAAGAGAAAATAAATAAATAAAAAATAGAAAAAGTGATTGTCACACGGGGTGCTCAACCAGAAACAGATCTGCAGATAAAGCAAGAGAGTTTCAATATTTTTTTTTTAACTGGGTAAAGTAAAAAAACTTTACTTAACTAAAGTTACTATAAAATTAACTATATTTACCATCGAAATAGACATGCCGTGGAAAACAAGTAGTTTTAATCATGTGATGTCTGTCAATTCATTGGTGTTAAATGTACTTGGATTATGCACACAAATCAGTTTCAGGCCCACTTTGTATCCTATTCATGGACAGTGCTGTATATATTTTGCTTACCAAGTACAGAGGAAGAATGATGGTCATTTTTACGAATGGTCATTTTAGTATCAGTGTGAACACTTGTTCATATGGTGCCATAAAATAATAAAATGGGCTCCGCGGGGTTTTGGAAGTTGCATTCAATTCCACAAGTGACAGAAGATGCACTTCACCTTTAGGGTGACTTTAACATTATACTTCTTAATATAAGACCACTGTGATAAAAACCCACTTACTAACCTGGTTTACGAACAGTTATATCCGTTATTGCAACTTCACTTTCAAGACGACTGAATGCTGGCAAACCAGATATCTTTTGTATGATGCCTGCAAGGACACCAGAAAGGGGCTGTTTACATCAGGGCTCCTTAACTACATTTGTTTTGAAGGCTAGATTATTCAACTGGAAATTTGAAGGAGGCCAAATATTTATTAAATCGTTTTCTAGTCTCAAATGAGCCCCAGTCCAGCAACTCACAATTTCTGTAACAACTATTTGCTGCGAAAAAGTGTGTCTGTCACCAAATCAAGAGCCTAGTTAAGAAATATCTGACATTTCTATAAAACCTACAACAAAATGGTTTCAAAATTCCTTAAATTAATGATTTTCCTCTTGAAATGACTTGGAGTGAGACATCATGAGCGTGACCATGAGCCTAACGAGTTCTTTAAGAATAAGCAATTGCCTGTTTCTGGCTGTTTGTACAGTGTGAACAATAGTTTGGTTAATAAGTGGACATAATATCCAGGCACCAGAGGGTCTGAGAGAGAGCGATACCTCCGTTAGCACAGCCATTGGTTGCTCTCTTCTGCAGCACAGACTGCAATGTCTTCCTCAGCACAGCGGCTGTAGAGCGAGCAATTCCCTTACACACTCGCACACACCACTGCAACACTGATAACAGCAGGCCTGGAGAGACATGGACTGATTTTAAATCAAAACATAAGATCTGATGATCAAAGATATCTGGAAGTGATAAGAGTGGTCAGGAAAGACTGTGAACAGAGACAGAGTGGGTGACGGTGGTTGTGGAGAACATCTTTACCCAGCAGGCTGCTTTGCATTCATGCAGTGTGCAGATCTGTACATGTTAAGTCCTAAAATCCAAGTCCATCCAAACAATTATCCTGTCTGTCTGTCTATATATATATACACTTTTAAAGCTGCAGAGATTAGATTAGGAGTTTCCCCATCCTTGATATCTAGTGTGTAAAATGCCTCTTTTAAAAAAAATAAAATAAAAAAAAAAAGACTATGGAAAAGGTTTCCAATATGACACTGTAATCGAGAACTTAATCTGAACATGGGCTAGTTTCATACTCTGACAGTGACAACATGTTGAAAAGACAGACACCCAAACAGCCATAAACCATCTAGTGAGGAACCCCACAGCCTGGAGAGGTGAACGACAGACTAACCAAGGCTGATACCTTTGAGCAGAGCCATCTGCATCAGTAGTGTGCATATGTACACCACAAATGAAGCAATTCTCTTTCCGTTATGCAGGCACGTCTCAGACAACATCCTCAGCACACCTGCAGACACAATGAAGTCACTTTCCCAGCACTTTCCCTTCAACAATACTCAGCATCCAAAAGAACTGAAGGACTCAGTGCCCATTTCTGAAGACCAGGGGAAACCTGACCACATCATGTAAGGTGTTTGACATTAACAGTAGCTTTATAGTGCATTATCAAACTGTCTCACCTGGCTTGTATTTGCGATTCTTGTCCCTGCAGTACAACGTAGTGTTTGGAAAGGAGGCTGTGCTGGGTGTCTCTGTAAAAGACGCCTGATGCCCAGTAGCATCATGAAGGGAACTGTTGTTCTTGGATGGAGAGGCGTTGGAGGAGTCTTTGCAGATGAAACCATTCTGTGCTGTAGAGGTCTGTGTTTTAGCCTCCACTGTGCTGTGGTGTGCAATGATTGTCTGTTCTGAAATAAAAATCCAATAAAAGTAAATACAGCCCAAAAATTAAAATAAAAAAAACACCACAACTTACCCTTAATATCACAGTCTTCATCCAAACCTAATGTAAAAAAAAAAAAAAAAAATACAATCAATGCTTCAGTTGTCCACCAATCTCAGTTTATTTTAACTCGGAGTATCATATCATGGCGATCATGAAAGTCACTGACCCCAAAAGCTGTCGACTAGGGTGTGTTCCTGTATGGAGGACTCCTCTAAGAAAGAGGACAGCAGAGAGGCATTGCTGGGAGCACAGCTGTTCAGTGTGCTGTTATGGGCCTGCAGGACTGACGTTGAGGCAGACCTCGGGGTTTGAACAATCTGTGGGGTCCCTGAAACAGAGTGATGAGCTCTTCTGCTCTTCAGTGTCCTGCAAGACAAAGAGACAGAATAAGACAGGGCTCCAGACTCATTCTTCCCACTGGTCGCTCTTTTGCGAGTAACTTTTGTGTGTAATATTTTTATTATTATTATTTATTTTGGTTTTATTTTTTTGCGCTACATTTAATTAATCAGTGCATGCTGATGAACCTTCATCAGTTTATAGTTATATGAAAACGAAAGTGGTTAACACTGAACCCGTTCTTTTTCATCAGTAGTAGGCTATTATTTGGGATTTGAATTTTGTGAACGGGAGTTCCTCTTTTGCTATCTTATAAGCCAGGCTTCAGGTGCTTTCACTTTCGATTTGCAATCTTGTCATCATGTTTTACAAGAAAAGACAATTGTCTGTTTTGCTTACATCTATACACCTTTCACTTTTTAAGACTAAAACAAGAGACGGATTCATTGTTATTCTTAATTAAAAAGAACAATAAAATGGTAAGATACAATGACAAACTAGCTTACAAAACATTTAACCAAAACGAATAAGATGAGGCATGGCATACACCACATGCTGTATTATATAGCCTACCGACTAATAAGTCACAGAACGTTTAGCAAACACTGAGGAATCAAAAAATAAATAAACGAGAGCCTCAGCATAATGTGAGGTAAACAGCAAAGATAAGCTTTTCAAAATTAAAACAAGAGAAAAGTAAAACTAAACTTGCTGTCGGTGACAGTGCTTGCATGTTTTTTTTTCCCACAAGAACACCAAGATGTTCACCTTCTCTGGTCTGGTAAGAAGTGGTCTTTTACGTTACTTTAGCTTAAACCATCTATTGTTTCCTCAATATTAGTGTCATTTTTTGCTGCGTGCCCCTTTGCGCTCCTGCTGAAGCAGCGAGTATAAACCAGGCTCTACACAAAGTGCTGCGCAGTTCAAATGAGTAGAGCGGTTTCGTTGTGCTTTCAGCTTTGTTTGCCATTTCATGGCCGCAGTCTGGAGCCCTGATAAGAGAAGGGAGGACGAAAAACAGAACCAAAATATTGCTCGCTTTATTTTCCTGATGCCTCCTTCCATTTAGCTAATATTGTTAATGCATTGAAGCTAGATTTTTTTAAAGCAAGTGACAAAGCTGAAATACACTACACAACTTTTCCCAATCTTGAACACAATTGAATAAATAAAAAATAAATAAAAAAACAATTGTGGGTAACCAAACATCTGTTGGTCCACACTGACTTCCATAGTGTTTTTTTCCATACTATAGAAATCAATGGGGACCAGAAACTGGTTACATTCGTCAGCATATCTGCGGTGTTCAGCAAAAAGAAACTCACAGTTTTGAAACAACTTGAGGGTGAGTAAATGACAAGATTCATTTTCAAGTGAATGATCCCTTTAAAGGCGTCCTATTATTCTTTCAACTGTGTAACGATGCTTTTTGAGTGTAAAAATGGTCTGCAAGGTTACAAAGCTCAAAGCCCAGTCCAAAGAGAGATATTCTCTTTAACAGAAAACACTTCAAAAACTACAACAAATGGCCAAATTGACACCACTGTTAATATTTAAAGCTGAGCAGACGAAACTTGTGGTTACAGTTGTAGATTAAACTTGCGGTTCACCAATCACAACATACTGGGCAATGAGAGAAGATTTCATTTTCTGGAAGGAGGGGCCTTATTGAAACAGGAACTAAACAGGTAACCTGAGACAGACTGGGAAGAGAGATGTTGCATAATGTAAAAATGCAATTTTGGAATTCTTGTAGACTCCAAAAACCAAATCTAGACTTTGTAAAAAAGACATAACGGGACCCCTTTAATAATGTCAGCAAGAGGACCTCTAGTGGACACAAAGTAGCTGCATCTGTATGTGGCTAATTCTCCAACTGCATTATATTTCAGTTACTTGGCCACTGGAATCATAAAAGAAAAGTAATTTAAATTGTGACTTTTCTTTGTGTCTTCTACACTTTTAGTTAAATCATTTATTTTGTGTTACTTAACGCCAACATTAAAGGTCAAACTAAAATTCCTGAAAAGAAAATGCATTTTGCATCATATGGCACTAATTCTCATATAATTTTTGCTAAATAACCCCCTGCTGATTTTCATGGACAAACTGCACTCACTGGTCACGGCTGAAGACGACACTGTGGTGAAGAGACGAGTCAAGTAGACTGTCGTCTCCATAGTGACTTGTGTTGGTGTGCAGACGGAGACTGCGTCTGGACATCCTGGGTGACTCGTAGACGGGCCCAATCCTGAGCTCCCTCTCAAAGTCTTGTGCTGAAGAGGAGTAGCTGGAACTGATAGGAGACAGACCAAAAAAAAAAAAAAAAAAAAAAAAAACACTAATTAAGACTAATTAGGATCAGCTACCATAGAAGAGATTAACAATTAAACCAAAGGACTGTTGAACGCTTGGCTGACTATGTAAACACACAGCTATGCAGTTGCAGGTCTGTCAACTTCATTAGTTACATATGACTTCAGCTAATTATTTCAAACATCCATTTACACCCTACAACAGTAAGAGACACCAGAACTTGCACTTTCACTCCTCTTAAAAGCCCAATTTCACGTGCAAATCAGTAAAATCATAACGTGACTTTTGCAAATGGGAAATGCTCAGGAGGCTTTCTGTGAATCTGCTCAGAGACTGAACAGAACACGGACATATAAAGTAAATTTTTAGCTTAAGGTGTGCGCCTAAACGGTCAAATACACACAAAAGTGTCTCAAAATGTGGTGCTTGGTGATTATTCACGTAAACCCTCGACGGTTATGTAATAAAGGAACCTAAACAGTTAAGAATAAAAATGTGTGCAACAGTAAATAGGACCCGTGCAGCTCTTAAAGTGACAGCAGGGCTATATTCCTGCTGCTGACTGTGTGCTCAATATTAATTAAAAGACAATCACTCACTGTTCTTGACAGAAAGACTTTTGTAGCTTTAGTAAGAAACAAATTAAGTTTAATTCTTAAAGTGAAGACTACACCATTTTATTTTTACATTAGATTCCATTTCTGTAGTAGGTTGTTAACTTTAGACTTGCATTAGAGAAAAAACTGTTTGTTTCACTTGTGTCTTTTGTTCTACTGTATTGGTCTTTTGCTTTTTTATTACTGAGAGTTTAATTATTTTCAATAATTAAGGACTTTCTCACTAATATTAGTTATCCTAGTATACTGCTGTGGTATTGAGAATTGTGACATTTCGTTGGTCTCAAATGTAGACGTCATAGCAACCTTATTTGCAGAAAATATATAGGCCTAGGCCTATTTGATTTATATAATTGCTGTCTTTAAATAAATCATGATGAGTGGGCCATATAACCAAAACTTTATATGAATGTTAAATAATCGTGATTACAATATTGATCAAAATAACTGATTATGATTTGTCAATCAAGCAGCCCTACAACCATTCAAAAAAAAAAAAAAAAAAAAAAAAAGCACGTCATGTGCCCATAAACTGTCCAAGAACCATAAAAGTGATTTTATTTAAATATCTTTCAAACTTCAACTAAGTATTTTATGTGAAAAGGGTGCATTACTATAAACTGAATACATTTTTAAAGTCAGACCCTGGTTTAAAAACCCCTGCACTATAGGCTTTGTGTAGCTTTGGAAACAGACAAGGGAGAACATCGGGTAAACACTTCATCAGCCAACACTTTAATCTTTAAAACAGCCAAAAAAAAAAAAAAAAAAAAGTCCTGGTAGATCACATTTAGGGGCTCGTAGAACCACTAGTATTAATAACAAGAATATATTGATTTTTGCCTTAGAATGGGCCTCCATGGGGCAGACACAAATAAATAAATAAAACCTTCACTAAGCAGAGACCAAGTGGACAAATGGAGAACTTGGTACACATTAAACCTCCACAACACAGAAAACAAACTCCAATCCCAAACACTCAACCCACAAAAAAAAAAAAAGTAAATAAATAAAAAGATTAAAAAAAAAGACGGGTCTGGTCATTTTCCACTAACTGTGCCCAGCCACCATTTCTAACCGTGCCCAGCCACCATTTCTAAACTCAAGCCAATGGTTCAAGGACAGTAACAACTGCCATCTCTCTAGGAACAATCCCCGCATTCACATCTATGAACTTTGGAGCTGTTCTGCTTGCTTGAGGTCTGACAGTGTGACAAAGGCCATTCAGACAGCAGCTGCTGAGCAGAACACATGCTAAACAGTAACCTGACAACGTATAATTAATGTCAGCTTACCGCTGTTAAAGTTCCAGCCTTAAATCGATACCAAGAACAGCACTAGCATTAAAGCTAAGGCTTCCTGCAATACACTTAAACACAGAAAAAAAACAAACAGGTGTAATACACACAGCACCGTCCAGCCCCAGCTCTCCAGATCCCATGTGTCGTCACTGGTCATCCCATGGAACAATCACATTACTGCACACTCATGCACCCACAGGCACAAGGAGCTCTGGAGGGATCAAGCGAATTAAGAAGGCTTGCTCTACTTCCTGTGCACAGCTCCTGTATACGTGACATGTGAGCCACTAAATGTTCCCTGTCCCTCCCTCATTATCCTCAGGATCGATGTTGCCATCTATCCATTTTAAAGGCACTTCACTGTACTTTGAACATGAATTGCATGTGTAAAAGTGCTAAAAAAGTAGAGGAAATTGATGTTCATGTTTCAAATTCATGTTTTGTGTTAGTTAATGGATCCATTTTTATGCCTCATTTATACTACAAATACTTGAATTTCCGAATGTTTATTGCAGAATCTTCTGAATTAAGCTTTTTGGTTCGGCACAAATTGTGATAATCTTGACAAGTTGGCAAGAATGCTTTGAAAATTCTTAATTTCTTGAAAATTATCTCTGAATGTGCGAGACAGACAATTCATTAGCCTATATCTAGAAGAATATCAAAGTGCGCTAACAGTAAAACTATTTGCACTGCATATCAGTGTGTTAATACAAAATTAAATGATAAACACTTTGCAATATCAAGCAGCATAACAGACTTTTAAAAAAATTTTTTACACAAGTAACAGCGGTTTATAATCCCATTTAGTAAGACTTAAATTATAGCTGTAATTTCCAGATATTACTTTAAAAATAGCTTTTAATTTGTAAAAATAAAATGTTATAAATAGAATTTTAGTGATGTCATATCATGTATAAAATTTTTCATGAACAAGTCAAATCATCTGTGGTGGCATTTGACCACTAGCTAGAATCAAGCTGTCTATGGCACTTTCTCTTACGTACCATCTCTGTCTTTACTGATTGCTCCTTCCAAATCAAAGAGTCAGGATTATATGGGTCAGTCCTAAAGTACTGGTCATTCTGTCCAGCTGGTGTACATGGCAACATCTTTTCACGCAAACATACTGCAACCAATGGAGCAGAAAAATGGCAGTCAGTGAGTGATCACCAATGTTCATTCTTCTTGACCTGTCTGGAGCCAAATTTGCAGTGACAAATGGGTGGAAACCAATTCAGTCTTACACAAAGAACCGCTCATTCTGTTTGAGGGTTCTGGCAAGATCCCACAGGACCATGGAGAATTAAAAAACAAACAAAGCTTTTTTTTTTTTACCCCCAATGTTTTTTTCAGTTGGAGTGAATTAGAAGTTGGTGACTTTTTTTTTTTTTTGGACATACAATCTGGGGGAAGAAAAGGACTTCATGTGATGTCAGAAAACTCATATCTTAGCAGTTGGGACCGATGAGCCCGGTCTCATGAAAATGCATATAAATAGTACGCCAAATAAAAACGAAAACTCATGGTATTGATACGAAAAAAAAAGTGGACTTTGGCATATGCATACACACACACACATATACATATGATACGAATGTCTGTGGCGTGCATGATGCGCATCCACCCCACAATCCTAATCCTACCCATCGCGTAGCATATACATGCCAAAGCCCATTTTTGCCTATCAATACCACAAGTTTTTATTTGGCATACTATTTATACGCACTTTCATGAGATCGGGTTGGACTGATACATATTGGGTAAAACCTATAGAGAAATGAATGCAAGTCTGACTAATATATACATACATATACACACACGTTTGTTTTAGTGGTTTATGGGGACTCTCCATAGGCGTAATGGTTTTTATACTGTACTTACTGTATGTGCTATTGCCCTACACCAACCCTACACCTACCCCTTACAGGAGACTGTCTGCATTTTTAGATTAAAAAAAAAAAAAAAAACACCATTTAGTATGTTTAAGCCTTTTGTTTTACGGGGACATGGGCAGTGTCCTCAAACCACCTTCAAATTGTAATACCCCTGCCATACCCATGTTATTAATATTTTCTTCATTTCAACTTTTTAGAAGTGCATAGAAGAGATGTATATATAAAGATAATATAAAAAAAAAAAAAAAAAAGAAGAGATGTATATAGAAGTCAACATTTTTAGAAAAACAGATTATTTTTTTAAAGAATTGATGCTCCAAGAGGAAGTCCAAGAGGATTTCAGAGCATCCTTGCAAACCAAGAGGCCATTAATTCACTGCTGGCATATCCTTTTTTCCCCCCCGCATGACACATGAGCAAAATAAGAGAAAAGTGGCCTTTGCATACCCTTTTGCCAAGGAGGTGGGGAAATTTCAACAACCATAATTTCACGGGGAAGGACAAAAGCCCCGGAGCTGTAAAAGGGTGACATTGTGGGTCATGCAGCGGACTTCTGCTGACAAATAACAGGTAGATCTGGGTGTAGGACAGGAAGCATGGAGAAAGAGTTCACACTGTTCATCTACATATACTGACATTGTAACAACACAAATCTGGTTGAGAAATAAGCAAACTTGTCCCTTGTGTGATGCAATAGATTTGACAGGAGGACACTTTCACATGTTCTTCTTGGAACAACAGTCATCATCATCATCATCATCATCTCACACCAAGATAACAGTAAATGTTGGACTCATGCATCAAACTATAGATGACAATGTACTAAATAATGCAGTCTCAAAACCCAAACAGAATATAAAATGATTATAATCTGTTCTTATATTCTAATTTTAAATATAAAACTAGATAATGAAAAACTCAGTCCAAATAACTACCAAGGAAAACAATACCCTTCAAATGACAGTGCTACATAAATACTGATCTAACATCAAAAGGAGTATTATTCTAGTAGTTAAGTAATTGCACTGAAACAAAAACAAAAACAAAAAAAAGACAAACCTATCCAATCGTCTAATTTTAATAATACCTGCAAAGACCATGAAAAATACGCTCAATTACTCATATCCCCGGTGTTGTTAGCATGAACAAACAATACAGCAGTCAGCATGGTTAGCTTTTGTGTGGAGAGGTGTGTATCTCTCACAAACTCACTATCAGTGGCTGTGAGATAGCAATAAGCATACGGTTTGCACATAACGCAGTGTGGATACATTTTACATATACTAATAAGAGAAATGGTACATAACCATGATAACCAATGTACACAAAGCAACTGTGCAGTCAATCGACTATTAGTGTTTTAAATGATCGCCTAAGCAGGTTTCATGATAACGCGCGGAATGCAGCGTCTTCGCTTTATAGAAGAAATACACGAGACTCACTCAAACGGGTCTGGTGCCCACCACCCTCAAAATATCAGCCTTCAACACACGACACAGCACCAGAATCACCGTTAAATCATTATAATCCATAAGTGGCCATGTCTCATCATCGCATCATCCAGAGAAAACAGCTGAATGAACCAATGAGGAAGAGCATCGGCCTACCGCCGCGAAATACAAACACTGATATGATATCTACAGCTTACAGACAATATATCACTCAACACTAAATGTACTAAGACACAGCATTTCACAAACTGATATTCTAAAGCCTCATGTTACTAAGTTAAATGAAATACAATTAAACCCCATAATAAGCGCAATAAGAAGAAACGTCCAAGTAAATACTGACTCAAAGCACCTGTCGCAATTGACTAGCAAGTCAGCAGTACAAGCAGAAGATAAAGTAACTTACCTGAGCTTAAACGTCGCGGTTTTACACTAAAAATCAAATACAAAGAAATGAACTGCAGTTCAGTAATGAAGATTTGTGCGTTAGTTTGCGTTCGCTTCACAGTACAATATTATTCAGCAGCGCTAACGGTGTTGAGCAGTTTCTTTAATCACGCCTCAGGTGGCTATTTAAATATCACGTCACGCTCTTGAGCTTGAGAAACGACGTCATATCCGCCAAGTTCTACCTCATTATAAATTAAATTATAATAATTTATAAATATTAAAAACGCAATTATTACCTTGTTTTTCGCTTTGACAGAGCGTCAGTGTTATTTTTTAATAATAATTAGTTTATTGTAATATATGTAATGATAGACATTTTTTTAAAAATTGATTTTATTTTTGACAGTTTTATTTACAACTTTGAAAAATCATTTTTAAAGTGTATTAAAGACAATTAAAACGTTCTTAAATTAAATTAAAAGGAGAGCAAGAATGCTTTAGGCAGAACCTAGTTAGCAACCCGTAAATAGTATACATTTATACAAAAAGACATCAATTTAATACCGGTCATGAATTTATTTACCTACACTTTATCATTTATTTATACTTATTTGAAATTTATTAATCTTATTTTAGATGTTATAATCATTGTGAGAAAGAAAGAAAAAACTGCATGATGACCACGAAGGTCCAGATTTTGAGTTTAAAACAGTTTAAAAAAATTTAAAATTAAAATGTATATTTACATTAACTTATTAATGCAATTTAACTAATAAACTAATAGACCATATTTAGTTTTTAGTGTATATTCGAATTATGTTATGACATAATTCATATAATTCATTTTGTATGACAAACTAAACTGTCATTGATAATCATTCCTAAATGTACATAGTGACACCTAATGGTTATAAAACAAAATATTGAACAAAATAGTTTTTTGTCATTGCAAAATGTTTTGTACTTTTAAGTAGGCTAAATGACTACATACTGACTCCATTGTTGTTTTTATTGTATTTATTAGCCATTAAATCTCCTTTCTCTCAGAGTGCAGAGAATTAAGGAAACACTCCCAAACTGTTTTGCTCAGAATTAGTTTTCGGAAAAAAAAAAAAAAAAAATATATATATATATATATATATATATATATACACACACACACACACACACACAGGTGCATCTCAATAAATTAGAATGTCGTGAAAAAGTTATTTTTTTCTTGCAAGTTATTTCAAAAAGTGAAACTTTCATATAGATTCATTGCATGTAAAGTAAAACATTTCAAAAGTTTTTTTGTTTTAATTTTGATGATTAGAGCTTACAGCTCATGAAAGTCAAAAATCAGTATCTCAAAATATTAGAATATTTACATTTGAGTTTCAATTAATGACCATCCCTACAGTATAAATTCCGGGTATCTCTTGTTCTTTGAAACCACAATAATGGAGAAGACTGCTGACTTGGCAATGATCCAGAAGACGGACATTGACACTCTCCACAAAGAGGGTAAGTCACAAAGGTGTGGCTGTTTACAGAGTGCTGTATCAAAGCATATTAAATGCAAAGTTGACTGGAAGGAATAATTTGGGTAGGAAAAGGTGCACAAGCAACAGGGATGACTGCAAGCTTGAGAATACTGTCAAGCAAAGCTGATTCAGACACTTGTGAGAGCTTCACAAGGAGAGAACTGAAGCTGGAGTCAGTGCATCAAGAGTCACCACGCTCAGACGTCTTCAGGAAAAGGGCTACCAAGCCACTTCTGAAGCAGAGACAACGTCAGAAGCGTCTTACCTGGGCTGTGGAGAAAAAGAACTGGACTATTGCTCAGTGGTCCAAAGTCCTCTTTTCAGATGAAAGTAAATTTTGCATTTCATTTGGAAATCAAGGTCCCAGAGTCTGAAGGAAGAGTGGAGAGGCACAGAATCCATGTTGCTTGAAGTCCAGTGTGAAGTTTCCACAGTCTGTGATGATTTGGGCTGCCATGTCATCTGCTGGTGTTGGTCCACTGTGTTTTCTGAAGTCCACAGTCAACGCAGCCATCTACCAGGAGATTTTAGAGCACTTTATGCTTCCTTCTGCTGACAAACTTTATGGAGATGCTGATTTCATTTTCCAGCAGGACTTGGCACCTGCCCACACTGCCAAAGGTACCAAAAGCAGATTCAATGACCATGGTGTTGATGTGCTTGACTGGCCAGCAAACTCGCCTGACCTGAACCCCATAGAGAATCTATGGGTTATTGTCAAGAGGAAGATGAGAGACACCAGACCCAACAATGCAGATGACCTGAAGGCCACTGTCAAAGAAACCTGGGCTTCCATTCCACCTCAGCAGTGCCACAAACTGATCACCTCCATGCCACGCCGAATTGAGGCAGTAATTAAAGCAAAAGGAGCCCCTACCAAGTATTGAGTACATATACAGTAAATGAACATACTTTCCAGAAGGCTACAATTCACTAAAAATGTTTATTTTATTGGTCTTATGAAGTTTTCTAATTTGTTGAGATAGCAAATTGGTGGGTTTTTGTTAAATGTGAGTCAAAATCATCACAATTAAAAGAACCAAAGACTTAAACTACTTCAGTCTGTGTGCACTGAATTTATTTAATACACGAGTTTCACAGTTTGAGTTGAATTACTGAAATAAATTAACTTTTCCACAACATTCTAATTTGAGATGCACCTGTATATATATATATATATATATATATATATATATATATATATATATATATATATATATATATATATATATATATATATAGGTATGTGTACATAAGATTAAGGCTGTAGTTTTATCTAAATATTAACTTCATTTATTGAATTGTTTTATAAAATTAAATTTATAAAATCATTTCCAATCGAAGAAATGCCAAGGAAAAGGCACTCTTGCTTGTATGATATTGCTTAACTATATCAAGGGATTCATTTCTGACTTTGATGCACTGTAATATGTGCACTTTATGCCCTATGGTTATACAAAATAATATCATTAAAAAACAAAACCATTGATAAACATTTGATAACCATTGATGTTTGCGCCAATTTATCAAATAGACACCATTTATACAAACATTAACATCTTTATTTAACAACATTTTTTAATCAATCAGCTTTAAAATGATCAGAGGTTATAATACAATAAAATATATATTTTTTTCACAATAGAAAACACTTTACGTGCACAAATGTTTCTAAATATCAGTGAAACCTGAACCCAAAAAGTGCAAATTCATAATTCAATTTAATATTGGTGCAGAAACTGATTAAAGGTAAATACTTAACCACATGAAAAATGAAAAAGCACAACAAAATGAACACTGTATTGATGGTGTGTGTCATTAAGAAAATTAACCATTTCTGTTAATTGTTTCACTGAGTGAAACCTAGATCATACCAACTACACTGATAAAATGACAAAAAGTTGAACTCCTCCTGAACTTAATTGAAGGGTTTGACGATTTTCATGGAAATGTAGTTCTGAAAAAAAACAAACAATTTAATTAGCACTGTAGACATTACATCTCAGGTGTAACGTCTCAACAGGACTGATAAAGTGTGTCCTTACCGGTAATGAATACAACAAGATCCCAATGAATAACAACACTAAGATTAGCAAAACCAGGCCAATGAACAGCCACTTAAATCTTCGCCACACTATGAACTTGCACGTCTTGCATGGATTTGTGAACCAAAAGAACGAGGTTTCAGGTCGCCTGAGAAGTTGAAAAGAGAAACAAATCTTGTGATGATCTATTCACACACAGAACAGGAGAAACACAAAGTAAGAAATCAATTACTTGGGATGATCCAGTTTTGGATTCATATTTGGCTCATCTCTGCCTTTTCCAGCAGGTCTCTCATCCGCTTCCTTCTCATTCACAATCTCCAAAGTCAACTCAACCTTTCCCTGAAACCAACATATAAACAAGCCACAATTAATCAAGCTTTTAGAAAAAAATGTCAAGATGAAATTACATTAACAACCCATTTTACCAAAATATCACGCATTTGCAAGTGACACGTATTTAATGTAGAGAAGGTTTGATTATATCCATCTGATTGTATCATGAACAATGAAATGTCATGAAGAAATACATAAAAAAAGCTGTACTTACACCGAGTTCCCTCTTCCCATCTTTATCCATGTAGCATGGCCACCATCCTCTAACTGACTTCTGGTCAAAGAGAGACTTAAATTGGCCTGACTTTGGAGGTGTGGTTCCATCCGGGACCATGCTAAGGCTACATTTCTCCGGTGTTTTGGAAGGGTTGATGAGGTGGTGCATATCAAGTTCAATAGCACCTGTAACATAAGTGAGATTAATACACAAACCCCAAAATATGACGACGACAAAATTTCCAAGATTTGCATACACGCGTCTCACCTAGGTAATCATCCAGAGAGAATTTGTCATTATCCCATATTTGAACAATCAGCTTGGGGGGGATTCTAAACTCTGATTTGTCAAGGCTCCAGAAATGTTCCTTTTTAACAGAAAAGAATGAATATTTTAATACTTCCAAGTGCTCTTCATAATACATTAAGCACAAGCAAACTGCATTACCTTTTTAGATACAAGACACAGCTGCTCTGCAGGCAAGTATTCAAATCCAAAGACAAATCTCCAGTTGAAATTGCCATCGCCATCCAAAGATCGGTAATGGACGTCTGTTTTTTGCTTATCTTCTTCCATACCTGGCATCCAACTAATCAAAGACATAAACGCATGAATTACGACAAATATTACTTGTAAAACACATTAAGGCAAGACTCCACAGGTGAACAGTGTAACTAATCAATCAGGGAAATGTGGTGATATCTATTAATCACAGTAAATCAAGTCATGGAGAATATGTGCTTTATAAGTACTAATAAACAGCCAATGTTAATAATATACATGCTAATAAGCAACCAGTTAATAGTGAGAATTGGTCCCTGTACTAAGTGTAACCAAATTTTTTTTTTAAATACATGGTATGGAAGCAAAGTAACAAAATCTCAAAATTGACAAATGGTTTTGCCTCAAGAAACTACATTTTTACATACCCTTTTACATAGATGTCACTCATATTTTCATTAGTAATGCTGGTTTCATCCAAAACTACGTCAGACGTGTTCCAAACAATGACACGCAGAAAATACCTGATAGAAAGAATGAACGTGAGTCTATTGCCTGGTATCAACATAAAAGCATAAACGAAAGCACCAATTTCTTCTCACTTTTTTGCTTTGCGTGGAGCTATGTCAAAAGGAGTTCCAGGAGGCCCAAGACTTTTTGGGAAAATATCTACCCACATCTGGAGTTTTCCCTAGAAAACAAAGACTAGTCAATAACACAGATAATAAAGCAGTATTTTGACTAACTAAATAGAGGTCTGTACAGTATATCACAGGAAGAACCGGCCCGTGAAAGGCATCACACCTGTGGGAGAGTCGGTTGGAAGCTACTGTAAAGAGTTCTGGTTTCAACATGCTCTGGAACCAGGCCTTGAGTTCTGAGGACGTGCAGAGCAATCCGTTCACTTGGAGGACCCAGGTGTTCGTGAATTTCCTTGTTTGCTTCTAAAATGCATACATACACATATATACACTAGACAACTTTGAATTCTCACTTGACTAAAAGTTTCAAACAGTCAAAAAGTTCCACCATTAGACAACAGATTTTAGTGTTTTTATAGGACATATACAGTTGCTGTATAGGACAACTGTACATCCAATCAATTCGACAAGACATATGAAGATGCATGAATCAGAACAGGTTGAAGGTTTTTACCCAGTTTGGAGTATATACCATAATACAGTTTGTCAAGCCACCATAATGATGTTCAAAAGAACAAAAAGCTCTGAAAATTACCAAAATCAGAGAGGTAGTACAATCGGCCACCAAAGGATAACGTGTTTCCATTGTCTTCGCTCCTGGGTGGACTCAATCCTTTCCATCGGGCAAGCTGTTCAAGAATCTTAGATGGATGGAGTTGATCACGCCACTGGTTTGGTCCAGAACTATTAAATAAATAATACCATTAAATCAACTAACGTCTCAAAGAAAATACTACGTTTGCATTAAAGTGTATGGGTCTCACATGCAATATGTCTGGGCTAAACCACAGTAGGAACCAAAGCGAGAAAGAAGACGGTTCTCCAAGTCAATCACCGTCTCCCCAACTTTCTCATCACGGCTGAGCAAATCAAAGTCATAGACGGCAATTTTCAGGTCTTTGTCTTGTGGGAGGAAGCATGTCAGTTCAAACATTCTGTTGAGAGAAAAAACTTAGTTCACAGTCTTCTTCGACTGTCTGAATGCAAGATGAACTCAAAAAAACATTATGGCGGCATTACCTTCCAAACACTGGGTTAAGTGTGTATGGTACATAGTTGTCCCTGTCATCAATAGACTTTTTCCCCAAAGAGATTTTGACATATGGGTCACACTGAAAAAGGAAAAGAGTTTTGCTTTTTCATTTCACTAAAAAGGAATTCAACAAACTGAAAAACAGAAACTCAAAATTAGTCGTGAGGTTTTCTGAAATGCTGAATGAAAGAAAGTACTTTGCCATTGTTGTCTTTGGGTTGCAGGTCAACGGCTTGAACCACATAGATTCTGACCACGCACTCCTGAGGGACACTGTCGGGCAGCTCTCTGAACTGTTGTGGCGGAGGGGGCACCCCTGGGTCATCTGGCAATGGGTACACCTTAAAGGAGCCCTGAAAACAATCAATTAAACATAAAATCATTTATTTTACACAACCACAGACAGAAAAACAAAAGGTGTGACTTAATCAGCATTAAATTTATTCTTAAAGCAAATTAATAAAGACATCTTGCCTTGAATTCTCCAACTACAGCAGGGTCATCATCGTCACTTTCATTTTTACCACGCTGCAATTTGAAGGTGCTGCAGAAATCAGTAAGACCCATGAACTCTTTTACACTTTCCAGCTCATGGTCATATACCTATGAAAACCAACAGAAGAGAACCTCACTACAAATACTAAACCATACAACAAATCTTTGTGGATTCAAATTTATCAATATGTAAAAGAAGTCAATAAGTATAAGAAGTGAAATTAGTGAAAGTTCACCCAACAATAAAATTTCTGTCATAATTTACTCAAGTACATATGTGACCCTGGACTACAAAACCAGTCATAAGGGTAAATTTTTCAAAATTGAGATTTATACAGCATCTGAAATCTGAATAAATAAGCTTTCCATTGATGTATGGTTTGTTAGGATCAGACAATATTTGGCTGAGATTTGAACTTTGAAAATCTGGAATCTGAGGGTGCAAAAAAAATCTAAATACTGAGAAAATCACCTTTAAAGTTGTCCAAATGAAGTTCTTAGCAATGCATACAACTAATCAAAAATTAAGTTTTAATATATTCACGGTAGGAAATTTACAAAATATCTTCATGGAACATGATCTTTACTTAATATCTTAATGATTTTTGGCATAAAAGAAAAGTGGATAATTTTGACCCATACAATGTATTTTTGGCTATTGCTACAAATATACCCCAGCGACTTAAGACTGGTTTTGTGGTCCAGGGTCACATTGTTTTTTTCTCCATGCAATAACAATGCAGGACTGAAACAAAGCCATGTGGGATTGGAACGACTTTTACTTTCTGGGTGAGAAATTCTTTATGTAGTAACATCACAATATATATTTCTAGATTTAAGGTATTTATTTATTTAATATTAAATAAATATGTATATCTGCAATGTTATCGTTCAGTTTAGACAGAATTCACACCTCCAATGTGTCATAACCTTTGTCAAGGTATGGGCGGCATTTCTCACTCTGTCCAACAGAAGCATAAAACTTACTCCACCAATCAACAGTCTCTTTCTCCTGTAAAGTAGTGACAAAATGGATAGTTTCATCCTCATGATAGGGCTAAAATACAGATTTAAAACCAAAGCTCAAGTGGAAAGTGTGCAGAATATTACCACAGAACTCACCTTCTCACGCTGTTGAAACCAGGAAGTGCACACATTGAACACACACACAAAAAAACATTATTCATTAATAATTGGTAATATTAGGCTTGAAAAAGCTCTTACATCTCATATTTGTAAATTTTCAATTTTATTTTATCAGTATAACAGACCACAATCATCATTAAAAGACTTTAAAAGATTGATCTAAATCTATGTAAAAAGGAACCTGAAATTTTTATTAGCATTTCAATTTCTGAATGTACATTTAATACACATTTTTAAAATGCCTTAAAACTGATAAAAATGCATACATTAAGTTTACATGATCCTTTTCTCCATGATTAAATGTACACACAAGGGAGATAACTTTAACTTAATTAAAAGAAAGTTAGTATGATTCCTTATAGAGCAAGTCAGCTGTACAAATCACCATAATATGAAAAGAGACTTATAATTACGAGAACAACAGATTGATTGGATACTCCCCCAATTTAACCCATTTGTAACTACAGAAGGTGAAGATTTACTTGATCAGCCTCAATTTGGGCTACAGCCTAAACTTTAGTGTTAGTGGTAAAGTGTGTAATTTAAGTGTCACTAGTGCCACCAAACAGAAAAATGTTTTTTGATCAGCCTGACAGGGTTGGAAATAAATATACTGGCATTGGTTTTGCACCACTAGCGCCAATTCAGAAACTACACACTTTATACTTTTAACTTAGAATTACATTTAATTACAAAATTCAGGCATTTTGATTAAAGTGCCTTATTTCTATACATACTTGAACGTGACTAGCAGTGGCCATTTTGTCAACAGCAGCTGAGATGCCATAAAAATACTGAAATTCACAAAGTTGAAAATAGAAGCAGATTCATACAGATGTGTGTACCAGTGTCCATTACAAAGTTCTCTCACAAGTTGAGACTTAAGTTCCTAAATCTACAAAATCAAGCGACTTGGTAGCAGTACCTGAGCTTCTAGAAGTTGCTGTCTGCCATCATCTATGTTTACATGGAGGTCTCTAGGAGAAGCTGCCATCAAAGCCACTGCAGGAAAAGGGAGAATTTTTTTAAGAATGCTAATAAAAATTCTTTCACATTTGTATTTTGCAAATTCAATGTCCACCAGAATCAACAGAGTTAAGGTGACTATACATGGTTAAATATTTATGGCCAGATTTACTAAACAGGGCAAATTAGCGCGAGACCGCAATTCCAAAATAGCGCGATGGGCGTGGAAATTTTTGCGGCTGATTTACTGACACAGCGCAAATTAAAGAACACAGACGCAACATCTCATTTCCATAATGACCTACGCAATCTACCAAGCGCAGCGCAAATTAGCGTAAGGATGTGTTCGGATTTGGAAAATGTGTTGTTCTGGCATTCCAAATAAATTAATACGTGTGGAAAAGTTCTAGTGCAAAATAGTTTAAGACATGCTTTTTTTGGGCATTAAATAAATGGCACAAATACCAGTAATTTGACGAGTGCAAATGTTAGTAAATCGCGTTGCGTGATTCATTTTAATACTCTCCTCCCATAAATTGTGTGTCTGAAAGGGAAACTCCTACAAATGCATATTCAATAAGGTCACACGCAAAAATAGCTGTGTCCACACCTTTTCAGCGCTGATTCTTTACGGTGCGTCTTTAGTAAATCCTGACAGTACTATTTTACCACCAAAAGATGGTTTGTGTTGGTGTAAGATGTTAGTAAATCTGGCCCTTAGAGGGATGTCAAAATCACAACCAAGTATGCAAATAAACCAAATAAAAAATAAATAAAAATGAGCCACAATCTAGCATGCAATTACAAAAATATATGAAGTTTACAACAAACAAAATATATAGCACACCTAAGGCTGAAGTTATCTTCAAAACAAAGTCTGAGAGTTTGCACTGAATTAATTGCCAAAGTTTAATAGTTAAATGTTTACAAAAAACTAAAACCAGAATGTTTAGGGAATACCAATTCAATGTTGCCTTATACACACAGACAGTGGTTTGCAATTAAGAAAAAAAAAAACACATTCAGTAAACAGCTTTGTAAAAGGGAATGCACCTTTTGAAGACATGGCCACTTCTGCAACTGTGGCATAAGGGTCACATCGAAACTCTTCCAGGAAACTGATGGTGCACTGACCCACCACAGGTTTCCGTCCAAAGGGTCTGTGGTCGATGATTTTAAGAACTATAGGGGGAGTATACATCTCTTCTTTGGGTAGAAGCTAAAGACAGAAAACAAGATGCTTAAGACAGCCTCAGAAAAACTGTTTGGACCATATTTATATATGAATGCATTTGATATTGCATTTGACAGCAAAATAGCAATGAAGCAGCATTTAAAGCATGACTGCACCTTTTCTCTACAGGTAAATATGGATGCTCACCACTTTTAATAAGAGGACATTTCCTGGAAAATTAGGGCACTTCTTCATGTTTTTGATAACAGCTGTCTGAACTCTCTCTCCTCCGCACTCCACCACCAGACTGGGTGACGTCACAGGAGCCAGCTGATACGTCTTCATGTTACGCAATCCCCATGCTAGAACCTGCATCCAACAATCAATAGAAATTTATTTTTTCTTATTTCTTAAATACTTTTCTACAAACAAGTTGTGGGTTTACTGTCAGGTTGGGAAAAATATGACTTCCTAGTGTAAATATGGGTGATTGTGTGTGTGTTTTATTTTAATAGATCATCTTTTTGGACTAGAGATGAAGTTTTAATAGTACATGGTTTTAAAAAGGGTCAAATCACGCAGAATCAAAATGCCCTTTAATCATTTAATTGATCCGTTGAGACAAGTCCAAACAATGAGAAAACACAGGGTTGAAACTGACCTCTATGGCAGTGAGTTGCACCACAGGTCGCACCCCTTGAGGAACCATATAGAGTTTCTCTCCTCGTTTGGGGGGAATAAGGGGAAGTTCAGTGTCATTTCCCTAGAGTAGGCAACAAAAGAATTATCAACAAGAGTTCTATTTGAATCACAAAGCAGCCATTAATGTGATTAAATAGACCTAAATTCCATTAAGAACCACACCTTGGTCTTCAGAATGAGCTCTGCAGCCACCAGAATCTCCCCAGAAGGACAATTTTTGTGTGTTACAGGCTCCCAGAGGAGTTTAGGAGATGCATCCATGCCTGAAGTCAACTTTACCATAGGTACACATGTACTTCTGCCAAGCATTTCATCTTTACCCTACCAGGATTGACAAAACGCAAATCATTCAGGCTGTGGGGACACTTGCATACTAAAGGGCAAGAATATAGACACAGTAGTTAGTATTTGTCTGAGGTACCCGTAAACTTGAGAAAGAAGAAAAAAAAAAAAGTTGGTTGTATACAATTTTCTATTAGTTTTTAATTCGTTTTTCAAAAGTGTATAAAGTTCATGATCAAACTATTTCTTTAAATCTAATAAGCACCCCGAGACAACCTGTGAAGCTGATATTGTCAAATAAGTGAAATATAGTGGCAGCATAAAGAAGTCAGGTTCTCCTCTTTAATGATTGGTTCTTCCAATTCTCACTAATAACTGCAACTTTAGCCTTCATAAACTCCTAATTTGCTGCTTATTAATAGTTAGTTGGGTAGATGTTAAGTTTAGGGGATCTAAAATATAGTCATGCAGAATAAGGCATTAATAAGTGCTTTTAAAGGTACCAATTAACAGCCAATATACTAGTAATTTGCATGCAAATGAACAACTAGTTGATAGAGAGAATTGGTCCCTAAACTAGCATTACAGAAATCAGACTAACCACTTGATCACTGTCAAAGATTTCCATAACCACGTTGGGTGGATTCTGGGCGACAGACTGGGGATCGCCACCGATTTCCACATTTTTAAAAATAAGAGTCTGATCCCATGTCGGGTGCAAGGTACTTCGAATTGTCTCTGTTGTTTGGCTGTGATGCAAGAACGACACATGGACATATGGATCTGAAATTTAAACCAATAAGATTTTAGTTATAATAAAAGCCTGGTCACTTTTACAGATAATTAAAAGACATACTGTATTAGCAATATCAAAACTGCTATAACACCTGAGAAGCTGTCTTTGTCCAGAGCAGCAAGGCCTCTGGCCTGGTAAACATAGACTCTCAAGTGGTATGCATTGGATTCTGCAAGAAGAATCAGGCTCAATGTTAATAAAATAGTTACTCTGGGAGAGAGGAAAAAAAAAAAAAAAAAAAGGTGTTTCTGAAATCTGTTCTTGATGAACTCACGGTCAAATGTGCATGATACAGTCGGTGTGTTGGCTCCAAACTGCTTAACGGAAGCTTCTGCTTTAGTGCCTTTTTCATCACCTTTAGATTCCATGTCAACTCCCTGTCAAGCAAATCAGCAGTGAAGAGCTCATTATATTGCTAACAAAAAAACAGAAGTAGTATTTAAATTAAAATTCGGCAGCTTTGATGCTAACCAGAGCTCCTTCCAGTTTGAAAATAGCCGAGGCTCCAACCCGATCAGCAGGTGTCATCTTCCTCCTCCAGCGTCGCCGACGGAACGTGTCAGATGATCTCTGCTGCCTGTGGAACTTCCAGCCAATGAGTGAGGAGTATTCCCATCCCTCTGCATCTCCTATATCCTTCTTCTGCATGTCAAACAGTTAGGAAATACACGTTATAAAAGCAGAACCCCAATTAACTTTGAAAAGTCTTTTAAAATGCACAATATACACTTGCATCAGCAGCCGTTTTGGCACCAGGAATCCTTTTGCGAGGTCGGATCATTCTTCTGCGACGATGAACATGGTACATCTTCTCAGCTGCCACCCAGGATTTGGGCTTATCATCAGGTGGAATAGTGACGCCATATTCCCAACCTAAACTTACAAACAAGCATCATATAACTGTACACAGCCCATACTGTAATCATTACAGTATGCGTATGGACTTGCTAGTGCGAACATATGCAGACACGCTTGTGTGAGCATGTAAGATATACATGAATAGTCATACATAAATCCAAGAGCAAATCTAGACAGGTGGAGCTGGAGGGTTTCAGAGGAACTATGATTCAGCTTACAGTTAACACTTAAACCAGACTATTTAAAATGTTGAGCAAGCAAGCTTATTGGTTGTAGAATCAGCAGAGGCCAATCAATTTGTGCCATCTAGTGATTGCATGTAAAGGACCGTTATAACAGCTTTGCATCTTAAATAAAGCTAATGCATGGCTTCAGAAGACTTGAAATATTGCACACGTCATATGGTCTACTTGGTGGCTTTATAGTGTTTTTTTCCGCCATTTTAGAGGCCACCTCTGGTCACTGTATATTTTCCTTACATCAAAAAAAGCAGTGAACATTCAACTAAACTTTATCTTTTCTGCTCCACAGAAGAAATTCAGTCATACAGGTTTGGAATAACATGCAGATGAGTAAATTGTAAATTCTTTCTAAAATTAAATATTTTTTTGAAAATGCTTTTAAAAGCAGCTCAATGGCAGGCTCACCCTTTTCATCGACAGCTCGGTTGTCATCAAAAGCCCAGTTATCCTCCCACTTCCATCCAGGTGGGCATTCAATCTCTGTAGGGCCCTGAACCTTTTCTCCATTCTGTAAATAAAGGATAATAATGGAGAATAACAGTATTTTTGAGAGGTACTATAAACCATTCTTTTTTGGTTTCACTAAGATATAGACGTACTAATGCCACAGAGGCTGTTTAAATAGAAGTCACGAATAAATGAACGAATGGCTTAATTAGACATCTGATATGAAGCAAAGGCTGGTAAGGTGCTTTTACCACATCAGTGTAAGGCTCTGCCGCAAGTTTCCATTCTCCTCCTGGTAATCGAGTCTCGTTCTCATAGACCTCATCCACAAACTCCGTGTGTCCTGCATCAGCCTCAGTCAGCAGACTACCCATCCACCCAAGAAAAACTATTTATTGACTAGACTGTAACTGTTTCTGAAGAAAATATGGGTGGTGTTCACCAATGCAAAACTTGCCACCATTATTGAGCATGACCAAAACTGCAAATCTTACTGGTTGTCCAGTTTTAAAGAAATTAGAACACTTCACCATAAAAATTCAAATGTTTTTGTCGGGCTGAACAGACACATGAACAGCTGTTCAATTAAATTAACCCTCCTATCACATTTGGGTCAGTTTTGACCTGGAAGCAGCATTTAAAAATTGGGTCCCACTTTATATTAGGTGGCCTTAACTACTATGTACTTACATTTAAGTTAATAATTTGATACAATGCACTTATTGTATACATACATGTTTTTACACTGTACTTATATTTTTAAAAATACCTCTACGTAATTACATTTATAATTACACTGTTGACCCATCCCTTACACCTTAACCCACCCTTAAACCTACCCATACCACCAAACCTGTCCCTAACCTACCCGTATCCCACCTCAATAGCAGCAAAAATATTTTGCAATACAATATGACCACAATAAGTACATTATACTTTTTTTTTTTTATGCAAGTACCTAGTAGTTAAGGCCACCCAATATAAAGTGTGACCAAAAATTGTAAAAACATTCATTTTAGTACATAAAAAAAAAAAAAAAAAAAAAAATGGATTAAGCACATGGATTAAGACTATCAAAATACACATTTACTTTTTTCAGATTTTTTAAAATAATTTAAGAAATATAACCATTTAAACTAAATTGTTACACCTTTCACATCCAGGCCAGTTTTGACTGTGGCTTTACGCTTGAATATATTTTTGGTTTGTTTGTTTTTTTACATGTATTAGCTAGATTTGTATCAAACTACATTTTTTCTTTATTTTTTTTTTCAAACTTCTAGTATCTCACACAACTCTAAGCCTGAATTCTGTTGGTAAACTTGTATATGCACATACAAAGATAATACAAACAGACAGTGACATAAATAAACTATATCTAGTGAACTACAACCCAAAGGGGTGTTAAGCAAAAGTTCAAGGACCAAATAGTCTAATTTTTAAATAGGAAGAGAGTTTGAAAGAGATGCAGCCCACATTTCACTCTGCTGCCACCTATTGATAATGCATTGAACATTCAGGCTGTAGATCACCTTTTTCATCCAAAAAGTGAAAGTTTATTTGTCTGAAATATTATACAGTTATACTCATTTTGTTTTGTTAGAAAAAAAATATATGTAGGTTTCAAAACATTCCATTGTTTTTGAGCAGCATGGGTTACAAAGTCAAAAGAATTAAATGAACTTTCATTCAATCCAATGAAACTAATACTGGTAATTATTTATCAGTTTATATAATCTTATACATTTCATATAATGATATTTTAAAATAAATTTCTCATAAATACTGAAAAAATATATTTTTGTCTTGCAGTTAAAAATTAAAATCTTTAAAATTTCAAATTTTACAATTAATACAAAAATATAGTAAATATAGTAACATAACATAGCTACACATGGTAACATTTAAAACGTTGAAAGTTTTATAAGCTCATGTTTCTCCAGGTCAAAACTGACCCTGCAATGTAAAAAATGTATACAATTTTTTTTAAATGCGATAGGAGAGTTAAAATGTTTATTGCACTGAATTTGTGGCCTTTATTTTAACATTTAGTTTGTTCAAATGTCTTCACCTAATTATGATAAACAACAATAATGATGCTTGGAAATGTGCCAACTATTTCCAAATGTTTGTGTTGAGGGTGGGTAACAACTCACGTTTTCTCTGGATCAACCCTCCATTCACCTTCCCACTCCCAGCCAACTGGGGGCAAAAAATACTCCTGCTTCAGCTTCACTTTGCCTGTGACATCAGAAAACTTGCTACGATTCAGCAGACCGGTGGTGCCCCATTTCCCTAGAACGTGAGCCTGGTTCTCATACTGTGAGAGACAATGGTTTCAAATTTAGCTCCTAACTCAAGACGGCTTCTCTCCAGACCTAAAGGCACTAAAAAATAAATAAATTTAAAAAAAAAAAACTATATTTACCAGTTCTGCAAATACATTGAAAATTCCCTCTGCATAATGATTGAACTTCTTCTCTTCTGTTGCCAGCCCAAGCCACATGTTCACACGTAACTGGACGGGAATTTTCAAACCTTTTGTATCGTCCATGGGATACTGTTGGGAAACAAGAATCATGGGATACTTTTCATGGAGCAAAGTTTAAACATGTTTTATGTCATATGTTTGAAAACCAGCAAGGTACGAACTCTCAGTACCTTCATAAAGACAGTCTGGGTCTTCCCGCAGTATTGACCACATGCCTGCTCACTGTAAGATGAATAGAGCACTTGATGGGCTGGGATGCGTGTGTATGCTACCCTCTTCTCTCCTCTCAACATCCAGATAATCACATCAGGCATGCTGTTCTGAGGCTTTGAAAAAAGTGCTCTGAGATTAATGTTGATACATATGATGTTTAACAGTCAGATTCTATTAGTCTGACCAACAAGAATTAGCTCAAGTTCTAATCTAGCACTAGTCTCTGACCATCAAACGTATACTGTACACAAAACATAAGCACTGGTAGAAAACCAGCTCCACATAACTTCCTGAGAATCGGGGTGCGCCGGTTTGTCTGAAGTTGTTTACTAAGCACCACGAGGACAAAATGAGTTCTTTACAGGTAGAACTAATAAGTGAATTGACCGCGTTTAAGGTTTGTGGCATCAAATCTGCTTTTTTGAAGTCCACAGTAGCAGGTAAATATTCCAAAAAGTGATTTCTTTGAAATAATCAGTACATTTTACTTTTTAGATGCACGAAGTCCATTGAAACTCAACATTTCCACAGATTTCCAATAATTTATTCTGCTCGTAGCCTTATAGTGCTATGCAATTATTGGAGTATTTTCTTTTAGCTGGTCTAATATCGTCATAAGCCTGATTAGGATGGTAATTGTTTCTCATGTGGACGTCTGTAAAAATAAATTTACATGGCACAATGATAAAACTCATGGATTTGGATGGCGATTTATTCACAGTGGAGAAGCGCGTTCTGTGATCCTACGAACCCGGGAACGTGCTGCTCACGTGGCCAGATTGTCTGCTGTAAATAAAATTAATTTACCAATTTTTTCTTATTATCGTGTAAAATGTATTAAAAAAAAAAAAATTACTTGATGGCAGATTCTCCGTGTCCAAAGATCAGCAAGAGGGATTTTGTGTTAAATGTATTTGCATTATTCCAAGCATATTTTATAATATATAATCCTAGTTAAAATTTGGTTATTTAAATCTCCTGTTTACAAATAGGAAAATAGATGCATTATAGTTTTATATAATTATACGCAATATAGTTATGTATATAATACACATTTTAAAACTGTTTTGCATACCTGCTGCTGCCATAATAAACACCCATTTTGAATGTTTAAAAAATGCTTTTCTTCTCTTTCTGCTCCCACTCGCTGAGGTGGAGCAGTTATAAAATATTGTTCTTGTAAATACTTTCCAGCATTTCAGAAATTATTATGCATGCAAATTACAGCGAAGTACAACAGTTATCGTATGGTGTTCGGCAGTGGTCAAAAAGGATTTAAACTGGATTTTGAATCGATTTCTTTCAAAAATCCAGAGATGTGGATTCAGACAGCAATTAAATTACTACATGACCATTGGTGTTTGTCAAAAAGACAGTAGGTTATTCAGCCAGGGACTTTTATGTGGGTGGTGAGAGAAAAACACCAACATTCTGGATTCGGATGGCAATGAAATCACCAACTACCCCCTGTAAAAAAACTTGCGCCCCATGAGAAACAATTACCGTCCGAATAGAGCTATAGTCATAAAAATAATACCACCCCTAAACCACATGGAAAACAGACATTTATTTTGACCTGACTTTGTCGATAGTGAAACTCTGGCAATGTGAGACTAACCAAGTACTGGTAATGTAAAGTATAATTAAGAGCTGATGATTTAAGTTTTTTTTAGTTTTTTTTTTTAAATACATGGGCAGAAACCTAAGGAAAGAAAAAGGGACAGCAGTGGTTGAACAAAACAACTGAATTTGAGTGTGTAGTGTTTGGGAATGCATCAATATTACAATTCCGTTTGATACCAATAAACTTCTAACTAGAGGTCTGCGCGGGACTGTGTTTTAAGTGCCGCACCCGCCTGCTCCCGCGATATATTTACTCTGTTCACCCGCTGTCTGCTTTGAATAATTTTCTTCCCGACCCGATTGTTCCCGCTAAATTTAGATCTCCTTTCCAGAATCACACATTTAAATTTCCTCTACTGAAAGACAGATAGGCTAACAAATAAAAGTGTAGTCTGCACAAAATTGTATTAGTTATTTTATTCGTCTTGTCAAGAGTCTTTTTATTGACAGCAAAATGTTAAATGAATTGTGTGTCTTAAGACACGAAATTCGTTTAACATTTTGCTGCCAACACAGTCAGTGTTGCCAACTTAGCAATTTTGTTGCTAAATTTAGCAACTTTTCAGACTACCCTAGCAACTTTTTCTTCCAAAAGCACCTAGCAACAAATTTAGCAATTTTTAAAAATTTATTTGGCAACTTTTAGCAACATTTGATAAGTGACTCAGACAATAAAAAGACACATTTTTCATCCAAATTACACAAAAAGAAAACCAAAGATGCCTAGCAGTACACACATCACATTAATTGAATTAGCTGCTATTTGCATTTCTTCAATATAATAATAATAACAACAACAACTGAACAATTGAATAATTGTTCATTTATGATAGGCTACACTTTTTTATAGCTTGTACTTGCGATTGTTGATCAGTTAGTATGCTGTAAGAAAAATGGAAAATATAGGCTACTAGTAATTTTCCAGGACGTTATCCATTGTCCATTGTAACCCTGTAACCCGAAAACACAATGCGTAATTTAAAATGCAGGTAAAAAACCAATACGTAAAATTCTTTCATATTAACATAATAGATTGTGCCCTATTTTTACAGCCTTTTCTTGGGAGTGTAGCATACTAACTACTAATACACTGCTTAAAGCATAATTGTTGAGAATGTGTTATATTACTAGTTTACTAGCCATTTAAAAAAAAAAAAAAAAAAAAAATTAAATTTTAATCATTCAAAAATGTGTAAGTGTTCAATAATTCAATGTTTTTTTAAAATACAGTTATTTATATTTTAATATTATATTATGCATATTATTTTACAGACAAATCTAAATTAACATATATAAAATACATATTTTTGCTGAGGTTTGATGTTGTGACACAATTTTGCACCGTGATTACGCAATTACGTCATCGCCCAATGACATCACAACGTCATTTAGCAACTTCTAGCAACAAATTGACCTTCCTTTAGCAACTTTCTCTGAAAATTAGTTGGCAACACTGAACAGTAGGAAAAAAAAAAAAAAAAAAAAAAAAAAAAAGTGTCAGAAAATAAAAATTTACAAAAATTGTATACCTTATTTTTATTTGTCTTGTCAGGATACAATTCGTTTAACCTTTACAACACAATAGGAACAAGTGTCTCAGAGGGAAACAAAATGTAGGTTGTACAAAAATGGCCTATTATAATTTTATTTGTCTTGTCAAAATACTAAATTCGTTTAATATCTTGCTGTAAACACAGTAGCCTAGGAAAAGTGTCACGGAAGAAAAATAAATAAATTCAACATCTGTCATTTAAAATTATAGGCTAAGCAAAATGTAAACAAAACCGCGTTGAGCGTTCTTCAAGGACAGCGCATCCACACTTTTCTCCATCTTTATTCCGCTCTGTCACTCATCGACAACCTGCCTGTTCTGTCTGCGGGCCGTATATTCACCACTGGTAGGCTAGCCTGCTCTGAGCATCGTTATGCACATGCTGCACACAAACACTCGCAAATAAAACGAAGCTTGAATAAAGTGCAGATATGCTGTTCTGAAAAGACGTTGGGAACAGGATATTGTTAGACCGCCCGCTCCCGTTCAAACTGCACCAGAGTTACCGACCGCAACCGTGTTTTATTCGGGAATTTAATCCCGCGTCGCAAGAAATCTGGTCGGGGGAATGCAGACCTCTACTTCTAACTATTTTTATGGATGCCAACTGATAAATGGCTGATTAGTAAAATTCTATTAATTTGTCTAAACAAATAAACACATAAAACACTAAAAATTTAAATAAGCAATTTTAAATTAAGTCACAACATTATAATGTACCTCATTTACCTTATAAAATAAGGTAAATGAGCATACAAAAATAAATATCCAGTAATGGTATATTCATAAATCACCTAACAATTAGTAAAAAAAAAAAAATTTAAAAAAAAAAAAAAAACTTTGGTGTTTCCCTAATTGTAGCTCCAATCCTACACAGGATAAAAAATAAAAAAAAATAAAAAATACCTCTTCAGCGAGTTGCTTGAGTTTGTCCAGCCAGCCTTCAATGACGCTCAAGCACTTATTAACATCTGTGGCTTCCTCAAACAAGTGTTTTGCTCCCTTCATGATGTTCTCCAGAACACGGTCCCGTAACATCTTTTGCTGAATATCCAGGGCTGTGAGATTGGACTTCCCCTCCAGGTCAGGAATTCTGAAACTGAGACACAGGAGTTTATATAAGTTAAAACATGCATGACAAAAATCCTGATGAATGTTGATCTAAAAAGGATCTTAAGTTGATATTACCTGCTGATATCTTCTATTAACTGATTGATGAGCTTCAGCCAGATTTCTACTAGCCTTGCATCTGCAGCTTTGGACTGTATTGCAGATTTTAACGCACTGAGGTTTGTTTGCTGCAAAAGGAAGAATCGTATTAAAAGTTTTGATGCACAAAGAATAAATTATATTCACACAAGCTGAGAACCACTGGTGTGTGATGTAAACAGAGTGTGTACTGCTAGAAACATTCACTTACCAAATGGTTACATATATACAGAATGATGTTCAGGGAGTCTAACCGGTGACTGATATCCTCCCAAAAGGATGTGATGGAAATCACAGGCTTAGTGTCGGCCCAGGGCAGGTAGTAGTAATTATTACCTGGAAGAACCAAACAGAAAACTTAACACCACAGATCCTATTTTCATTTACTCAAAATCTTTATTAGACACCAAATACTTCAAAATGTGCATCACCATCAAAAACAACACAGCTGTATTGCGTGGTGGAAGCCAGAGGTTTGCATGTTAGGTCCATCTTGTTGCCATAGTTGCCAATGCTAACTTCAAACTGAATGGGCTCCCCTGGCTCTTGGATCATAGTTGCACTATGAAAAACTGCACACAGACAATACTTCCTTCTGCGCTGGTATTTCTATTCAAAGAAAGGAGCACAAAGCGTAAATATAGGCGTCAAGTGGAAAAACTACTTTGTATGGGAACTCAAAGAGCCTCACCTGAACAACTAAGATATCATCGCTTGGTATTTCTTCCACAGACTTGTCCGCCTTCCCATCAAGTTTAGTGGAGAGTTCAACAAGAATTCTCCCTCGGTACGCTGCCCCTTCAACCTGCAAATATATACAAATCTTTCAGCCTACTTGAAATGCATTTTTGCTGCAAACAAATTCTCGATACTTGGGAATGGAAACGTATTAAATTCATTAACTGCACTTGCCTTGCCTAAATTAAGGTCTTCATAAGGGTCAGATAAGGCTGAGAACTCTCTTGGGCTGCCATACAGATTTATATAGCAAGGACCAAAAGTAGGCAGGAAGCCCATCTCGGAATTCCCAGTCTCTCCTGTGAAAAACACAATCAATGAAAATGTTTCTAGTGACATGATAATAGTTGGATAGATGTTAGAGTGACGTTTGTTAAAGCATCCCAAATGCAGAGCTCCTTAGATTAGTATTTTGATTAGTATTATAAATTATTTTAAGTGATTTTAAAATGTGCACAAAGTTCATTATATAAACTATTATTAAACTCATGCTATGATTTTATGAGTACATGGATAAACAATGATATTGATGGATGTCAGCACAATACGATGAAATATTTTCACAATAACAAGATTTATACTACCGGTCAAAAAAAAAAAAAAGTTTAACATTTTTAAAATAAGTTTCTTATGGTCACCAAGACAGTATAAGTATAAAAAAATTTAACTATTCCAAACTTTTGACTGGTAATATAAGCGAGAAGCATAATTATCCCATGCCATTTTATTTAGGCGATTAATGTTATTGTGAATTGCATTATTTCATTATTTGGTGTGCAACATGATGCATATCATGCCAAAAATAGCATAAGTGCTCTGTGCTTATGCTAATTCGGAGAGCGTGCGAGGGCGTTCATAATAAGCGTAAAGTAACTGCAAACCCTTGGGTACCAAATTCTTACAGACCAATAAAGATGGTTGGTTTGAGAGAACAATGCGTTTAATGAAACTTAAAAGAACAGCATGTTAACTAGTGTTTTATTTTTTTTTAATTCAGATATTGTGTGTTTGGACACAAGGGATTGCAGGTCTGGAATCCGTGCAGATATTCAACCTTTATATGTTGAAATCTCATCTCCTGCATGATCCTCTATCACAAAGAAAACAAACATCTGTTTTGAGTTTCATAGCACAAATCTCAAAAGATCATGACCATTTAAAAAAATAAAAAGTTGGACATGAAGATTATTTGCGTGTACTGCATTTTATACCTTCAATTTCACCACCAGAGGATGCTATTTTGGTCAGATCCAGATACGTGGTGCCTATGGCATCATTCCCACTGAGGCGATCCCTGAGAAAGAGGAGGAGTCAGCTTAAAGGTTCCAGTGTGTCATTGAATCAGTGTGTCCGGCTAGGGGCCGTCTCAGTTTTTCCACTGTTCCCTGAGCAGCTGTAGTCTGGTTTATGGGGAGGAATGCATTGTGGGAGAGGGTGGGACGGCACTGCTATGACTCATACTGCCTGCCTGTGTCCTCCCAGCTCAAAACACTGACCAAACTTTAACTCCCAGCTCACATTCCAAAACTAATAACACAGGGAATTCTCTCAACACAGATTTCAAAAGTTCATATCCACTGTGGCCACCCAACTGTACCACTACGCTTTGATGCTCACCAGTCAAATACAGTCAGCTTGATTCTTTCACACATGGACGGGAACTGTAAAACAAGTGGCACAAATGGGAAACTTCAAAGGACTAACACATTTATAAAGTGAAGAAACAAATCCTTCCCAATCCAACCAATTACCTTGACCTGTAGGTTGAGTTGTTGGTTCCACTCTGGGTTTGCGTTTTTCTCAATTATTTGTGTACAGAGCTAAAAGACATAATTAGTTAAGACAAAATGCAGAAGCAATAAGTGTGCATGTCTGGGTGGGCTGTACCTTTTTGCCAGCAAACCAGGCTTCAATAAATGGATCCACTAGATTTTTCTTGTTTTCTTGACCTCCAAATGCCTCTTTCAAAGTCTGGGTGATGGAATCATCCACTTAAAAAAAAAAAACCTTTCAGTGTTACAACTTCTGTCATTTTAAAGTGGAGTTTATTTTTTCACAGACTGGGAAAAGAATCTAGAACAACTTACTAAATACAACCTTTCTAGTAAATGTTACTTTTATTTATATTTACTTAGATAAGTTACTTAAAAAGGTCACCCCAAAAATTTGCTAAAAATGTACTCAGCCATGCAAGATGTAGATCATCGGACATATTTGGAGGAATTTATTACGTTTATTATTACATCACATGCTCACCAATGGATCCTCTGCAGTGAATGGGTGCCGTCAGAATGAGATTCCAAACAGCTGATAAAAATGTCACAAGTAACCCACACGACTCCAGTCTATCAGTTAACATCTTGTGAAGCGACAAGCTGCATGTCTGTCATATGTTTTTAACTTCAAACCACTGCTTTAAGCTAACATACAAGTCATGTAATCCAGTGAAAATCCATCTCTTCTGAATCGGTGGAGAAATATGTAAAGGTCAAGCACCGTTCACAAGCCAAACATTCCAAAACAATGGTAAAAAAATGTCAGTGGATTTTGATGCGAGAGGACAACTGGGTATAGACTACTTTTTACTGGAAGCAGCATTATTATGGATTATGATTTGGTATTTTGGCCAGAAGTGATGATTTGAAATGTCTTGATTAATTTCTTCTGACAAACACACAGCTTTTCACTTCGTAATGTTAATTGATGGACTGGAGTCATGTGGATTACGTTGATTTCATCAGCTGATCGGACTCTCATTCTGGTGGCACCAGAGGATCCATTGGTGAGAAAGTGAGGTAATGCAAAATTTATCTCTCTCTAAACTCATAAATCTTGGATTGCCTGAGGGCAAGTAACTTTTCAGCAAATGTTCACTTTTGAGAGAACTATTCTTTTTACATACATATTTTCAACCTCATCTGCTAGTTCAGTTATATTGAACAGTTTCTTGACTAATTATTTTTAAACACGAAAACATACAGTATGATCAAAATGGTCATAAACATAAAATACCGGCTGCCTTCTGATTTTTTCAGTCATTAGTTTAATTTACATAGAAATTTGAGAATCAGGAAAATGATTTGTGTCTCTCAGCACGGGAGCGTTAACAGCCATAGTGACTCAACAGTTAATGGCAGGGAATAGTTTCGTGTCAGCTAGTGCAGTGCCACCTCGAGGGATCAGGAAGTGACCCAATTTGCCAGCTCAACATCCCTAATGTTGCCATTTCCTGGACTTACAATTGACACCAAATCACATGACCCCAAAAAGATTGTCTGATGTGCTGCTCTGGAAAACATATGCATAAGGAATAACTGTAATACTCTGGGGAATGTCCTCAGCCCGAAACACTTTGAGTTTAAGAGTAACCCATCGAAGAGCGACACCAGTGGGCAGCAGCAAGTTACTCTCCACATCATCTTTGTCATTGTCCTGCTCCTTCCTTTCCACCTGCCAAATAGACATTAACCAGTGGAATCAGTTAATACAGTTTGTATAGCATGTTTTTTTTAGTTTCAAAATGAATGACTGGTAGAGAGCAGGGTTTTATTGTTTAAAAAGTATTGTGTGCTGTTGCATATTAAAAATACGAAAAGAATGGCTTAGAGCACATTTTAATAATAAAGAAAATTCTCTATCTATAGCAGGGGTCACCAAACTTGTTCCTGGAGGGCCAGTGTCCTGCAGAGTTTAGCTCCAACCCCAATCAAACACACCTGAAGCAGCTAATCAAGGTCTTGCTTGGTATACTTGAAACTTCGAGGCAGGCGTGTTGAGGCAAGTTGGAGCTAAACTCTGCAGGACCGAGTGTGGTGACCCCTGACCTATAGTGTAAAGATGTTATGTTCAGGGGACGCACCGGCGGTTCATCACCCGCTCCCAGCACAAACATGCTGACTTTGAGATAACCCTTCGCTCCTGAGCTCGAGTCATCTGGGTCATTCAGGAGAATCCATTTCTTCATAATACAGTGAGCTGGGATGAAAAAAAAACCTTTTGTGATCAATTCAACTTCAGATAAAATGTGATGAATATATTGTGATTATCAGAAAATTACCTGATTCATCATAGATGTAACCAATATCAAGCTAGAAAATGAAATGCATTCATAAGTTCATTTTGAATAACAGAGTGGGTCTCGTACAAAAAAAAAAAAGAAAAAAAAAGAAAATACACTTTGGATTTCACTGAATTACCTTGAATTCACCCATGAGACAGTCTGCTCTGAAAGAATTGGAGTTATACACCTGCAGAAAAGAAGAATAGCATCATCATCAGCAACTCATTCATTACATTAGATTTCTATTTTTCATTAAATATACAATAATTTAAACGATTAAAAAAAAAAAAAAAAAAAAAAAGTGGTGACCAGCAACAACAACTTTCTTACCCGGAAGCTTACAACCTCATCAAACAGTTCAGAGGGCAACATGTTGACGTTAAAAAAGAATATCTGAAAAGAGTGATACATATAGTTTTCAGTGACATCAATTTTAGGAATTTTCAAATAATCAGGCATAGAGTATAACATTTCAACAGGGACGGTTCAAGTTGAAATTTCACTTTTTTGTGTTCCTGCATTCTTCAAAATATCTTCTGAGTTCAGCAGAAGAAAGAAACACATACAGGTTTGGAACAACTTGAGGGTAAGTAAATGACGACTGAATTTTCATTTTTGGGTGAATAGTTCACCAAAAAGTGAAAATTTCATTTCATTTTTATTTTTTTTACTTCCAGTGAAAATCAGCAGAGAATATAAAAATCGCAAAAACGTCAATATTTATTTTTTCACACAAAGCTATAGTACTGGCTTATTGGAATAGAGCTTATCAACTATGTGGACCACTTTTATGATTTTTGAAATGTTTTTACAGGCTCACTAGTAAAAAGTGAGGATGAGTGCATAATAACAGAATCATTTGTGACCCTGGACAACAAAACCAGTCTTAAGTGTCAATTTTTCGAAATTGAGATTTATACATCATCTGAAAGGTGAATAAATAAGCTTTCCATTGATGTATGGATATGTATTTGTTATGATAGTGTTGGATTACAAATTTATAAAATGTTAAATCTAGGTTCCAATGTAATAGTATATAAACTGAAAAAGTTAGGTACATTGTATTTAGCATTTATGGTGAAGATGATGACATCAGATGAACGATTCTGTTAAACAAAGTTTGTAGCAAGAGGTTCCTGCCAGTTCCTGTTCTCTTATTGTAAGTCCAATGAGCCATTCTCGGAGACTCTCACCTCTCAGACAATCTTTGGGCAGTTATGCTGATTGGATTAGGAGTGGTTAAATGGGGCAGGTTGCTATACCTCAATACTTCATCTGCTTTGTTTAAGGTCGTCACCCAGGTGCTTTGTCTCCATTTCTACTGCCCCCTAAATGTATATAAACAATGTATCACTGCTTTAGTTAGACTTGGATGACTGCAGCGACGCACAGCGAGTTCTCAATAAAGAGTAACTTCTGTATGAAAGATATCCCAACGTCTCCTGGTCTCTGCTTCGACGAGGAAAAAGTTTCCTACAATAGGACAATATTTGGCCGAGATACAACTATTTGAAAATCTGGAATCTGAGGGTGCAAAAGAAAAATCTAAATATTGAGAAAATCACCTTTAAAGTTGTCCAAATGAAGTTCTTAGCAATGCATATTACTAATCAAAAATTAAGTTTTGACATTTACGGTAAGAAATTTACAAAATATATTCATGGAACATGATCTTTACTTAATATCCTAATGATTTTTGGCATAAAATAAAAATGGATCATTTTGATCCATACAATGTATTTTTGGCTATTGCTACAAATATACCCCAGCGACTTAAGACTGGTTTTGTGGTCCAAGGTCACATTTGATCTATTGAATTATGATGAAGTATTCCTTTGAATAGTAAATTAATAAAGTACAAATAAATCAAATCTTCAACTGTATACCTCATCAAAGTATGGGTTATTTCCTTTCCGGATCCTAGTCCTGTGTGTGTCTGCACACACATGCACTTTGACCACAGGTTTGATGTTATTTCCAGGCAACTGACGTCCCTCAATCACCCGCACACGGATCTTTGACAGAAATGGCATTTTAAAATGACTAATAAGCATAAACAGTCAGCATTTAAAATAGAAACCATACTGTATTTAATGACTACAGGACAAGCCCGTACCTGAAAGTCCTGAGGTTTATTAGCCAATAGGTGTTTTCTGTTCCTAGACCGAATTTTCTGGCCGGGCTCACCAGGAGATGTGACTGCACCCTGTCCCCCACCATCAGTGACATCGCCCTCTTCACCCACCGCTGATCAACCAAAAAATAATACATAATGCAGAACATCATGGGTTAGTGAGACATAACTTTTTGCAAAATAAGCTTCACAGATTCTTGTAATTGACCTCTAACCATAAAGTATTTGAAAAATTTATTTTTTACACTTCATTTTCACACCATCAAGCATGTCATCTGTGTAACACTCGGAAAAACATTAAACCAAACTCAGCTAACCTGTGTTTCCACCATCCTGTTGATCCTGTGGGTTTGTCACGGCACCGGCAGGTGGCTCGTAGCCAATCGTCATGCTGATGGTTGCCTGCAAAAGGATGCAGCTAATTAACTCATAATAATGTCAAACAGATTACATAAATACTGACAGTGTCCAATGTGGAGATATTGACAGTGATGCTATCAATTCAAAGCTCATCACCAAATTAGGTGATCAAATATTTATTTTTTAATGACTATGTGAACATGCTTGTCAGGTATATGTGATGACTAAATTAAAATTAAACAGTCAATTAAGCCTGTGAAGTCTGCTGCGCAATAAACTATCAACTGTTTAAATAAAGCTGACAATATTACTTCTTGGTAGCTGAAAGTATATTTTTACAAACTGGAAAAAGCATTTAATAAGAGCATGCAAAAGATTTTCATTTCGTGTAAATGAGTTCTGCGAGTGCAGATTACAAGTGTACCTGCTTGTAACAAAATGTTTCAAATATATATATTAAATATATTTTCTTTTGTGTGTCAACAAAAAAAAAAAAAAAGCACTCACTCCTATACTCTTGCCATTTTCGTCCACTAGAGCCAAGTTTTTCACTGGGAGAGACTTAACTTGGCTACTGGCAAGGTCTTTTAAAGAAACATTTGCAGAGCCAATTAACCTAAAGAAAAAAAGGCATATAATTAAAACAAAGTCCTGTGGAAAATCAAGCAGGCTAACTGTACCATGTTTCAGTAAAACATCACATCTGTCTCATATAATGTTTCAAATGCTGCTGTGTGACTTTTTCATTTGCATTTAAAAACAGTCAGGGAAAAGTGCACTCTGTCTGACCCTATTTATTTTCAGAATTCATTTTCCTGGTCTTATTGTTAATCATCCACGAGTTACTATTATAAAAAAATAAAATAAATAAATAAATAAACAACTTCCTTTTTGGAAGATATCCCCAATCTTTTATTTTTCAACCACTGTCATCCATTATATATCTAAAGAAAAAAAAATCTGAAATATATCCGACTGAGGAAGTGAAGATTGCTTTTTTCGGTCACTCCATCAAATGCGTTTGTGTGATCTAACTCTGCAAGGTCACAAGAGAGGTCTCCTCCAAAAGTAAATAATGCCATGTAGATTAATACTGTGAACAGGACACTTAATAAGTCAGCATCCAGGATTATTAATTCTTACACCACAAACGACGAGACATTCAGCATTTACCCTCTGAAAACATTGACCTGTTAGCTCTACACATTTGATTAGAGGGCTGTTGTGATATCATTTGACAATAATGAAAAGGGTGCGTCCACAAACATTAGACCAGAGCACGCTGAGCTGCGTTCATGAAACAAACAGCACAAACATCTGCATATAACATTCATAAAACCATTAACTTAAAGTCTTAAAATTCTGCTGGTAACACAAAATTTTATGCAAACGTTTAATTCAATGCAAAGATTCCCATAAATAGATTTATTTTTTTTAAATAATTAGGATAAGTTTAGGAAAGTACTGAACAAATCCCTCTGTAAAAACCTTCAGAATATAGATAAAATCAAAGTTTGTTCTGTGTAAGTGCTGCTGAATTGGAGATTTCGGGCTCACTGGAAAATGCATTTTGAGAAAGCAGTTTTTAAAGATATGTATTGTAATGGAAATCTACTGAAGCAAATAGATAAAGTGCAATAAAGTGATTCGGATGTTTTCTTCACATTACATAAAGCCCAAAATCTCAAATTGTACCAGTGCATGAAAAGCAAATGTTTTTACCTATAGTGTTAATTTACGCAAGAATTGTTTAATGAAGAATTTACACCTAAATTCATTTTGCCTTGTACCTTGTAGTAATCTACTGTATTAAATACATTCAGTCACAACATTCATGTAATTGGTTTTCAAAAAAAAATAAAAAATTTACGAATACATTTGCTCTACATGTGAAGAGTTCATTTGCAAAAACATAACTTTTCAAAAATCTTGCTTTTTCCATTGTGCAATCCAATGATTCTCAATCATACTACAGTCTGGTTATTAGTTATCTGTTTTTGCAAATAAACTCTTCATGCGTTTATTGACAATTCAATGCAAGAGCTCTTAAATAAGAACTCTTAAAGGGATAGTTCACCAGAAAATAAATAAATAAAATTCTGTCATCATTTACTCACCCTCAAGTTCTTCGAAACCTGTATAAATTTGACTTGAAGCCACTGACTTGCATAGCAGGGGGATTACTATGGAAGTCAATGGCTACCGTCAACTGTTTGGTTACTAGCATTCTTTTGTTTTCAACAGAAGAAAAGACATTCATACAGGAACACGTGAAGGATGAGTAAATGAAGACAATTTTCATTTTTGGGTAAACTATCCGTTTAACACTTACGGCTAAGGCTTTTTTCAGGGAAAGTATGATCTTAAACTAACATTTCCTCTGAGATGTTCAAATTACAATGAAGCCAAAGTAGAATGAATGAAAAATCTGATAAAACATTCCTCCCAAAAGCATCCCATGACAATAAAAACAACATTTGCATTGCGCAAAATTCCCAGCATAGTCTCCAACCTAACATTCAAAACTTGATCCAAGTTTCAAACATACATGCCAAAGCAAATATATAAAGAAGGTAACCACACCCTCACCCTCATAATCACATTTTGCCTCATTCCATTTCCTTTATGGAATATTACTTCTGAGATCCTTCACCTGAGGTGATTCCAAGTATGATTAATATTTACTAACCTCTCGGTAGCATTGATCAAACAGAAAATGTTCTTTAAACATCTTAGCCTCCCTGTAATTTAGCACAAACACTAAAGTATTTCACTGGGAATTAAACTCTAAATGTGTTGTTCGCTACAATTCTGGCCTTACGGGAAGCAGTCATTGGATTAGATCAGTGCCGTGATGCTCTTCATTTGCCAGACTCTCAAACAGAATTGATTTGAAATGCAACAATGCTACTTTTGTTCCAAAATAAACATGTCCACAACATTTTGCCAAGTCCGTTGCTGGATCAACATCTTCTCAACATTCTTAGACACTCATAACCTATATCATTAACTAACCATTTTATGAAAATAAACAAAAAAATTAAAACACACAAACATTATGCTGGGTACACACTAAAATATTTTTAAAATCTTATAAGATCTTCAAAATGTGAGAGACCACAAACATGAGGGGAAAAAAATCCTAGATGTAACCGTTTTGCTCCTATAGTGTGTGGTGTCCGTGGTGTGACGGACCTAGATAGTAATATAAAATAAAAATCACAAACGCTCATAACAAGATAAAAATTCAAATGCTAAAATATTAATAAAAACGATAATATTATATAAATATTATTGTTTACCAAAACAATTCTGTCTATCAGGTTTGTAAGAGGATAAGGATTATTAGATACGTGTTGCTCCAAATTTTGTGATTTCATCCTGGAAAGAAATTTGCTAGACCAGCCCTTTCAGAGTCAGTAAACACTAACACTGGGAGGCACTTTAAATCCCAATCATATAGACAAAATAAATAAAAATTGTTTTACTCTAACTACCCCATATTAACTACTTGCATGCTATTGTATAACAACATAACTAGTGCGCTTTCAACACAGCAACAGGTAAACAGTAAAAAAAAAAAAAAAAAAAAAAAAATCAGTATAATGGTACTCTTAAAGGAAAAAATGTTTGTAATCAGACAGTTGCTGGTAGCCATTGACTTCCATAGTATTTTCCCTCCATACTACAGAAGTCCATGTTGGGCTGTGACAATTCCTTCTCTTAAAGGAAAACGCCACCGGTTTTCCATATTCTAATATGTTCTTCCCTCAACTTAGACGAGTTGATATTTTTTTCAAAATATCTTCTCTTGTGTTCAGCAGATGAAAGTAACTCATACGGGTTTTGAATAACTTCAGGGTGAGTAAAACATGACAGAATTTAATTTTTTGGGTGAACTATCCTTTGGGTGAATTATGAACTACCCTTAAGTGTAACATCTGACTATATTATGTTTTGGACATGTCATTGCACATAATGGAACTATTCAAATCAGGAATGACTACATTAATTGATTAAAGTATTTAACATAAGAAGTATGAAGGAGTGGTTTTATACGCTAAGAGAAAAGCCTTCAGAAACATTTTTGACAGACCCTAAAACAGCCATGTGACATCAAAAAGACAATTTGCATGTAATTGCATGAATGTAAATTTCAGCAGGAGTTATGCGCCTCTTTGTGTTCGCCATTGGATTTCCTGTTCTCACAGAGAGAGAGAGAGAGAAAGAAAATCTGGAATAACTGGAAAAGCATGAAATATATAGCCCAGCATGGTGATAAAGCTCTCTAAGACCCCTCTATTTATTTCAATTGATGTCTTTATGCAATGCCTGCATTTCAGACCAGTAAAAAACAATCAATTATTCATCCAGTACTGTGAACCAAACGCCTTCGTCTCACCCCTCATGGCATTGTAGAGCAGGTCTGAACACGGTTGTGAGGGTGTGTGAGCTGCAGGGTATTACAGTGTTGAACCAAGATTATCATTGTTTACTATTACCCTTAAAATGCATCAAGAGAGATGTGAATCAATGAATCAGTCAATCAACCAAGGCTATGAACTGATGCAAAACTGTATTGAATTCTGTCTGCATTTAAATGAACTGCAAGTCACTTTTGTTAAGAACGCACCTCTTAAATACAGTAGGTCAAAACTCTTAAGTCCTGTATGCCTTGAACTTCTCTAGTCACACAACTTGTGTTTGATTAGGGTGGGAGCAAAAGTTCAACATCACACTGTTTGTCTTACACTGGTTAATATTGAGTATATGACTCAAATGAGCATTTGAAAAAAAACTTACTTGTCCTTGCCAAGAGTTTCGTAGTCTTTCACAACCACTTCAATGTAGGAGGAAGAATCAAGAGGAACACCTTTTAAATCAAACTCAAGCGTCTAAAAGGGAAAACAGCATTCAAAACTTCACAAACTCTCACAGCCACTGAAGAAATGCGCTATGCAGAGGATTAATATGCAAGAAGTTATATGCTCGGTTAATTATAATCTCATTAAATAAACAGTATGTGCATTCGCAGTTTACATACACAGCGAACTTTACTCCATTCATCTGTAATTAGCGTTCAAGTGTATAAAAACTCAACAAACCTCATTCCACACTGGGTTTAATTCACTGCTAACGGACTTGGTTTTCTTCTTTTCGTCTAAAATGATTAGAAATCCATCAAATTAACAAAACTAATAGTCGGTGCCGTTATTCTGCTGTCTAATGGCTAATAGGAAACACATGAGGAGTTCCTTACCTTTAAACACCACAGATGCGATGGGGTCTGGACTGCCTAATTTCTTTTTGGGCAGACCCGCCGCAGATTCGACTGCCACGCGCAACATGACAGAAAAAACTAGTTTTCATTTAGTGCACTTCCATAGCGATGTGTCCCTGTGTGCGAAAATGTGTGCTCATTGCAGTGCCCTCATCCATTTGGGAGTTTGTGAAGGGTGTGGGCTTACTTCAGTGACACAATGTGGCAGACTGCCTACCTGTTCAGTTCACTTGCGGAAGGGATTCTCACAGTATTTTTTAATTATGAAATTCTATTGATTCATAATATTTTATTTGAGATTATTCCTTGCATGCTGAACAAAATGCACCAAAGTTACTGATCTTAATTATAACGTTTAAAAACTGAGGTACACGCGCCACCTAGCGGTGCATCGCGTGACTCGCATAGACTCCCAGAGTGCTGTGCTGTTCGAACTTTTAAAATTTTCTCAACTTTTTGAGCAATGATGCCGGGCAGCTTTGGTTAATGTTGCCGTGAGACAGGGCCCATAACCGATCTAAAGTATCCAGATAGAAATTTGCTACCCATTCTCAGAGGGAAAGTGCCCAAGAAACATTGCTCAAAAAAGTGGCCCCTTGTATCATCACCCTATGTGTCGTCTGGGATGATGGTTTAATAATTGCACATCATTCATTCTTCAGAGAGTCTGAGTTGAGAATCTGCACTCTTTGGGCGGTTTGTGCAGTCTGTTGAAACATGGTAGCCCTGATCAAACCAGACCCTTTAGTTCTGGTCCTTGAATTTGAGTCGGAAGAGGCCGGAACACTTCACACTGTTAGTATCACTCCACTTGTTTTGTTTTTTGAAAGGCTGCAAATCTCTCATTTTATCTCTCCAGGTCACATCATATGGCCAGTAGGTGGCGTCTTTTGTGTAAATCAGTGGTTCACAAACATGCCCTGGAGTACCCCCAGCCCTGCACATTTTGGCCGTTTCTCAAACGGAAGGCTGCATCCTTTTTTTTTTTTTTTTTTTAACATGTAGGCCGCCATGTTTACGCAATCCTTTTTTTTTTTTTTTTATTGAACAAATATAACATCAAGTACAGTGTCACAATTAAGAGCAAAAATAAACACTAATACAGAAAACAAAAAGTCAGTGAAGGGAAGTAAAATAACAGCAAGTAAAAAAAAAAAATAATAATAAATAAATAAATTAAAAAAATAATAATAAAAATAAACAAATAAATAAATACAAATAAAATTGAGCCAGGGGTAACAAAAACTTAAAATAAATTCAAGAGAGAGAGAAAAGCCTAGGGACCCTTTTGGTTTTCATTACAAAAAAGCTGAAATATTATACTTTGTGCAGATTGTAACAGACTTTAATGCTTTGGCATTGTTAGAAGAAGAGATGGTACCCAAATAACATTTAAGGTCTTTGCAAAAAATTATAAAAAGAGGTTTGACAGACAAAAACTTACACTTGTGTACAAAAAACTTGGCTAGAAAAATAAATAGATTTATAAGAAAATATTTGTCTTTTAAATTTTGGTCAGAATTATAAAATCCAAATAAGACATCCTTAAACATCAAAGAAAAGTTGACTAATAAAGAAGCACGTACAAACAGACAAAATTTCTCCCAAAAAGTAGCTACATGAATACAGTCCCAAAAGGAAGGCTGCATCCTACAAAGGTTGCATATCTCGGCTGCCACGTCATCAAACGTCGCTGAAGGCCGTCTCAATCGGGAGGATCCTCGGAAGACAGCCTTCGTCTCGCGTCCTTCTTTCAGCTGAATTTGAAGGATACATGGGATGTATCCTCCGCGACCTTCAATCACCCACAATCCTTTGTACCCATTCCATTTCATGAAAATAAACTGACGAAAAAACGAGTCAGTACTGAGCTTGTCTGAATTTATTATGAAATCTAAGACAAAAATAATGTTTTCGGACATGAAAGGATAGACGTTATCTTTTGTTTTGGTGTAAATTACTTACTATACGCTAAACTGCCAATAATTTATGCCACAGGGAGATCATAGATGGCGGTTTTTCATTGTATTGCATTAATAGAAAGCCAAATAACATAAAGATTTGTAATACAAAGGTTTTTTTTCCAAAACTAAGTTTTATTAGTGTTTTTGTGCCGTGACGCGCACTTACTAGAGCGTCTCATTCTAGCGTTTATATGCCGATGAGGACGAGTCTAGCCTACAAGACTCTGAAGGACTGAACTAGGAAGGACGCAGCCTCGGTAGGATCCAGCCTTCCGTTTGAGAAACACCCTCTGTATGTTTCCCTCATCTATCACACCTGATTCAACTCATCAGCTTATTAGTGTAGGCTGCAAGATCTGAAGTAGGTGTGTCAGATATAGGGAGACATACAAAATGTGCAGTGCTGCTGGGGGTACTTCATGGAGAGGTTTGAAAACCAATGGTGTACGTGAATAATTCACTTAACCAATGTATTAAACGGTTGTTCAACAGTAATAGGTTGTTGGCAGTCGGGTTGGATCAAATCCTGAAAATGGGCTTTTCAAAAGAAAAAAGAAAAAGATTCTAATCATGTAATCCAGTCTTGGTTTTTGATCTGGATCAATCCTTCAGTATGTTGTTCAAAAACCGAACTGTACAGGATATCTGGTCCAAAAGACATCAGCAGGACAACAGATGCAATCAGACCAATCTACTGATACATAACTATTTAAGACTAGTCTAAGCATTTTATGTAACTAGCCTGAAGGAGTGGATCGCAGATCTACCATGGCCTTCATAATAATATTAATTATAATATTTCTTGAAGAATTATTAATCAAAGTTACATTTATGCATGTTAGAAAATAAGTTGAATATGGCTTTAGTCTGTCTTTTTACTCTCTAAAGAAGCTGCTCTCATTGTGTGTGTATAGTTAAATTTGATAAGATTCAGGGCAGAGCCCGGCAACCTTGTAGTACAGATAAGTGTTCTCTGCGTATGTCAGAATCAGAATCAGAAAGAGCTTTATTGCCAAGTGTGTTTACACACACAAGAAATTTGTCTTGGTGTTAGGAGCTTCCAGTACAGAAGTACAAACATAGTGCAGACAGCATATAATTAAGGTAATAAAAACACTAATAATGAAGAGAATAGACAATAAATTATAAATAACAACAGTAATAAAAATAAAAATATACAGAAAATAAAAAATGTCCATAGACAGAACTGTGAATGTGCATATGTCCTATGTATGGATGAAGGTTTGACGAGTTATTTACAGATGTACAGTAATGGGGTGTGTTATGTGTTGTTCAGATGGGATATGGCCTGGGGGAAAAAACTGTTCTTGTGTCTGGCTGTTTTGGTGCTTAGTGATCTGTAGCGAAGGCCAGAGGGCAACAGTTCACAGAGAGAGTGAGCTGGGTGTGAGGGGTCCAGAGTGACTTTCTTAGCCCTTTTCCTCACTCTGGCGATATAAAGATCTTGGAGGTTGGGTAGAGGGGCACCGATAATCCTCTCAGCAGTCCTGACTGTCCGTTGTAGTCTTCTGATGTCTGTTTTGGTAGCTGAGCCAAACCAAACAGTTATAGATGAACACAGGACGGACTCGATGATGGCAGAGTAGAACTGTTTCAGCAGCTCCTGTGGCAGGTTGAACTTCCTTAGCTGGCGGAGGAAATACAGCCTCTGCTGGGCCTTTTTCACAATAGAGTCAATGTGAATGTCCCACTTCAGGTCCTGAGAGATGGTGGTGCCCAGAAACCTGAAAGACTCCACTGCAGTCACAGTTCTGTTCATGATGGTGAGTGGGGGGAGTGCAGGGGGGTTCCTCCTGAAGTCTACTATCATCTCCACTGTTTTAAGCGTGTTGAGCTCCAAGTTGTTGTGACTGCACCAGACAGCCAGCTGCTCAACCTCCTGTCTGTGAGCAGACTCGTCTCCATCCTTGATGAGGCCGATGACTGTAGTGTCATCCGCAAACTTCAGGAGCTTGACAGAGGGGTCTTTAGATGTGCAGTCATTTATGTAGAGGGAGAAAAGCAGTGGGGAGAGAACACATCCATGAAGGGCGCCAGTGCTGATGGAGAGAGTCCTGGATGTGAGTTTGCCCAGCCTCACTAGCTGCTGCCTAGTATGTGTGTGTATATGTATGTGTGTGAATGTCTATCTTTGCAGCTAGATGCAGAGAGAGAGAGCCCTATGAGGAAACCATCATTTTCCGTCACCCTGATGTCCAGGGTAACAGATATACATCTCTGCAGAGACCTATTGCATCTGACCTCTGATCACTTGTCACCAAATTAATCACTAGAAGATATGCTTCGAGTTTTACGTCCATGTGTGGAGATTTTCTTAGTTTATCTATGTTTCGACCAACCAGAATCTTGCTTACCTATGTATTGATGTAATTAGTGACCTCTGTTAGAGTATAATTACTGGTGTCTTGAACATGTACGCAGAGCGGCCTACGAACTCCATTGAGAGTTTTGAAGCTGACTTCTGCTGATGAAACTGCAAACTATTTTCTTCAGTAAATTGTTCAATTGATTGCATCTCCGACTACTGGTCTTTGTTCATCATACCTGGTCCTTGGGTTTAACTGTAAATTCCCCTACAGGCTACATATTAACTTTTTGAACAACTGGGCTGAGGAATTAAACACCACTACATACAGCTGTTGATGAGCTTCTTTGGCTTCATTTGGAACTGTTTTTGTTAGTGGAGCAAAAACATGTTAATATGGTCTCTAAAAAGTTACCCAATTGAATATATTGCTCAAGTCAAGCTTAGTTTGGATTGACATTACATTTAGTCATTTAGCAGACGCTTTTATCCAAAGCAACTTACAACCCGAATTCCAGAAATGTTGGGACATTTTTTAAGTTTGAATAAAATGAAAACTAAAAGAATTTCAAATCACATGAGCCTATATTTTATTCATATTAGAACATAGATAACACTTGTTTAAACTGAGAAAATTTTACAATTTTATGCACAAAATGAGCTCATTTCAAATTTGATGCCTGCTAAATGTCTCAAAATAGTTGGGACGGGGGCATGTTCACATATGGCTTCCTTTTTGCATGATAGAGCTTTAGTCGGCATCTGCAGATGGCACGGCGGATTGTGTTTACAGACAGTGGTTTCTGGAAGTATTCCTGGGCCCATTTAGTAATGGCAATTACAGAATCATGCCGATGAGTGATGCAGTGTCGTCTGAGGGCCCCGAAGACCATGGCATCCAACAAAGGTCTTCGGCCTTGTCCCTGACGCACAGAGATTTCTCCAGTTTCTCTGAATCTTTTGATGATGTTATGCACTGTAGATGATGAGATTTGCTAAGCCTTTGCAATTTGACTTTTTTTTTTTTTTTTTGCCCATCTTTACTTCTGAGAGACTGCCTTGCTAAGACATCCCTTTTATAGCTAATCATGTTACAGACCTGATGTCAATTAACTTAATTAGTTCTCCCAGCTGAATCTTTTCAAAATATCTTGCTTATTCAAATAAAAAAAAAATGCCCCAACATTTCCGGAATTCGGATTGTACAAATGAGGACAATGGAAGCAATGAAAGTCAACGAAAGAGCAATGATATGCAAGTGCTATAACAAGTCTCAGTTAGCTTAATGCAGTAGCATGTTTTTTTTTTTTAATTATATAATAAAAAGAAAACATATAGAATAGAAAAAAAAAATAGAGCTAGCTAGTGTTAGAGGCCTTTTTTGCTTTTTTTAATTGTATAATAAATAAAAAGAAAACAAATATAGAATACAAAAAGATTAGAAAAGCTATTGTTACTTTTTTCTTTTAGAAAACAAGCAGTAAATGAATAGAGTAAGTCTAAGGGACGTTTTTTTTATTTTTAAGAATAGAATTAGAATAGAGAGTGCTAGAGTTAGAGGGTCAAATAAAGATGGAAGAGATGTGTTTTTAGCCGATTCTTGAAGATGGCTAAGGATTAGCACTGCTTTTCTTGTCACTGAAAATAAGTTTGTGAAAGTAATACAGTTGTGTTTAGAATAATAGGCAGGAAAAGAAGAATACAGAACAGTGAACAAAGCTACATTTTTACTTTATTATATTGGATTTTCAGTCGGCTGGAATTCATTAAATTTGTACAAGACCATTAAATACATTTGCAACAGAGAGGAGAAACTGATCAAACAAGACTTTAAGTGCTTCATGTTACAGCACCATGTAATATTACTACATATTAAAAAAAAAAAAAAAAAAAAAAAAAGAGACCAATCAGCACTGAACATTTTAAAAACAAATGAATTTTATAATGGATGATGCTATGCAGCAGTTTTCTGGCTTCTCTCAATGGCCATTCTCTCCAATCTCTCTGTGTAGAAGCCATTGAAGTCCAGCCTATAAAAAGAAATCTCATTATTCATAGCACCTTTGAGCAGACTGAATTTTAATGAGGGTTGTATAAGCTTTTCAAATGTAAGAGATTTCAAAAGCTTGCGCTACACATTTCTATTGTTAATGCTCAGGCCAGGTTAAATCAGTAAGCACTAATACATGCACTGGGGGAAATGTTAATGAAAGGTTCTTTTCACAACTCGCCTGTAGATGATGTTGATCATGCTGTGTTCACAGTCATTGGTGCTGTAAATGCTGAGCTTATCCAAAAGTTCCAGCAATAATGTGCTGAAGTTACTGTCAAACTTGCTGATGGTTGCCTCAAACCCAGAGTCAGACTGTAGGGCATCCACGTGCTCAGCTAGGAACTGGGATCAAGACAAAGAGATGAGATAAAATATGATTATTTATTTTAAATGTTTAATTATAAAGATATAATTAGTGTTTTTTTATTTTTATTATGGTGACAGTGATTACACAGCCTGTTTTAAAAGTGCCTCTGTAGTTTTGGTATTGTAAAATAACTGATTCAATGCCAATGACTCACTTTAGAAGCCAGTCTTTTTTTCTCTGCCTCTTCTGTCCGCTCAGCTGAGGCTGAAGAGCCCTCCATAGTGCCATGCTCGAGAGTCAGGCGCTTCATCTCACTGTCTACCCTCATGCTATGAGTGAACCGCTGCAAAACAATCAAAATAAACACTTCAGTATGAGCATGACAGAAATATTGTTAAGTATTTTTACTATTTAAAATACCTGCTTTCTATTTGAATATATTTTAAAATGTAATTTATTCCTGTGATTAAAGCAAAAATCTTCATCATCATTACGCCTGTCTTCAGTGTCACATGATCATTCTAATATGCTGATTTGCATTTCAAGAAACATGTTTTATTATTATTAATACTATCAACATTTAAAGTGCCCCATTATGGATTTTTGAAAATTACTTTTCATGCAGTGTGTAACACAGCTCTAATTGAATGAAAACATCCTGCAAAGTTTTAAATCTGAAAATGCACCGTGTATGAAGTTATTTTCTCTCAAAAGAAAGAGTCGACTCTGAATCATTGAAACGAGTCGTTTTTAAAACAAATCCCAATCCTTTTCATGTTGACGTCAATATGAAACATTATCATATTGCCTGCCCACTTGTTGGTCTTTTCGCGTTGGTCTGAATGAAAATGCAAATTCATTCTTTCCCACTAGGTGCCACTTTTGGAGCGTTAAAAGCTCACAAACACTGCTTCAAATGAAAATTAGCGTCACGCAAAGGAGGGGTTTGGAAAAATTAATCGTTGAGCAAATCGTTTGGGAGTCGTTGAGCAAATAAGGTAAAAAAATTAATGCATAATATAAGAAAATGAAAGTGTTTTTTGACCTTGCATGCATGTCAACCTGTTGTTGGGGACTCCCAAAACCATAATATGAACCTTTCATAAACCATAATAGGGGCACTTTAAAACAATTGAGCACACTTTGATGAATATACACATATATACTGTATATACACACAGCATATATGTAGCTAGGATGCATTAAACATTCACATTTTTATTTCAAAATCTTTTGAACTTTGTATTTGAAGAAAAAAATTAAAATGGTCTCTACAAAATATTAAGCAACAACTGTTTTCAGCATTGACAATAATAATAATAATAATAAATGCTTCTGAAGAATGATTTCTGAAGGATCATGTGACACTGAAGACTGGAGTAATGAATGCTGAAAATGTAGCTTTACAATCGCAGGAATAAATTACATTTTAAAATACATTAAAATAGAATGTGGTTTACAATATTACTGTTTTTGCTGTATTTTTGAGCAAATAAATGCATCCTAAGTGATCATAAGAGACCTCAAAACATTTTTTAAAAATCGTACCGACCCTAGAAAAAGCAGGTTTTTCTCAATAATGTCTGTATTTTTACCTGCATGCAGTTGGTGAACATAACACAGACAGACATGAGCTTGGAGAAGATGCGGAGCAGCTCAGGGTTGGTGAGCATACAGTCCTTCAGACAGTTATCCAGGAAGCTGGTGTGATGACACAGCACATCATCAATGTTGGAAGCCTAAAAAAAGACAAGCAAATTAAGAACGCTCTGTGAATTAATTTAAACTCCATTTGTGCTCAGCCAGACCTATCACGATTATTACATAACAGCCTGATTACAATTATTTGAGAGAACCATGATCACTGTGCTCTTTAAATTCAAACCAATAATGGATACTGGCATACAAATAAGGAATTTTAATGGAGTTATGCAAGCACTCCAGACATTATACATAAGTACGTGTCAAATACTGTATATACATATATAAATGTAAAATATTGTATATTACATTTTATATTTGTTTAGCTTTAAAAGGAAATAACATTTTATTAATATTTAGTGTAATGTAAAATAAACAAATTAAATGACACTAGGTTTGTGTAATACATTTATACAGTACCATTAAATTGCAATTATTTATTTATTTATAATTAATAATTAATTGGCAACCAAAGTTTCAGAATAATGACAGCCATATACTGAAGCAATTCATTAATTAAAGTTGAAATAGGTAAATTCACTTATTGACTGGTAAAATCACTGGATATATGTACATGGAAATGTTATGCCTGTAACAGGTTGTTAACCCAGAAAGAAACCAGATAAATCTGACTTAAATCCAATTAAATATATTATATAAAATGAACTGCTTGTTTTGAAGTCATGAGACTTAATTATTAAGAATAAAGCAGATGTTTTATTTCATTGACTTACAGATTTCAGGTTGTTCTCCATGATGTGCCATGTGGGCTCATTAACCTCAAACATCATGTAGTACTGAATGTTCTGTACAAAGTTGAGCATCCGTTGTCTTAATGCAAAGGCAGCAGCAAACCTACAACATACAAGATCTACTTAAAAGATGTTCACTTTAAGATACACAATCCAAGGTCAAAATACATATTTAGTCTCACCATTTAGCAGAGTGCAGTGAATATTGCTTAGCTGCTTTATTGCTGATCCACACATTACAGAGCAACCTCTCCACATGCTTGCAGTAGAACATGTGCCTGAAGAGCATCTGGTATCTTGTCAGGGCTTTTCTGTACAACAGAACTTTGTGTTAAAGGAGCAGTTTAAGGACATTTGAATGACATTTGGAAATGTGACATTTCCAAAAATGTAGTGTGTAACGCACAACATTTCCAATGACGCAGCATGTAATGTACGACATTTCCAATAACGTAATGTGTAACATGCGACATTACCAAAAACAAAGTATGTAACATGCAACATTTCCAATAGATTAGTGTGTAACATTTCCAATAACAAAGTGTGTAATGTACGACATATCCAATAGATTAGTGTGTAACATGCAACATTTCCAATAGCATAGTGCGTAACGTGCAACATTTCCAATAATGTAGTGCGTAATGTGCGACATTTCTAATAATGTAATGTGAGACATGTCCAAAAGCGTTGTGTGTAATGTGACATTTCCAACAACGCAATGTGTAATGCACAACATTTCCAATGATGCAGCGTGTAATGTGCGACATTTCCAATATTGTAGTGTGCAAAGTGCGACATTTCCAATAACAAAGTCTGTAACATGCGATATTTCCAGTAGAGCTGTGTAACATGCGACATTTCCTATAGCATAGCATATAACGAGCAACATTTCCAATAGCGTAGTGTGTAATGTGCGACAATTCCAATAACGTAGTGTGTAATGTGCGTCATTTATGCATTTCCAATAACGTAATGTGCGACAATTCCAATAGCGTAGTGCATAGTAGTGACATTTCCAATTATGCAGTGCGTAATGTGCGTCATTTTCAATAGATTAGTGTGTAACATGCAACATTTCCAATAACAAAGTCTGTAACGTGCGACATTTCCAATAGCGTAGTGTGTACCGTGACATTTCCAGTTACAAAGTGTGTAACGTGCGACATTTCCAATAGCGTAGTGTGTAAAGTGCGACATTTCCAATAGCGTAGTGTGTAAAGTGCGACATTTCCAATAACAAAGTCTGTAACGCGACATTTCCAATAACAAAGTCTGTAACGTGCGATATTTACAATAGCGTAGTGTGTAAAGTGCGACATTTCCAATAACGTAGTGTGTAATGTGCGTCATTTCCAATAACGTAATGTGCGACAATTCCAATAGCGTAGTGCATAGTAGTGACATTTCCAATTATGCAGTGCGTAATGTGCGTCATTTTCAATAGATTAGTGTGTAACATGCAACATTTCCAATAACAAAGTCTGTAACGTGCGACATTTCCAATAGCGTAGTGTGTACCGTGACATTTCCAGTTACAAAGTGTGTAACGTGCGACATTTCCAATAGCGTAGTGTGTAAAGTGCGACATTTCCAATAGCGTAGTGTGTAAAGTGCGACATTTCCAATAACAAAGTCTGTAACGTGCGATATTTACAATAGCGTAGTGTGTAAAGTGCGACATTTCCAATAACGTAGTGTGTAATGTGCGTCATTTCCAATAACGTAATGTGTGACAATTCCAATAGCATAGTGCATAGTAGTGACATTTCCAATAATGCAGTGCGTAATGTGCGTCATTTTCAATAGCGTAGTGTGGCATGTGCAACATTTTTGATCATGCAGTGTGTAATGTGCAACATTTCCAATAGCATAGTATATAATGTGCAAGATTTCCGATCACAGTGTGTAATGAGCAACATTTTTAAAAGAATGGATTCCTATTTGAATGACTTCTCTTGCTGAAAATTCATCAAACAACACTAAATGCAACTGCACCTTAAGTGCATTGAATACAGGGTTGGAACAACACGAATGAAGGTCAGTTAAATGATGACAAAAGCATGTCTTTAAGAAGCATGGGCCATAATTACAATCACAAGCTGCTTGAAATAAAAGCTATACTGTCATACAGAAAAGCTGTGTACCGGTTGATTATGAGAGAAAGTGGCCACTTGACGATGTAGTCGAAAGAGAAAGCCTCCAGGCCGCTAAGTGACACCTCTGTGGGCTCTGCATTAATGATGGCTTTCTCTTGCTTGGTGTCTATAGCGAGGACACGCAACAGCTGGGTGATAACGTCATGGGGCATCAGGTCAATCTGGAAGAGGATAATACTGTTAAATTTGTGCAATTTCAGTGATGACCGGTTGCCTGTTTTTGAGCTGCACATAATTTTCCATTCCTTACACTACTCAACCACCTTCCAAATGATACAACCATTTAGATGGGTGACAGTAGCCATTTTCACACACACACAAAAAAAAAAAAACAGTGCTGTGCTTCGTGAAACATCCATCTTATATACAGTCAGGTCCATAAATATTGGGACATCGACACAATTCTAAAATTTTTGGCTCTATACACCACCACAATGGATTTCATTCTTTTAGTCTTTAGGCAATTTGTTCTTCATTTGGATTTCTACTTCAAATGCAATTGCTCAACACCTGAAATCTAGACTGTTATGCAGAATACACAAACATTCTCTACATATTACAAAGTGCGACTGTTAAAGTAATTGTTGAGAAGACAGAAGTGCATTTGACCTTTAAATCATCTTTAAAGGGGTCTGTGTTGGCAGTGCTCATTCTCAGGGCCAGCTCCAGCAGAGCCTCCAGCCGTGGAGGAATGATGTCATCAACCGGCTTCTTCAGTTCTTCCTCCGTCAGGTCCATAAAATGCACGAAAAAGTCTCCTTTATCCATCAAGAAGTAATGTTTGATTGACCTGCACCATAAAATGTAAGAAATGAGGTGATATTGAGATATTGAAAATACCAAATAATATTTAGGATTATACTTTGGGCTTTGGAAACAGATGACACTGTGATGCAGCTACACCAGAATATGTGTGGTTTATGCATGTTGATCAAAGTTTATGCAAATAATTGCCTAAATTAAAGGAATAGTTCACCCAAAAATGAAAATTTGTTAAAAAAAATTACTCAACCTCAGGTCATCAAAGATGTAGATGAGTTAGTTTCTTCATCGGAACAGATTTGGAGAAATTTACATTTACAGTTATTAATTTGGCAGATGCTTTTATCCAAAGCGACTTACAATTTAGCATTTCATCATCTGCAGTGAACGAATGCTGTCAGAATAAGAGTTTAAACAGCTGATAAAACATCCCAGTAATCCACACAACTCCAACCAATTAATTAATGTCTTGTGAAGTGAAAATCTGTATGTTTGTAAAAAACAAATCCATTATTAAGGCGTTTTAACTTTAAATACTTGCTTCTGAACAAAATACAAATTCATAATTAATACGCTTCCCTACAGTGAAAAAGTCCATTCCCTGTTGTCCTCTTACATCAAAATCCACTGACACATTTATTTAGATATTTAGTTTAGACTTATTTATTTAGACATATTTATTAACTGTTTTGGATCATTTTCAACAGTGCTCAATCCGTGCGAATTTCAGACAAGATGACTGGAGAAATCAATATTACAAATAGAAAACTTTTCGCCAGTAACAAGTTTGTTAGAATCTCAACTTAACATATCTTTACTATGAGTTATCCTTACTTTGCTATTTATTACAAACACGTGACTATACTGGGTGAACCTTTAAATCTGTCCATCATATAAAGCAATCATGTCTCTTTAGAAGATTTGGATTAAATCATTCGATTCACATGGACTATGTCTACTATGTCTTTACGATCCTTTTAAATTGTCAAAGTTTGGTTACATGGACTTGAAAGTCTCGCATTTGGAATGACATGAGGGTGAGAAAATGATGCTAGAAGTTAAAATAAACACCCACGGTCTGCTGCAGTACTAACAAAAAATCATGTTCCTAACCTTTATCTCCAGATGGAAATCTCAGTTGGCCAGACAGTGATTCATCTTTTCTGAATCATTAAAGTATTGGTGTCTGAAACATTGTGAGTTTTCAAACACTTCATTTAAATATGTGCTACAAATGAAGAGTGCTCAGAAACGGCTGTTGAGAAAAAAGTATTCCGTACGTCAAACCAAACAAGCGGACTGGCAATCAGTATGAATCACTGACTAAATTGGTCAGTTGACTCACTTCGCCTCACCATTGGCTCAGATTACTTACTCACATACCTGACAGCAGATTATGTCAGATTCTCAGCGAGTCCAGAATGGTTACCATGTTATGTGTACTTATTGAAAGCAAACAAAATTGTATTATGTGGTACACACTATGCCACAGGCGTCAAACTCACTTCCTGGAGGGCCACAGTCCTGCAGAGTTTAGCTTCAACCCTAATTTAACACAGCTAGTCAAGTCCTTCAGGCTTATTTGAAAACTACATGGTTTGTGTGTTGGAGCAGGGCTGGAAATAAACTCTGCAGGGCTGCGGCCCTCCAAGGAATAGGAGTTTGGCACCTCTGCACTACGCTATTGGTATTATGTGTTACTAGGTCCTTTTTTTAACATTTATTTGTTCCTAATAACAAAATCTTTTGGGAAAGCTGACAACTGATTTCCTGTTCACTAGAGTCTAAATACATTTAAACAGTGACACATACATTTTCTATAAATGACACTGAAACAGTGTGTATTGTTAAAAATGCTTGACTTGATTTGACATGACAGTAGGAAACACTGCCAGAAAATACAATTTCAAACCTTCAAGTTTTACCTCAGGCGTGAAACAAGCTCCTTTTCCTCCATCAGGAAATCAAGCAGAACCTTACTGGCGTAGTAATATGCTTTTTCGATCTGCTCCACATAAGCTCTCTCTTTAAGCGTGTAGAGAACCTCTTTGGCATCTGGACAGGTTACGTCACGACCGCACTCTCGCACAACATTAAGATACTTGCCTGAAATGAGAGAGAAGTTAGGAGTGGTTATGAAAATAAAGCATTTAGACACTGTTTCCAGCTGGCATTATAATCATTAGAAATTTGAACATTTTTACTATTTTCAGCTGCCTTCTACTGATGCCTAAAATGCTGTCTAATTACATTCTGGAACTAAGCTAATGTTTCATAATTGAAAATATCTCACCTGTGTTTAATATCTTATCTGCCATTTTTTGAAGGAATGATGGGATCCTGTGCTGAACTATAGTGTATCTCTGATCCCAGTATTTGTCATTATAATCCTCTTGGATCTTCTCTTTTTGCAGCTCATGCTCCTCAACCATGAATTCGCTATTTAAAAAAAAAAAAAAAAAAAAAAATTACTTGAGTTTTACATACACACACACACACACACATATATATACACATACACGTAACCCCCCTCCCCTTTTCAAGGGACCATAAATAATTGGACAATTGACTCAAAAGCTGTTTCATGGACAGGCGTGGGCTATTCATGTTATTTCTACATCAATTTAAGCAGGTAAAAGGTCTGGAGTTGATTCTAAGCCATTTGCATTTGGAAGCTGTTGCTCTGAACCCACATCATGCGGTCAAAAGAGCTCTCCATGCATGTGAAACAGACAATTGTTAGGCTTCAAAAACAAAACAAATCCATTAGAAAGATAGCAGGAACATAAGGAGTGGCCAAATCAACAGTTTGGTACATTATGAGAAAAAAAAATAAAAATATGAACGCACTAGTGAGCTCAGCAACATAATAAGGCCTGGATGTCCACGGAGGACAACAGTGGTGGATGATTGGAGGATCCTCTCCATGGTTAAAAAATAATAAAAATCCCTTTCACAACATCCAGCCAAGTGAAGAACACTCTCCAGGAGGTAGTTGTGTCACTGTTAAAGTCTACAATCAAGAGAAGACTTCACAAGAGCAAATTCAGAGGGTTCACCACAAGGTGCAAACAAGGCCAGATTAGACTTTGCCAAAAAAACATCTAAAAAAGCCAGACCACTTCTGGAAAAGCATTCTTTGGACGCTGAAATTAAGATCAACCTGTACATGAATGACGGGAAGAAAAAAAAGTATGGAGAAGGCTTGGAACAGTCCATGATCCAAAGCATACAACATCATCTGTGAAACATAGTGGAGCAGTGAGATGGCATGAGCATGCGTGGCTTCCAGTGGCACTGGGTTACTGGTGTTTAGTGTTGATGTGACAGAGGACAGAAGCAGCCGGATGAATTCTGAAGTGAATAGGGTATAGAGATATACTCTCCGCCCAAATTCAGCCAAATGCAGCAAAGTTGATTGGGCGGTGCTTCATAGTACGAATGGACAATGACAGCAAAAGCAACCCAAGAGTTTTTGAAGGTAAGAAAGTGGAATTTTCTGCAATGGCCAAGTCAATCTCCTGATTTCAACTTGATTGAGCATGCATTTCACTTGCTGAAGACAAAACTAAAGGCAGAAAGACCCACAAACAAACAATAACTGAAGTCAGCTGCATTAAAGGCCTGGAAAAGGATCATAAAGCAGGAAACCCAATCTCTGGTGATGTCCATGAGTTCCAGACATAAGGCAGTCATTGCCTGCAAAGGACTCTCAACAAAATATTAAAAATGAACATTTTATTTATGATTATATTTATTTGTCCAATTACATTTGAGCCCCTGAAAATGGGGGGAATGTGTATAAAAATGGTCGTAATTCCTAAATTATATTTTTGTTCATCCCCTTAAATTAGTTTTTCTCATTAGTTTAACTTATGCTCATCAAAGGTGTATTTATTTGATCAAAAATACAGAAAAACGAAGAGACTCCTCAACCACCACCAGTGTGCAGCATCCACCTGGATGATGCGACGGCAGCCATATTGCACCAGAACGCCCACCACACACCAGTTTACTGGTGGAGAGGAGACAAAGTGATGAAGCCAATGAGAATATGGGGATGATTAGGAGGCCATGATGATGATCAGAGGCCAATGGGTGAATTTGGCCAGGATGCCGGGGTCACACCCCTACTCTTTTCGAAGGACATCCTGGGATTTTTAATGACCACAGAGAGTCAGGACCTCGGTTTAACGTCTCATCAGAAAGACGGTGCTTTTATGACAATAGTGTCCCCATCACTATACTGGGGCATTTGGACCCACACAGACCACAGGGTGAGCACCTGCAGGGTGATATGGCTGCTGAACACAGTTCTTTTTAACTTTTCATTTATCAAAGAATCCTAAACAAATTATCACAGGTCCCAAAATATATTACGCAGCTCAACTGTTTCCAACATTGATTATAATATTAGAATGATTTCTGAAGGATCATGTGACATTGAAGACTGGAGACTGGAGAAGCCTTGATAAGCATAAGAAACTTTGTTAAAAAATATTAAAAATCTAACTGATTCCAAACTTTTGAAGGGCATTGTATGTGTGTATATATATATATATATATATATATATATATATATATATATATATATATATATATATATATACACACGAAATATAAATTAAATACAAATTACTCTAATGTTTCTGGAAATACTCAATATCTTATGTATATAATATGTTTAAGGGTAATTCATACTGAAAAGCAAAATATATTATTAACATACTAAAAAGATTCAAATTTGAAAAAAAAAAAAAAAATCTAATTTAAAAAGCATTCACAAGAGGATACCGAATGGCTCAAAGCCCTGTAGGTCCAGAGTCACATTCTACCTGTATGGGTCTTTAATGATGCCCCTATAGATCCACTTCTCAAGTATTTCAAAGTAGGGTACGCTGGCTGCTTTGGTCAGATAGAGGCAGAGCTCTTGAGCCTGGCTGTCTCCGGTGTAATTGAAGGTACGATCGTGAAGCAGGCTGAGGGTCGAGCCGCCCATACACTCACCCTTGTCAACAGAAGTGGCTACATGAAAGAGACCAAGGAGAAAGCGCATTAGCATGAGCATGTCAACAGTGTTGGCGCTACATCTGGGTAAAGTGAACCCCTAAACATGATGAAACCTGATTTCTACCAAGGCCCCCTTTAGAAATACAAATGTTTGCTTTGGCGCTGACTCTGTGTCAACAGTAAAACATGCTAAAAACATGCCAGCATTGCATTAACAACATGCTAACACCATGATAAATCATACTAGCAACATGCTGAGACATAGCCTACTCGCAACATGCTGAATCATACTAACAACAACATTAAAATGTTAATGTACTAAAGCATGCCAACAACATTAAAACATTCTAAAACCTGTTAGAAACATCCTAAAACATGCTGCCACCATGCTAAAACATGACAGAAACATGTTAACAATTTTACAACATTCCAAAAAATTTTAGTTTTAGAAACAGATTAGTAACATGCTAATTCATCCTAACATTGTGCAAAAACGAGTTAATAATAGATTATATTTGCTAGAATCACATTAAAACATGCTGGAGACATTAGCAACATGCTAACAATGTGACAAAACATGGTAAAACATGCTAGAAACATGCTAGCAATATTCTAACAAAATCTTAAATCATGCCATCAATGCCTAGCTAGCTATCTAGATGCTTTTAATATTACATCGGTGTAACCATCAGTGAAACTTTAAAATCTTAATTAAACTTTCAGATAAGGATCTGTAAAGCCAATTTGCAACTTATAAAGGTAAAGAATTAAGAACCAGCTATCAATGATCATGAAAAATATACTTTGACTTAAAGTATATTTTTACCTGCAAAAACTGTAAAAAATTAACTTATTACTCCTGTTGACACTTCTAAAATGCTAAGTGCTATTCTTTTAACAGTAACCACATGTGTTGAGAGCTTTACCGATGGAGGCCAGGATTTCCATGGTGCGCATGGTGGGCTGTATGTAGAACCAGAGCTTCTGCAGAGAGAGCATGCCCTGTCTGTGGAGATGCTCCAGCTGTGTCACCAGGATGAGATATTCCTTCATCAGAGTCCTCATGGCTGCAGTCAAGGCATGATTCACCTGACCGTACTCAAACGACGACTTCTCTTCTGTGAATCTGGACACGGAATATGCAAATTAATTGCAAGTAGTTTACATGAGTCTCAGATGACATGTGAGCAAGTCATACAAAATTTGAAAAATGAAACATCAATGCTTTTCATAAAATGATTTAAAGGGGTCACATGACGATGCTAAAAATAACATTATTTGGTGTATTTGCTGTAATGCAATGTGTTTACACGGTTTAAAGTTCATAAAACACATTTTTATTCGCATACTGTACATTATTGTTGCTCCTCTCTGCCCCACCTTTCTGAAACGCGTAGATTTTTACAAAGCTCATCGTTCTGAAATACGCAGTGTGCTCTGATTGGCCAGCTATCCAGTGAGTTGTGATTGGCCGAATGCCTTAAGCGTCTGATGGAAATGTTACGCCACTTACCATATTCGAAAACATACCGTGAAATAGCGATGATGGCAACAATACTACAGCGAGAGTAAAAGTTACGCGTTCTTTCTGCGTGTAAACATTTGGGCGGTGCTATGCAAATCTTCCAACACAATGATGTAGATATGTGGAGGGCGTGTTTAAAGCAGCAGTCCGTAAGTTTTGCCTCTTTGTCGCCATCTATGTTTGAAAACCTGGAATCATCACAATTAAAAGAACCATAGACTTAAACTACTTCAGTCTGTGTGCACTGAATTTATTTAATATACGAGTTTCACAGTTTGTTGTTTTCACAGAGTTGAATTACTGAAATAAATGAACTTTTCCATGACATTCTAATTTATTGAGATGCACCTGTAATACTTTCTGGATTACAATCCGCCATCAAAATGATAAATTTAATTATTCCAGCTGCTGTGAGAAAAGGCTATAAACGGTGCGCCACCTGCAGAATCCGCACTTGCTATAGCCAACTAGCCAGGACAACTTCTTTATGTTTACAGACGTGACGTAATGACGCAGTGCCATGCTCGAATTTCCCATGAAAACCTACCCGTACCACTCAATTTAGAAAACATTATTATAAGACAACTGTTGTGAATCGGGCTAAAGAAAGGCAATAGGTTTGAACACTGGCTGGTTATTTACTTGCTCAAATATTGATTTCGGATCATTTTTAACCAAAAAAAAGTTACGGACGGCAGCTTTAAATAAAGCATTTTAGGAAGCGTGGACGAGTCTTAACTTTTATAAAGAATATCTCTTTGGGTTTGAGACTTTAGTCTTTGCAATTTTACAGATCTTATATATGCACAAACAGCTTGTAACACTCCAAAGAAAGAGGAAAGCTTGAAATCGCATCATATGACCCCTTTTATAAAAGCCCTCTGACATTATTGACAAACTTATTTAATATTGCAATCAGGGTTTGAAATTAACACCGCCGACCCACCAGATGCAGGTGAAAAATCAACCGCAGCAGGTTACACATATCAAATCAATAGCCAATTTGGCAAGTTATGAGTCATAAATTATGTCCTCCAACCAGGAGCCTCCAACATTAGCAAAATAAAAATGTCTTTAAAAGTTCAAACACATTGCTTATTTGTATGCGTGCACATACACTAGCTAAAAGCTCCACACATCTTCAGTCTGTTAAACATTAAGCATTTTAACTTAATTTCCATACTATGGAAAGATTCTACCATTATTATAATTGTTTGTTGTTGTTATTAATCACAGAAAATTTTGTTTTCATTTCTGTTTAATTTTATTTCTACAGCATCCGGAAACAAGTCATAAAACGGTCATAAAAATTAAATTAAATTAAAAAACAAAAATAAATACATTTAAATATAAGATGTGATTTTGATAATCTGGATTATTTCTGAAATTCTGAAAGGTTGGCAACTTAAACATTTTAGAATCCGAAGTGGCTGGTGAGTGAAAATCTTAATTTCAAACTGTGATAATGTAAACACCTGACTAATATAAATATTAAAGGTCATATTGTTCACTGACCGTGTGATAGTGGAGTAACAGGATGCCACCGGTAATATCCGGTTGACCAGCTCTTTGATGGACATGTCAAGGGAAGGATCCACTATGAAGGAGCGGCTCTGTCTGCCGAGCACAGGCTGAGCTGTGATGTCTCTCCCATCCACACCAATCAGCACATACAGCAGATCCTCCACCAGAGCTTGTTCCTGTGCAGCCAGTGGCATTGTACCTGTAAACACACGTGTTAAAGTCACCATCAAATCAAAACTGACCACTCTTTTTTTTTAATGTAATTTTACAGTGTTTAATATAAATTATTTGTCCATGCAAATCTACTTAATGCACATGATACATAAAGTATTGGTGTTTCTTCATCACCTCTCACCAAATTAAATAACTTGCTTTACCTCTGTAACAATTCCCTACTCATCAAAGCCATGTCACATACCAATAGCCACCACGGGATCTCCCACTGGGGTGGGGCTAGTGATGAAATCCCCAATCAGCGCAGGCCGGTCATACACCCAGTTTGGAAACACAGGGTTCGGCTGAGTGGGGTTCTTCTTGTTATGTCGGTCTCTCAGCATTTTACGGATGACCTCAGAAGACTGTAAGGGAAAACAAAATCATTGTAAACTCATGCAATATACAGAATTCAGGATCGGCTTACTGAATCATGTTTATTAATGAATGCAAAAAACATAACAGTGTACACTGTGTTCCAAATTATTTTGCAAGTGACATTTTAGTAGGATTTCAGTAAAACAAACATTCAGATTCCCCCCCACAGAATGTGTTTGCTTGTTTTTTTCTAATATCTTTTCAGATAACTATTATCAATATCAGATGGGTTTGTTAAATATTTTGCAAGGTCTTCTTAGGTAAATGAAAAACCTACTTAGAGAGGTTGTTCCTCATTATTAGGCAAGTCACAGTTCTCATGCAATATGGGGAGGAAGAAAGATCTTTCTGAAGATGAAAAGGCACTGAAAGATCTAAGGATTCTTTGTAGCATCCTGTGTGTGTAAAAGCAACCATACAACCATACATTTGTGTTGTATGCTTTCTTTTCTATTTATTTATTATTCATTCTTATATAATCATTTTATTATTCAATTTAATCATATAATCATTAAAAGGCATTAAAATTTATGGTAACACTTTATTTTAGGGTCTCTTAATTAGTTGCTTTTTAGCATGCATATTACTAAAATATTAGCCATTTATTAGTACTAATTAAGCACATATTAATGCCTTATTCTACTTCCCTAATCCTACCCAATACCTAAAATTAACAACTACCTTACTAACTATTAATAAGCAGCAAATTAGGAATTTATTGAGGGAAAAGTCATAGTTAATAGTGAATAAGTGTTGCCTATTCTAAATTGTTACCAAATTTATATACTCATTTTATTGATTCATTTATTGATTATCTGGCATGAAGGCATGATCTAAAAGCATAGTAAGTAAATATTGTAATAGCATTCCACTCACAACAAATGTGTTCCCTACATTTTAAGATTAATTTTAAACAGCTGCTTAAGGCAAACCAGACCTGTGATCCCTTTGAGTACGGTGTATTTGTAATTGGTATACTGTCACTAACTGCCTAGGGACTATGGATGTAAATTAGCAATGTTGCTATAAATATTTAAATTTTGTATTTCATACTGACATTCATCAATGTGCACTGTCCCTATTAAATAAACAAACAGACTAATATCACTTTGTTTCCTCATACTACCTGAGGCACATTGGAGCTGGCTGTGACATTTCCCAGCTTTTTCCGCAATTCCTCCAGTTCTTGCATGGACATTTTGCTGCTGGTTGTAGGAATGTTGTAAGACGTGGTGGTGCCGGACGCTGCATTTGCAGACATTTCTGATCTCTCCTTTGCATTCTGCTGCAGGAACTTCAAAGTCTGAAGAAAACAAGCAAAAAGAAAAAATGAAGAGACTGACAAATGTATGAGTTTAAGGGGGGAAATTATGTGAACTTCTTGTGTGGAAATGAATAATGAGTTTCATTAAACCTACCTCTTTATCCTCAGTGAGTTTGGAAAGCAGATACACCAGTGGATCGAGGTTGCGCACATTCTTTGACTTCAATTCATCATATTTCCTCAAGAAGTCTTCAGGAGTTTTGGAGTGTTCTGCCATTTTGACCTGCAAGACATGATAAATTAGGCTCCTACATTCACAATACATATTAAAAGAAGATGAAACACATAATTCACCTTAGCACTGTGTGCTGTAGTGGTCACATAAGCAGTCCTGTTCTTCTGCAGTAAATCAATATAAACCTCAGCACCATCTCCTCCTCGGACATTAAGAAGCCCGAGAAGTTCATTAACATCATGATGAATCCTGAATTCACTCATGACTTCAGATGAAATCAGAAGCTGAAATCAGAAAGCACCATCATTGAGAAACGAGAGCAAGCTCCATGAATGAATAAATACATCAGCTACACAAACGACACTAGATCTAGATCACATAATTTGATGACAAATGAACGCCAAAACCATGAATAGTTAGTACGCCCAAGTAAAAAATAATAAACGGGGGTTTGTTATTACTTATGTAGATATATTCGTGCTGCATGATAAAATAAAACGTCTTGTTTACCTATAATTATAGAATATGTTATTTTACCTAGTAGAAGTCTAATTAGTCCGTCTGAATAACACCTACTACAGCATCTGTTGATAAAACACTAGTGAAACTGACAACACCAAAACAGTAGGAAGTCAGACACTGAACATTTGTAAATGTCCGCCAAAAGGCTTATTTTTCAAAATAAAAGCCTTTCCTCCTAACCGTCCTACTAATATAAAAGACGATCTGTTTTTTTTGTTTTTTTTTTTGTTACATATATATATATATATATATATATATATATATATATATATATATATAAAGATTTATACATTTTAAAAAGCAAAAATTCAATCAACATGTACAATAAGTATAACACGTATTTTTGATTATTTTTAAACATTTACGTATTTGTTAAATCTGTAAAACGTTTTGATTTAGTTTTGTTTAATAACAATACTACTACTAGGCTACTCCTACTTATAATAATAGTAGTAAAAGTAAAATAATAATAATAACAATAATGATTATTATTATTATGTAAAATAATTAGTTATCAGAGATAGTAGGCTAACACACAGTTCCATGGGCCGGTTGCATAAACTCAGCCTCTAAACCAGTGGTCTCAAACTCAATTCCTTGGAGTTTAGCTTCAAAGCTCCAAATCACACCTGCTTGGAAGTTTTTAGCGATCCTGAAGACCTTGATTAGCTGGATCAGGTGTGTTTGATTAGGGTTGAAGCAAAACAGGAATTGAGTTTGAGCCCAATGGTTTAGAAAGAAACCAAAATACAACTATGAAACACAACATCCTAGAAACCCCACTGCTAATGTTCAATTTGAACATCCAATTTTTACCTCAATTGCCTCAGAGCTGTCAGTTCCATCAATCACAGTATTGATTCTGGAGACAGTCACACATCCGGACTATTTGAGTGTGCTGTGGTGATTATCAGGAGATGTGGGTGAAGATGGCACACATATCTTGTCTATTGTTTCTATTAAATAAAAAATGTATCGCCTATATACACATCACAAACAGATGCAGACAATTTTGTCTCTCTGGCCTTCCAAACAACCTCAGTCAGATCTCGGTTTGCACTCTGGTGTTATTCTAGAGAACGCAGATGTTTCAAGCCGGAAGATTACTCATGTCAGTGATTCTCCTCTAAACTCCCAGCATTTGCAGTAGCTCAGCGCAGCACAGCTTGCCAGGATGATAAACACAATAAATGACTCACCACTAAAGGTATTACCTTGTGAAAAAACCAAGTGCCATCTCACCAATCTAATCCAAATATCTGGTGGCGCTTTCAAATGGAACCTCTGAAGAATAAAGTGTGAAAGAAGCAGGTGGTGAATGAAAAATAGAGAGGGTGGCTACTCAAGCCACAAATAATCTTGAAACTGTCATGGACTAAAGTGCTGCTGTTGGTTTATGGTTTGAGGTCACTAGTCTGGGGAATGAGACCATCTGCAGAGATGAAGCCTGATCACTCAAGACTTATAAAACAGGAGAAACAACTGATTCCATTTAATTTCACATGACCCTCTTGACCGCAGTATTGTGCTGCTCTTTAAGAGTCCTGGTTCAAAAAGAATGATACTCCTACACTGCTTGACATATAATTAGGTTTTTGACACTCCGAAACATAAAGATGCATAACAAATTTGCCTTATTTTTGAGGGAAAGTTTTGCATGCATGTTCAACCTCAGTATAGTCAGTTAGGCTTTTTATGTCATGGTAAGTATGAATTCTCTTTTTTATCATTCATAATGCAATTGCGTCATACATCATTTAGTTGTACAAGAATTGCATTGGCAGCAAACTGTTCTAGAACAAAAAATTATGACAGTGTCACTGGACAGATATGGTTACAAACTTTACAAATTTTTTTTTTTTTTTTTGTCATATTCTGTTTGCTGTAACAGACGTGATTTGAAACACGCATCTTGCATTATTTGCTACTGAATTATAATGTTCTCATTACATATTAAAATGATCTTGTGTTTTTAAATATTGCATATATGGAAAGGAAATATTTACAACTGAAAGCATGAGATCAGGTTTTTGATTTGAACAAACGATCAGTTTTGATTTTATACTAAATGTATTGAAAATGTACACTTTGCATGTAAAAATAACCAAAGTGAATGAAGAAACATAAGATCAGTTAGATTAAACAATGAACGAGAAACTAAATAAAAAAAATGTTTGAACACTTATTTTGTATAGTGAAAAGGATACTTTTTGACATGATTGAAAACATGCTAAAATATTTTTAAAAAGTGCATTTTGGATGATCAGTTGCAACATTCGAGTAATAAGAGTTTTGCATGTGAAAACTGCACCAAAGCAATTAAAAAAACTTTTGAAGGTTAGTTTGAGTTTATAAATGTGTAGTTGTGTAGTTAGAATACTTGTGCTACATTAAAAGAGATATTTTGAAGAATGTTGGAAACCAAACAGTTGACTGTAGCCATTGTCTTCCATATGTTTGGTTACCAACATTCTTCAAAATGTCTTCCTTTGTGCTCAGCAGAAAAAAGAAACTCATACAGGTTTGGAACAACTTGAATGATGACAGAATTTTCATCATTTTCATTCACTATCCCTTTAATGAAATGGAGATATGGATAAAAAATCTTGTTATATGGTTTCTATGAATACTCAATTGGTTTATCATTGCGCTCACCTTGATTAATTCTTCCTCAGTCTGATTGTTGTTCGTGTAGACCTTAATTATATTGCTTCACTAAATCAATAATATGCTTTGCATATTAGAAATGAGATTTGCTTTGTCAAACTCTGTGTAATTCTAGACAGAGTTTCCTTCTTATGTTTGCTACTGAGAGCTAAGATTTCAAATACAACATTTGATTCTGTTCTTGTGCGAAACTGAAATGATGATTTAAAAACACACACACCCAAATATGGTGAAAAAAATCAGTTTATTTATTTATTTTTCACATTAGATGCACTTCAAGATGCATTTAAAATAAAAATGTATGCAATAAACTGCAAATAGAGAGTTTCCTATTATAAAGTTTCTCAAAATCTAGTGCAGATAAATTGCTTTGTGAAGGTTTTTCTATTTCAAGTGTTTTAATTAAAAAAAAAAAATCTTTTAGCAAAACTTAAATGAGTAATAAGGTTAAATTTATATTAAGTATCATGAACTAAAAATAAATATTTACAGCATTTATTTTTTTGTTCATGTTAATTTATGCATATTTTAACGTCATCATGTATATTTTTAGTTTATTTATTATGAATAACAGAATTAACAATAAACAGTTGTATATATTTATGTTTATAAATTACCATCATTAAAAAATTAAATTGTTGTTCATTGTTTTATTTATGGTACCTAATTCATTAAATTAATGTTAATAAATTGAAACTTAAAACCTTTTATTTTTTGAGCACAGACCTGTTCTTGCACTCTAAGAAATTTCTGTAAAAACAGTTTCACCTGTGTTTTGAAAATGGAAAAATGTCTTTGGAGCAGATTACTAGTACCTTTTCCATTTTTCTACATTCTTTTTTTTTTTTTTCTTACAGTGCCCAATTTAAATCTTAATAGTTTTAATAACATAAATGTTATTGACAGGAAAATGTAGGAAATTGCATCAAACAAGTTTAATGAAGTCATTTAGCCAGTGATAAAAACACTATTTGTCAAGCATGACAGTTTTATTATTAATAACAGCAGAACACAATAAGACAGCAATTGAAACATCTGAGAAGAATAATCACTGTGACCATTAAAAAGAGCTTATTGAGTGGGCGACAAACTGCACACCTGCAGTGCATTTAGATCATTGGATAGATCAGGCATTGCTTTGTGATGTAGGTAAAGTAACAAATATGTGGGCTATTTGTTGTGTCAGTGTTGAATATTGTCAAATAAATGTGCTTGCAAGACAGTGACGTTCAAATCACATCATTTGCCTTCCTGTCGACCTTACTCAAGCAATGTTCTTCTAGTGTTTGATATCACAAGCAAATCATTATTAGTTTTCTTATTAGTCATGCTGTAGGTTGGAGCTGACATGTCAGCATGATGTGAATGAGTGAATTAAAACACTTTGACAGCAGGCCTGTTATGTAAGTCTGTTCATCAGTGCTACTTGGTGGACTGGAACACTATGTGTTAGTTTTGAGGTGTGTGAAGAAGAAATGATTTTTCTTCTTTTTCCCCTGTTCAAAAATATTACCAGTTGCAAAGGCAATTAAGGCAAATGCACATTCATTTTTTTATTCATAATATATGCAATATAACACATGACTGTAACGTGGCATCGAGTGGCTTATTGCTTTTATAAACGGCGGCAACAGCGATATGATAAAAGACACAAATGTTCAATAGATAATTACATTTATTCATAATGAACGATTCTTCTGCCAAAAGATATAGCTAATTAGCCTCCAACTGGGGCTGTTTATAGAAACGGCTTCGAACATGACTAATGCAATCAGATTTTATACACAAAACTATTCATTTTATAATATGCGTTCATATTCTGTTAGTGGCTCTTTGAAATGTGCTGGAAATACCTATACCTGCAAAACTACTGTAAAAATGCAAAACAACTGACTGGACTGATTTGATGACCTAATATCGATTCAGCCCTAGAAACCGTTAATTTAATCAATAACAAAGCCAGTTAATTTAGATGCTACCACTAACTGCTAAGCAGCATTGATTTAAAGACAGCATGCTTTAAGTTTGTTAATTTGAAAATATGAATCAATGTGGATGGGTAAATGACATCTGGGGGACTACATGACAGAAAATGCATTTTCATGTTTATTATGTTTATCTCTACATTTGGTTAGTAACTCAGACAGATGTAACAAAGAGAAAGAGAGAGATTAGTGTGTGTGTGTGTGTGTGTGTGTGTGTGAGAGAGAGAGAGAGATAGAGAGAGACAGAGAGAGTATGTGCATGCATGTGTGCCCATAATTCTTCCTGTGTAGTGTCTGTTTGCCTTTAATGGAGGTGTGCAGCAGTAATACACACTCACACAGATACATATACACGTTTACTAAATGAGGACATTTCATTTACTTTAATTGTATTTACACAAAGCTAAATATACAGAATTATCTTTCCTATATTATTATATATATATATGTGTGTGTGTATGATAGATAGATAGATAGATAGATAGATAGATAGATAGATAGATAGATAGATAGATAGATAGATAGATAGAAATACATAATTCATACATTGAAGCTGCACTATATTGAATATTTTAATTAAACGCGACATTTAACAAGTTATGGAATATTTGAGTCTTTTTTCTTCAGTGAATCGTTGCTCTTTTATTATATTCTTGAGGGTGGGGGCGTTATGGAGATCCTCAAGAAGCGGATGGTCAGATGAAATGGCACATAGAGGAAACATGAACACCTCGAGCATTTACAGCACATTCGGACGCTTCTTCCCAAACAACTTTTCTATTTGGGAGCATCTCCAGAAGAACTGGACCACGCGTGATTTGACGCCTTTCTCCATCGACTTTCTGTTTGCGGGTCACGAACCGGACACTATAGTTTTAATGGTCATGTATGTGATATCTTTCCTGACAGGACTGGTGGGGAATATCATGGCTCTGTGGGTCCTGACGCGCCGGAGGAATCGCTTGTCTGGAGCTTCGGCCACCAGGAGACTCCTGGTCAACCTGGCGGTGTGCGACATGATGGTGGTGTGTGTCTGCATGCCGGTTAACTTAGGACATCAGGTGTATAACGCCTGGGTGTTTGGAGACTTTCTGTGTCGAGCTGTGCCGTTCGTTCAGGCCGTGTCCGTCTCGGCAAGCGTTCTGAGTCTGGCCGTGATCAGTCTGAACCGATACTACAGCGTCCACAGTCCACTGCACGCCAGGTCTTTCTTCACGGCCAGCAGAATGATATGCATGATAGCTGTGGTGTGGGTCGTGTCTTCTGCGTTATGTTTGCCGTTATTTTTCATGAACACAACTAAGACGCTTTCCCTTCTGGACGGGCTGCACACCGTGACGGTGTGCGTGGAAAGCTGGTCTAAAGTCAGACTGCGCCAGGGTTACAACTTTTTACTCTTCTGCGCGCTGTATGGATTCCCGGTGGTCTTTAACCTAATCATTTGCTTCCTGACCGTTTGGAAACTGAGTAGAGGAGGCACGGCATCAATATCAGATCCCAACCAGCTCTCTCTGACCTCTTCGACATCGCGCCTGAAAACGCGCAAGAGGATCTCCAAAATGGTCTTCGCGCTCGTGCTGCTCTTCACTTTCTCCTGGCTGCCACTCTACGCCGTGGACATCTGGATCGATTCCAACATCCCCAGCTCTCCCGATCGAAACGACGAGCTGAGCAACGTTGAGCATCATTGGATTCTCCAAAGCAGACCCTTTGCGCAATGGCTGGGTCTCACCAACTCGTCCCTCAATCCCCTCTGCTACTGCTTTGTTGGAAACTTGTACAGATCGGCCAAAAGGTTCAGAGAAAGCTACAGAGAGAAGATGTCTTCAGTCTTGAGCCTGACCAATAAATCTTCAATTAGAAATTCCGCGTCTAAAATCCAGCAGCGCAACTCTGGCTCATCCAGGAGATTTGCTCCGGAAACAAGGAGCTACACTGTTTTCAAGCTGACCAGAAGTAAAAGCGTGTCTTCGACGACCGTGTGTGAGAGTATTTGACTTGGGGAGCATGAGAATGCACAGACAGAGATGGAAATATTAATAGGGTGATGCTTTATAAATAACTCTCATTGATAAGTCATTATCAAACATCATACGCTGCTTAATAGAGTAGTAGTTGATGTACATTTCAGTCTAAATATATTTTTTTAAAGTTTCTTTGCAACACAATAACATGCTTCTATTTTGCATCTATTTATTATTTGCTTTTTTATATAATTAAAGACATTTTTTATTAAAAAAAATATTTCCAGCATAATTTGAATTTGAAGAGTATTTGACATGTGTCTTTTTTTCCAGTGTTGGCTTAGACATATAATGCATAATTGTTCATAAATTAAAGATGTTTTAAAAAGGTATTATTAAGGATTAATGTAAATTATATATTTATCTTGGCTATTTTGATGTCTTCTTTTGTTATTATTTTCAGTTAAATAAATGAATACCAGACTTGTTCTGAAATCAGTCCATATGAGTGGAAAACTGTGGTGGGATTTACGGGGACAAACCCAGAGCGTGTGGCTCAAGTCAAGATTAATGGTACCGCTGAGAGGCTTTAGCCCTGACGTGTGCTTGTCTGTTATTCCCACCAACTCCTCCCTGGCAGAAATCTGATGAGCTCTAAATAAAAAGTATTCCTACTGCTATACTTTATGACTGTATCACTGCACCAGAAGTTAAAATTACAAATGTAATGACAAATTAGAGTTATATCAAAAACATAATGCTCCAGTGTTTGCTGTCACTCAAGAAAATTACTCGGTTGGAGATTAATATATGTATTCTATGTCATTTCCATACTAGCGTGACTAATACAGATGATAATTTGTTGTCACTAAGATTGAGCACAGATGCACACTCTCTAAATGAATAGTAACCCTGTAATTCTGACAAACACATCTCCACAATTTTCTGTGCAATTAAATTAATTTAGCATTAATCCGGATAAATAGCATTCTAAGATTATCCTCAAGTGCAAAAGATTTTCTGCGATCTGTGCAAGCATGCTGGCTATATTTCAGAAACTATGATTATGCCAGCTTCACTTCATTAACTGAAAATTGACTGTGCATAATTTGTTTAGAAATGAATGCAGGAAATGAATCAGCATAGAGATACACTGCAAATGAGTGCTGTAAATTGTAAATTTGACATAAGCATCACTTCAGATGCTGATACTATTATAAATACCCAAATAAACTGTGTAATGCTCTGCATTTGACTCATTTTATTGAGATAAACATAGCATTTCATTTTCAATCAGTAGTGTTGCCACCACTTAAGCTTAAAATGTGCTCTCTCTTATCTCTTAATATTCTGTGCTTAAATGTTTAATGTTGCATTTGAATTATGTGTTGTCTCGTTTTTGACAAAACAGTTAAAATTTCAACGCTCATCTGAAGCACAGCAAAACTAGCTCTATTTTTGCAAATACATTACAGCTTTTTTCTCTCACTAGCATACCGAATAACCCTAATGCATTATCATAATTTACATTTTTTACTGTTTATAGCAGGGGAAATAGAGTGACTAAGGCGTCTATTTTGCTCTAAAAGATCTCAAGAGTGTGCTTTGATTACATTTATTTAAACTGAATGCCTAGCACAAATGGGCTCCTGTCAGTCATTGAAAACAAATGAGTGCCATAATGGATGTAGTGCCTCTGTTAATAACCTCAGAGAGCTTGTGCCATCAACGATTCAATCTTGTTTCAAAACAAAAGGAACGTCAGTGACAAAACATGTTATTCGGTGTGGCTTTAAAAGAGTCATTTAAAGTCTTAATTTAAAAATATTAGCGCAGCTTAATAATTTACACCTGATGTAGCGAATAAACGCCACAATATTGAATATTTTAGGCTGTTCGTGTTCATAGACAGTCTATGAATGCAACAACCGCAGTCGTTGTTATTCAGTGTGGGTGTTCTGCTTTGTATTTTGAGGATGGAGGAGAAACCTGTGAGCATACTCAATAAATTATAGTTTGCTTTTTCGTCAGACTTTGGCTGCGGTTACTCTTTCTCTCTCATCTGGACATCTAAAGCTATCCATCTGTAAAACAAGAAATGGGCTTCTCACCTCGTATCTGTTCAGTCCAGCTGCTGATTCTAATCGAATGTGTCAGTCCACCCAGTGGGTTCTTTTCAAAGGTCCTTTTTATATTTGATCAGTCTAATTGTCCACCTAAAAAGGAATGAAGTGGTTTGTAGGAAAGATTCAGTATGAAGGTCTTCAGAAACAACATGAAAGGCAATTCAGCCCTCTTTATTTCTTCTGTCATTAATGAATAGTACCAACTGATCAGCTAAATGGCAATATAAGGAATGACACTAAAGAAATAGTTCCCAGAAAAATGAACATCTGCTAGAAATTTATTTACCCTCAGGCCACCCTCAGAACAGATTTGGAAAAAATTTGTACTACATCAGTTGCTCTCTAGTGGATCTTCTGCAGTGAATGGGTGCCGTCAGAATGAGCATCCAAACAAATGATAAAAACATGACAATAATCCACAAGTGATCCACATGACCCCAGTCCATCAAGAAATATATATTTTTTTTTACTTTAAACTGTCATTTTGGTTAAAATACGAGTCCATAATAACGCTTTGTCCAGTTAAAAAGTCCAACTGCTGTTTTCCTGCACATCAAAATCCACCAACATATTTGTTTAGAACAGTTTTGGACTGTTTTCGCTTGTAAACAGCATTTGCTCTGTGCATATTTCTATCCTGATTCAAACAAGACAACAAGTTTTAATTGTTTATCACAAACACACCATTTTTCACTTCATGAGACGTTAATTGATAGACTGGAGTCATGTGAATTAATTGTAGAATTTTGTTTTTATCAGCTGTTTGGACTCTCATTCTGACGGCACCCATTCACTGCAGAGGATCCATTGGTGAGCAAGTGATGTAATGCTATATTTCTCTACATTTGCTTGGCTTAAATGTTAGTAAGTTTTCAGCACAATTTATTTTTTGGTTAAACTATTCCTTTAAGGAAAGGGTGCCTGAAGTGTATGATCAATAATCTTTTTTTTTTTTTTTTTTTACAGAATTTTGTTTAAGCAAAACAATTTGTGTGAAGATAAATAATAAAAGTAGATTGTTTTTATGTTACATATGTGAATATAAGGGGTATGACAAAATATGCAAATATATACAACAACATATTTTTGAGGAAAAAAAACCCCACTCTCATGAATATTCCCGTAAGAGGGTCTTTTCAAGGAGTCCTTTAGCAGGCCAACATCAAGGGGCTTTTTACTCTAAATATCCTTTCACGTATTACTGTTGATTTAAAGACCTTACAAAACTGAAAAAACATCTTAAAATATCCATGATATTTTATGGGATTCTCATCAGCTATGAATCTGCCACGTAAAAAACAAAGTAATTAATTGTTAATGTCTTATTTTACTGGATGCAGGTCAGTTTTCGAGCGTAGTGACAGACAGCTGTTTATGAAAATGCGGTGGTGTTTTTTGCTGTCATTTGTTGTCAGCGCTCGTCTGTTTCAATACCAAAGCTATATTCACAACAGACTGCATTTTGATCTCTCTGTCCCCACACAAACCTTTCCCCATTTTGAAAGCCACAGTGTGTTTCCTCTATTCTATCATTTATTTTCGTTTCACTTTTCTGGATCTATCCAGGATAATTGCACAGCATTATCACAACAATGATCATTGGAAACGGTGTCTAAACATAGAACTTTAGAGTAATTAAGTCAAAGAAGAGGTGCATAGTTTATGATAATTTAACCTGTGAGTTGTAATCAACCATAACAGAGCTGGAATCATTTGCAAAGAGCTGCACAGAAGCAGGAGAATGCGGTTTATGACACGAAGGAGTAGATTTGCATATAAATGTGAGTTTAATAGTAAAGTCAGACACATTAACATAATTTCACATGATTATTTTGTGCAATGTTTATTCAATTTTACAGTGATTATGTTATTATGCCTTTGCCTGCTGAATATATTACAAGTTAGCTTTATTTTTGACCTGAATACTTCACTTTTTATACTTTACAAGTTCACAAGTTTATTTTGCCAAGAAATAAATTCCCAGAAATATTCTGAGCTCTATTCCCACTGAAATGCTTTTAAATACAAATGAATGATTCTTTCATCAGTGCAATCATTTCTTCCGTGTTCTAATTTTAGAACAAATAGGGTTCGTAATGTGTCAGGTCATCTGAAGAACCAGCACAATAAAACATTCATTGCCTCCTCCTCTCAATAGTGAGAAGCTGATATGAAACTGTATATATTTCAAATCTGAAATGCAATGACTCAGACTCATAAATTTACTCATCAATGAAGCTGAAACAGATGAATGTTATACAGCATTGCAAACGCTGCAGTCCTGCAGTGTCAGAGACATTGAATTTGTAATGTGTTTTTTCTGTAGCATGCAATATATTTGGCATCCTGGATTCACAGTCAGAGCAATAGAAGGGTAAAGATGAGTGGGTCATTGATGGGGGCACATTTCATTTTGTTGGCTTGGTAAATGAAATGATGGGGATTTTTTGAAATAGAGGGCAAACTCTTGTTTTGAACTCGTGCTCTTGAGGCATTTTAAGACACAGAAGCAATTTCAGCTGTCAGTCTTACTATATACTGTACCCTCGCGAAAAAGATCTACACTGTACCATACTTTGAAAAACAATAATTATTATGGAAATAATATACTTTAACGGATATATAAGTCACACACTTGACTACATTTACATTGCATTAAATGAAATGTGTTATAATTTAAATTTATATTAAGTATAATTTAGAAATTAGAACTTTAGAGCGCTTTTTTGACCCACTAAAGTAGAACTTTATAGTACATCTTTATATGTAATTTCATATCTTATATTAACTTTGCAGAATGTCATTTCTAGATGTCATATGTCATATATACACATTTGTAATGATGAAATTTCAATTTAGTACAGTTCAAATATATCGATATAATTATACAATTTATAAAAATATAACTTTAAATGTAATATTGAATAATACAGACTATTACAGTTAAAATTATATTGAAATATTTGTGCTTTATATCAAAATGTGTGTACTTCAAACAGTTGCTGATAGCCTTTGACTTCCATAGAATGGAAAAAATACTGTTTGGTTACCAACATCCTTCAAAATATCTTCTTTTGTGTTCAACAGAAGAAAAAAAGTCACAGGTCTGAAACAACTTATGACAGAATTTTATTTTTTGGGTGAACTATCCCTTTAAGCACATTTAAGTGGCCTTTTTTCATTAATATTATGATACCTGCAACTACATTTTATTAAAAATGATTGGAAGTAGTTGAAAAGTCAAAAGGAATTAAAAAAGTAATGTTTGCTGGCTACAACATACACTTCATAGAAATGCAACCTTTAAATTTTATATTGATTTAAAGTCCATATGTTGGATGTATACCATACACTGTAAAAATGCAACTGCACATTTTCTAGTTTACGAAACCTTTTGAGTGTCAAATACTAATTGAAACTATTTTCTTGAAACTACATAAAAACCCTTGTCAGTCCAACAAAATGACCCCAAATGTTGTCCACAGTTGACATTATTGTTGAAATGTTAAGGCTTTGTGAGTTGCCAGCATGCATTGCAGCATGAATAAATTATGCAGTTACTGTTATAGGATTATTGTTTTGCTGATTACATTTTTCGTTGTTGTTGTTTTATAATTATTGTTAGTTATTTGTTGTACTGTGATGTAAAGGGCTCATCTTTTTAACATTTGTCGATTGCCACCATTCTTGAGATTAGTGTGTCTAGTTTTGGGGCCTAGAGTATGTTCAACCACTTTTGTCCATTTTTTTGATATATTAGTCTTGTAAGTTGTTTTACGAACAAAGAAAATGTTGTTTACTTATTAGACTAACTTATCCATTAATGTTTGTAATTTGTAATTCGATAAAGTGGTGATTTTAACATTATTTTTTCTTCCAAGAAACAGAAAAAAAAAAAAAATTACATCAACATTCAAGATAATAAACAAAACTTGAAGCCTGCATTTGTAGTTTTATTTTATAGCATTATACAAATTAGGGGTGCGCCGATCCGATATTCAGTATCGGTATCGGCTCCGATATTGGCTGGGTATCGGTCAGACGAGACCGATCCAAATCCGATATTGTGCGTATAATATTGTGTTATTGTTAAGCCCCACAAAAGCTATAAACACATTATAAAACACCATTAAGTTTTTATGCACTATATTCCAAGTGTTCTGAAGCCGTTACATAGTTTAATGTGAGGTACAGATGAATATTTAAGTCAAGTTCATGTAAACTCTTCTCTCCGCTGCGGCTGTCTGTCATCCTCCATTCAGCATTCAAACTGCGTGTCGAGTTCGTTTACTAGAGTCAAGACAATGAAACTTTGCAAGATTATTAAATGTTCCTAATATTATACTTGATCTGTAAATAAAGTTAAATGGTTTTGCATAAAAGGACTTTATCTCGCAAGACTCGTGCTGTTTTCAAAATCGTGTTGATGTTCACATTACAATACAAGATCACAATACTGGACTAGAGAGCAGAGCACTATGTTCTTAACAAGCACAGTAACTGAAATTTAAATCGGTTAAAAGAAAATGCTCAATAAACTATCGCACAGATTTAATACACTACGCCAGGGCCGTCGCTAGTGGGGTGAAAGGTGGTGAAGATTATAGGGGCCCAAGACTGAGGGGGGCCCCTGGCGATCTCAACCGACTGGCTGAGGCCAGCCTAAAAAGACACTCAAGACAGTTGATGGGCCACTGCTGCGCATCGTCACGAAAGCTTATCATTTGCATGTGTTTTTAAACCTTGCCAATTGAAACATTCAAAAGAGTTTAACGCATTCAAACACAAGAGCGGGAAAAACTCGTGAGCTGTGTTCGGTGCGCACGCAGAGAGCCGCGTCTCACGGACAGCAACACCGAACCGAGCTCTTCTTCGCTTCCTCCTGCACCTGAACGAACAAATACAAATTGCAGTTTAAACAAGCAAACAGAAAAAGATGTGAAAGAGCCCAAGTCAGCACCCGCGCGCGGTGTTTTGTGCGCACAGGGCGCACGCGGAGAAACGTGTCTCAAAGCACTTAAACAACGAATTTGCCTCTTCTTGCTCTTGTACCGACAAATACATACAAAATGATGTCAAAATTTGGAGAGTATCCTCGAAAGAACTATCGGTTATGTCTTAAGTGAAAGTAAACAGTGGACAAAGAAATCGGATGTGTATCATTATCATGGATGTATTTTCTCTTAAAGTGACCGCGTCTAATTTACTATCGGCAGTCGTGTCCTTAATGTTAATCCAAGAAAATGAAAGAAAGAAAATCACTCACTGCTCTTGACTGAATTACTTTGTAGTTTTAACAAGAATTAATCCACAGAACCTCCTTACTACAAATTGATTGCTTTGCTAACCCAAGTTTGTGTCTTCTTGATGATTCTGCTGAATACAAAAGATAATACTTTTGAGAAAAGTTGTTTGCTGGTTTTACGGCTGCGAAGAAGACCATAATACAGAACTGGTTTACACCGTACGTATGTGTGCAAAAACATATTGGATCCATAGCCTGCTGAAAATAGTGGCTTGTGAATGTACAACAGTGCGAATTAATGGGGCCAAGCCCTCTACCATTGATGCGTGGCAGTGTTTTTCCTATAGCATACTTGATTATATAAAGGAATGACTTGTTTTGTTTTTTTCTTTTTTCCCTCCCTCTCTCTCTCTTCCTTTTGACTGGACTCTTTAAAGCAGTGGTTTTCAAACTTGTTCCTGGGGACCCACAGCTCTGCACATTTTGCATGTCTCCCTAATTTACACACCTGATTCAGATCATCAGCTCAGTAGAAAAGTGATCCATGAACTCAAATGAGTGTGTCAGATAAGGGAGACATGCAAAATGTGCAGAGCAGTGGGTCCCGAGGAACAGGATTGAAAACCACTGCTTTAAAGTATTGATTATATGTCTGTTGTTTTGTTGTTGTTGTTGTTTTGAATAGATGTTGTGATGTTGTGTGTAAAAAAACAATAAAAAGTTGATAACAAAAAAATAAATAAATAAAAATTAATCCACAGTCAAACCAAAAATTATTCAGACACCAGATATAATTGTTGATATTTTTTACTAGTGGGTGCAGGACACTATAGATTTATGTAAGTGAGGATAGCAAAACAAAGTAAACTGTGACACATTATACCCTAAAATTCTTCATACAGTGGACTATCAGTAAAATTTATAAAAAATTTGGTACCGAAAATTATTCAGACACTTTGACCTGACCATGTTGTGCTTAAGTGTTTTTTCTTTAATTGCTAATGTGACCTTTTTACACCACAGACTGAACAAAATTAAGCATTGCTTGTTAATTGGTCAACAAAGTGTTGATAATTGAGTAAATATTGTCATACTTACAGTCGTCTGAATTTTTGGTTAATTGTAATCCATTACATACCTTTCTATCAAAGTTATCTAACATTATCAAGATTAATTTGTTCTGACACAGTTTAACTCTGAGGTCTTGGCATATGTTATTACCATTTTCTAAACTATAGCAAATAAACTGTGATAATGTGAGAAAAGTTGAAGGTGGTTTGACTGTATATTTAATTTTTACAGTTAAGACTATGCAGTGCTATTTTACATTTGATTATTCGGTTTCTGTATCTGGACACCTACCAACTTGAAAAAACTTAAACATTGTGCAAATAGCACAAATAAATAAATAGAACGAACATCCAAATTAAACCATTTCAAACAGGGCCCACTGGTACAATCTGCCCCGCAAACCCCAGCTACGGTCCTGGAGGCAACAGAAGTATAGCTTCTCTGGTTTGTTGCCTAAATCCTCAAGGCTGCAGCTTTGGAAGTCTTTGCCCATCTGTGGAGAATGTGATCTCCTTTTAATCTCGCTGTCAGGCACACGGGGCCTAGGCCAAGCTGGGAAAAGATTCCCAAAACGCTAGTCTCCATAACACACCACATGACAAGCAAATCAGGAAGTATCCTCAAATATATCATCCCGCTGGACAGTTTTTTGGATGAGCAAGGCAAGCCAGAAATGACCACTATCTGAGGAAGGTAAACAATGTTGATAAAATAATTTAACTTAAAGTTCTGTTACTGGTAGCTTAGCCTACCTGGAGACATTATTCTGCAGAAGTACAAACTACCCATAGTTTCCTATCATCATTTTAGATGCCCTGTCCAAAAAAAGAAAAAAGAAAAAATACTTTGGGTGACAAGGGAACCATTAAACTGCAAGCAACTGCAAGTAGGGCCTTTTAGAAACAACGCAGGTGCAAAAATAACGAATAGAAATTATTTAGAAAAAAATAAAATAAAAAATAATAATAATATTGAAGAAGTTCAGTAGCTGGCGGTATTGCCCTAAAGGTTTGCTCACATTTCAACAACATATTTCCAAATCAGCAATAAAAAAACCTATATTTCAGGAGAGTCTAGCTTGAGCATGTGAAAGAGTAAATGCTGAGGGGAAACCTGTTTGGTAACTAACTTATCTGCGACTCAGTTCCTAAAAATATCGGAGATAAATTCGGACAAAATCGGACGATAGACCTAATTCTGAGAGGAGTAGCGAAGACAGCAGGACGAAATAAAATGAGCCAGTGAAGGCAAGGAAGATTCAAAATTGTGAAACATGTACGTGTAATGTTTAATAAGAATACATTTTATATTGATATTAATATTTCAAGATGTACAGTTACTAGACTGAAGCAGGTTTACTTGATTATGCATCAAAATTATGTTAAAATGTAAGCCTAAATATCAGGCTTTTGAGGAACGTTTATGTGTAGGGCTAACATCTCTCAATCATACTGCATTGCATTGTTTTGCACCCCACAATTAACGTTACAGAACTTTGATAATAAAATAGAGCATTTAAATATCAGCTTATGCGGAGTGACATCTTTATGCATTTTTTATAAGTAGCCTGTTAAAAAGATCGCAATGATTTTTACATTGCAAATCTTAATTTTGCCATCAAATGTGCAACAAGTTGAATACATTTGCTCGGTTTAGACCTCTGAATAAAATGTAGGTGTTTTTTTTTAACTTCTCAAATAGGCTAGAGCTCCACATTCACACTATCATATGAGAAATGTAACAAAAAAAAACTTTAAACACCCATGCAAACTTTTTAGATTTTCTTTTATGTTTTTACTTTTTTAAATTTGCTTTTGTCAGATAAATAATTTTGTGTATGCCACTTGATAGCTCAAGTAAAATCTGGCTCCTGAAGTAAGACCAGTTGAGAAGCACTGATCTAAAGTGCTAACATACTGGCTGTGAAATAAATACACACTGCTTTTGTGAGCGGTGTGAAACAGGCCTGAGAACAAACACTTCCTCTGTGACAGTTCTGAAGCTGTGCCACAGAAGATGATCAATGCAGTCTGAAATCAAATAAAATAACCATTAAAATCCTTAATGACAGCATCTGAACAGCAGAGCCAACACTAACACCATTGTTTTGTTTTGTTTTAGCATTACTGAGATACTATAATTTTTTGTTGTTGTTTGTTTTAATTAGCTTTTATTGTTGTATTTTGCATTTTCATTATATTTTAATTTTTTTTGTCATTTTTGTTGTGTATATATATAGTGTATATACAGTTTTTATTCATTTTATTTCAGTTTTTGTTTAGTGCATTAATTTAAAGGAAATGAAAATGAGAACTACTGCTTTGGCAACTACCTGAAATAAAATATCAGTTTGGGAGAACACTTATTACACACTGAAAGGATCTCTTCCATCTGGCGTAATATGATGTATCGTTTATGTTTTTGACATCAGCAGGATTTGTGCGTATGATGGACTGCCCCTTAAAAAGGACCATTTGTCTTCTACAGCTTGTTAAACAGACTTGTCTCTGATTGCAAAACTTTGTGTAAATTAAGATGACACATTCTACATTTAATGAGTCAGAGAATCACACAAGCAACCATTGTAAACGCCAGCTGCAATTTCATGATAATTATTGCAATTTAAGAAATTGAAAAAAATCCAAGCTTCTGGAAAATAGACTGACTAAAAGGGACATTTAATAATAATAATAAAAAAAACATTTAGAAAAAGCTTCTATAATTAGCTCATCAAGAATTCATAGCTGAAGCAATGTAACTTTTATGAATATAACAATGCTAAATCTATTCTAAAAAATGGTTATTTATTTAATTTTGTTTTACCTATATTTTGAATTTTACACTGTATTGTGTTGTGTTTTAGAGTTGTCCATAAAATTAATGGAAAATGTTTTGGTAATGAGCTGCCACTACAGTACTTTCTGTTATTTTACAAATGTATTTCTTGTAAAGACTCTTTCTACACTCATCTCCCATTTTAGGGAGCTAATCATTACTTTTCAAGTACAGTGCCACATTTTTATTTTTCCACGACATAGTGGAAATACCTGTTTTGTTGTTATTTGTCTTCTTGCTTCTTGATTTACTGTTAAATGATTCTCTGGCATGGTGTATGAAAAAGCAGGCCAAACAATAATCTTACTTTTCACATCATCCACGGAGTATGATTTTTGGCACTGCTCAACCACTGCCTCAATCTGTTATTCTTCCAAATTTGGTTATTTTAAGCAATCTTAAGAAAACAAGCATTGAAAGATGTCAAAATATAAATCCTTAAACAGTCTTGCAAACAGCAAAAAATATCATGCAAGTTTTCAAGATCAGACAAAATAAAAAGTCTAGCAAACTAACTAAATAAATAAATACAATGCATGTAAAAGGTTTTATGGTTGAATGAGACGTGAGCTTTGTGTGGTGTAGCCTATAGTATTGCAGACATACAGTATGTCTATGTGTCTATGATCTTCCTGTCCTCTAGTGGTTATGATATGCAAGTGCAATTTTTTGTCAAGCGCAAACTCAAGCAGGATGATCATTACATAGTCCAGGTCCAGGAGGATATCCGGGTTTATTTGAGCCTTAATTTCAGTAGACTATTACAGCAGTAAATTCAGGCAATACGAAGTACTGCAAATTAGTAGCCTATACCGTAGCCTACAATAAACGACAATTATACAACGAGAAGATATGTGTGAAAAACACGAATTCTAAAGCTATAACTAAATGTTAAACATGCGCTTTAATACGTGACGTGTTTCCTGTAATGTTATGAGTCACTGTCATTACGGGATATGTTGCGGTGTGTCCCGCTGGGTGGTTATTAGGAAACACAGCTGTGTTCATGCAGGGGCCTCGAAGGGAGGCCCAGATCACCGACTGCTCCGTTGAGCCGCATTCAAATCTCAGGTCGTGTTTCGTACACTAAAAAGAAAAATTACTAAATCCTATTAGTTTCAAAGAGTGTAACCTAAAACAAAAATTTAAATTCACCTCAGCGGCCTATAGAAAACAATAAAAAAACACTTTATTGCGTAATCACAAACGAATGTGATTGCTTCCCCAAAACCAGCGCTGAGAAAAGTATTACCTACCACGTGACCGCGTCATCGAGGATCTATTTTAGAAGCGATATGGACAACAATTTACACCTAGATAATAACACTGAGAAACGGTATTTTGACATGTAATTAAAAATAAACCGTTTAATTGGTCAAATTAAGAGAAGAATTATTTCGATCCTTCGTGACGTCTCTAAGCTCCGCCCCTTTCAAAACTTCTGTTCCATGCTATTGGTAATTCTATCTATTAATTCTGTTTTTGCGTCTATGGTTTATCCTGATAAGTAAAAATGCAGCCCACTTGGGCGGATCTCAAGTTTATCTTTTGGCATATGTAGTTCGCCAGAAATGAACCCTACAGTAATCATGCCGTGTTCTGCCTTCACAACTCATGTAATTTGCTGTCTTTGTCTTTGGGGTATGTATGATGTTATTTTAATTATGTAGAAATATGTTTCATTCCTTAATGCATGTAATTATAAAGCATATTTGCCCTGAAAGATTTAACCGGTCGCTTTTGTTTAGTTTATGAATTTATTTATATTTATTTACATTCCTGCGAATGGGATACTCATAAGATAGGAGGCTATACAGTTTGATGGAGGAACTTTTCTGTTCTTTAGGTTAATTTGATAGAAAAATGCATTTTTAAGATTTGTAACTTTTTATTGTGTCCTTTTAATTACATTTGCTTATTGTTTTTCCTAATTTTAAATGTGGGAAAAATGTTGAATATACAATAATTTTCATATTTTGGCCGTCCCAAGTAGGTTAATTAAATGACGTATTTATAAAGTAAATCAGGGAAAGTCTCTTGCAATTAATTTTGATTATTATTATTATTAATGCTGTTAAGGTTTGTGGGCGGTATTGATAGTGCATTTATGAAATATCAAAATATCTTTTGGTTCTGGCAGGGAGTATCCATACATTACCTCATGTGGAGCGGTTTGATGTGGTGAGACCTAAAAGACAGAGCGTGAGAAAGGTACCTCCATTTACAACCTTGATCTTACTGTTACAGCAGCAAGATATGCCTGAATTTTATTTTTTTTGTAGTTTTAGGATAAAAGCAACGATAGGGTTGTGCTGTTTATGTGTGGATTAACACTTCAGTCCTCTGCAGGTGCAGTCTGATAAAAGTCCACAAAGCCATGAGACGTATCCTGATAGACTCACATATCAATTATTCTTTGGAGGGAAAAATCATGTGATTCATTTGGAAAAGAACAGGTGAGTGTTGAGTTTGAATGGATTATATTTCAAAGTCTTCTCTTGGAGCTTTCTGTAAATTTCATTTTGATGTTTAATAGTATGAAATACACCACTGTGTCCTAAATAAATATTTACTGTAATTTAGGCAACTCATTGGACATAATTACACCGAAATTTACTATCGAGATGATGGACTGATTGTGAGCAGTAATCCAAATTTAAAGGTAACTTAAATTTTACTGTAATTATTATTTATCGATAACTACGATTAGAACAGCATACTAGCATATGTCCCTTGCTATTCCTGCAGGATATAGCATATCGCATATTGTTCAGTTCCTGCTGGTATTTTATTCAGAACATGTCATGTCAGACTGACTGGATATAATATGATCACTTAAGCACAGAAAATAAAAATCAGTCGATTTTGTGTCATTTGTAGGACAATTGCTACTATCATGGCCATATTCAAGATTTGGAAGATTCCTCAGTCAGTGTGGGAATCTGTTCTGGAATCAGGTTTGAGTTCATTACAATCAAGTTCATTACAACATGCTTTTCATACATATATACAAATATTAGATTCTATGTTTATGAATTATGTTATCTGTCTATAGAGGTTTTGTTCGAGTGAAACAGCAAGTATACCTGATTGAGCCCCTGACCAACCACAGTGATGGAGACCATGCACTTTATAAGCACGAACATCTGAGGTGGAAGAGAAGCTCATGTGGTGAACCAAGCACTACCATTTATGACCATGAACAACCAGTGGCTGTCCCCTTAAAGTCCAGCAGATGGGTAAAAACATTTCCATCGCAATTCTAGCAATTGTTCTTTACTGAAAGAAACTATGGATAGATTTTAAATCATTGATATATTCTCTTAGAAAACAAAGCGATTTCACACTCCAAGATTTGTGGAACTGTTTCTTGTGGTGGATAACACTGAGGTAAGAATTTAAGCTTTCACAAACTTGTAGTTATTAGCAGTCAACTGTTATTGTTTTTTACACTGACTGATGGTTATGCTAATATCTGATTGAACATAATACAATAAGAAAATCAGATTTAAAAAAAAATGCTGAAGCATTCAATACAGTCTGTTTTCTTATATAATATTTTTGACCATTCTCTTCATAGTGAGGCAAATACTACTGGTCAATACAAAAGCTAAGAGGAAGAATTTCCAAAAAAGGCAAACATGATTGCTATGTTTTTTTGTTTTATAGTACAGAAACTTTGGGTCTAACATGGACATAATCAGAGCCAGGATGCTGGAAGTTGCAAATCATGTTGACAAGGTATAATCTTGATCTAATAGAGTTAACCTTACAAATATAGTATTTACTTGTGTGATATGTGAAAATCAGTTAATAAATGTCATAAGGAAATGCAAGAGAGTGAACACTTTATTCTCTGCACAGTTGTATCGACCTCTTAATATCCGGGTTATGCTGGTGGGTCTTGAGGTCTGGACAAAACACGACCAAATTGTGGTCAGTTTGATTTCTGATGACACTCTCAGTCGGTTTATTGAGTGGAGAAAGAGCAATCTGCTTAAAAGAGTCAAGCATGACAACGCTCAGTTTGTGACGTGAGTATGACCTAGTTACCCATTTATTCTGCTGGATGACTAAGACCGTCAATACACTATGTAGCATAGCAGAAACTAGTCCACTTTAATATACTTTACTACACTTTACTTATTTGTTGTCTTTAGTTAGCTACATTATGAATTAGCAATGAACAATACTGCTAAAGCATTTATTACAAATATTTAATAGTAATTTCAACATTCTACATTTTTTTATAATTAAGTAGTATCTGTTAACATTAGTTCATGCACTGTGAACTACCCTGAACAGGCAATGAACAATATATTTTTATTAACTAACATTAACTAAGAATAATAAATTCTGTAAAAAATATTTCTCATTATTTAATGTTAGCTTATGCATTAACCGATGTCAAAAAATGCAAGCATATTGTAAAGTGTTATATACCTTTATTTTACATTAGTACACTAATAATGAGTGTTTTATTATTCTGTTTTATTTATTGATGTTACTTTCCAGTGGAATTGATTTTTTGGGTGACACAGTTGGGCTGGCAAACAAATTTGCAATGTGTGCTGAAAGCTCAGCGGGAGTCAATCAGGTATTTATGATCTGTGTTAGTGATGATTTTCTGGTAGCAGATTATCTCCTGTATTTGAACAATAAAGATTCTTTCTTGAAAGACATAGTGTAATTACATAAATGGTTATATGTTGTTATTTTTTAGGATCATAATCAGAACTCACTAGGCCTGGCATCCACAATTGCTCATGAGATGGGTCATAACATGGGCATGTCCCATGATGAAGATCACTGCACCTGTGGCTCATCAAATTTCAATTCCATCTGTATCATGACAGAACGTGTAGGGTAAGCAGTATTTGTGAAACGTTACACTATGTTTTCAATTTTGCTTTGGTCAGATGTCAGATCTGTCTTAGATTATATTATGTTCAAGTGCATTTAAAAAAATATATACCGGTATATACTTTTAAGGTTTAAAGTACACTACAAGTGCACATTCAATGAAATTATGTGCACTACTTCACAAGGGTAGTAATGCAAGTGTATAAAACTCTTTGAACCTTTAAACTTCACTATCCTGAAAACACAATGTGAGCCTTCTGTTGGAGTTAGATAAACAAACAATAAAATACTGTATATGGTCTACTCTGCCTAGTAGCAGTTTATAGTGTGCACTGTCCGAAAATGACATGCTCTGACCTTCTCTATCTAGCACGCTGTTCCCGGAGCTGTTTAGTGACTGTAGTCTGGAGCAGCTGAGTGTGTTTCTAGACAACGCCAACCCCAACTGCCTGCTGGACACCCCCAGCTCATCCAGACTGTACAGTGGGTCTGTCTGTGGTAATGCTTTCCTGGACCCTGGAGAGGAGTGTGACTGTGGAACAGTGGAGGTATTGCACACATATCCTGTGTCCGTAGTGACTCAGTCTTGCCCAGCTGATCTAGCTCAAATGATCCTTTTTTATGACATCATTAATGCATTAATGTAGGATCATCTTTGACTCACATCTGATGTCTCATTGATGACTGTGATTTAATGTCTCGTGTAAGGAATGTGAAAATCCATGCTGTGATCCCATGACCTGCAAGCTCACTGAAGGCTCACAATGTGCTCATGGAGACTGCTGTGAGAATTGCCAGGTAAGTGACTCTTATGAAAACTCTTCATGGCCTTCTTGCAAAAACACCAAAAGCGCTATAAAAAGAGACTTGTGTGAAGGACAGGCTGAATATAAGTTGTTATTCAATAAAAACTTTAGTGTCTTAATTACTTACTTGGTACCTAAAGTCAACATGAAATAGCATTTGCAAGTGATTTTACTTTCCTAATTTGAAGTAGTTCTAGTTGAACCAGAATATTCAATGAGAAACATATAAGGATGGGACAGTCTTCTCCTATCCAAGTGAATTGTCCAGATACAACTAAGTGAGCACAATCAGCGAGACTATCTGATTGTGTGACCAATGGATGTGTTAGAGAAAACCATTAAATACAGTCATTGTTATTGCACAATTACTGTTTCTCTGCTCAATTTCAAAATGCTGGAAAACCATGTTTCTTAAAGGCTGCATGAGTATCACTGGGATTCAAACTCAGGATTTCCTGTTTGTTATGCGGACACCCTATCTAAGTTAATTACACAGCACCAACATCTAATTTTCCCTCATGGAAAGTGACATGACGTGTAGTCAAGTATGGTGTCCCATACTCGAAAATTATGCTCTGCATTTATCCCAACCAAGTGCACACACACAGCAGTGAGTAGTGAACACACACACACACCCGGAGCAGTGGGCAGCCAGTTTTGCTGTGGTACCCAGGGGCTTGCTCAATGGTCTCACCTCAGTTGTGGTATTATTGAGGATGGAAGAGAGCACTAGTTATTCACTCCCCCCACCTACAATACCTGCTGGTACTGAGGCTCAAACCTGCAACCTTAGGGTTACAAGTCAGACTTTCTAACCATTAGACCATGACAGAATCACTGAAAAGGTACTAGTTTTAAAATGTAAAATGTAAAAGGTATTCTTTTATAGGGATTTTTGGGGTGGTGGGAGTTTTCATGACTCTGGTGGGACTCAAACACACAACATTTGATCTCCCTCATTTTACAGTCTAGAAATCTGCAACCCATTGCTCCACAGAACCTACTTTTCTTCCTGACTTTTGTATGACCAGCATTGTGGCAAAAAAGAGACTTTCTTGAGTCTCAGCAGAATAGAAGCCAGATTCAGAATGTTGAAGCACTATTATTTCCTAGAGTGGGAGAGCAAAGTCACTGATAGAGGTGCACTGTTGGGATTGGAACCCAGGATTTGTAAACCAGACTGGGCTGCTGCCTTTGACTTGTCATATAGTGTGGGCGGCATAAAAGAGTTTTCAAATGTCACGCAAGCTTCTGTTTCAGGCTTTTTTTGTTTTTAGGGTGGTGCAAAATGCACTCACGAAATTGCCAGAAGTCACGACTCTGATGGAACTGGTGGGCCTCCTTTCCTAGAGTGAGGTACCACTGGAATTTGAACCCAGGATCTGAAAATCAGACTGGACTGCTACTGTTGACCCTCGTGTATTGGTGCTTGTTTGTCCATCTCATGGAGGAGCAAGATAGACATTATAAGTTCCACTGGGATTTGAACCTAGAATCTTATGTTTACGAGACACACACTTGAACCAATTGAGCCATGGACATGGTAGCCTCATGTAGCCAAAGCTTCAGACTGACGGCAGAAGGTCTGAGAACCTTGGCCGCTTTGAATGGCCAAGGACCGCTCAAGAGGCCATATGACTGACAAGTAAAACAACCAATCAAGCTTTGTTTTGTGCCGCTTCATGTTTACGGGTGTGGAAATGTCCCCACAATAACACAGACTGGTGTGTAAAACTCTTAGACATATTTTAAAGAGTCTATGCTGCGAACTTTACACATTTCACATACTTTTGAAAATCTAGCATTTAGCTAATCCAGATAAGCGCTCACTGTCACAGTTGTAAACACGATGGCTTTGTTCTTCAATGAGGGGGTTTGGCGCCACTGCATCTTGTTTCCAGGTAGAACATTAAAGAACGTGGCACACATGTCAGTGGGCGTGACGTCTGAGCCTGAGACCATGGCCGTGGAAGCCATGGAAGGCGTTACTCAGAAGAGTAGCCAGGAGAGCAAAATCGCACCACTGAGATTTGAAACAAGGATCTGTAAATCAGACTCAACTGCTGGACTTGACTTGTTATATATTGTGTTGGTGGCATATATGTCATGCAAGCTTCTGTTGTTGTTGTTGTTTGTTTTTTATGAGGGGGGAAAGACACTCAATCAAGTTGCCCAAAGTTACAACACTGGTGGGACCTGAACCAGCAACCTTTGCATGGCCTCATTTTGAAGTCATTACTCTGTAGTGTTAACAATAACTCTAGTTAAGGTTGTGATTGACAATTTTTTGTTATTTACAGCTTCTCTTTTTTTTGCACGCCAGATAAAAGATGCTGAAAGCTTGTGTCGAGCACCTGTAAATGAGTGTGACGTTCCAGAGTATTGCACAGGGCTCTCAGAGCACTGCCCGGAGAATGATTTTAAGATGAATGGCATTCCTTGCAGCTCTGGCCAGGGTTACTGCTATAATGGCCAATGCCCCACTCACCTCCAACATTGCCAAAGACTTTGGGGAACAGGTACGCATGAGTCTATTACCCAAAAGTCCAACAGTTCTCCAAGATCAACAGACATTTTACAAGACCCTAGAGTCTTTCCCTAGAGTAAGTGCTTTGTTCAGAAGCACAGTCAGGGTTCATATCTGGGTTGTAGGGTTGGAAGTGTAATAAAATTCTGTGCTCTGCACCACTGCATCTAAGCACCATGGCAAAAAATAAATGCTTTATTAGTTGAGTTATGAACATTATGAACTGGAACTAAATCTCCAAAAAGACTCAAAAACACTAGAGACACCTTTAAATCACTGTTCATCGATCATGCTCAGTAAATCATTTAGAATGGTTATTGACTTGATCACAGAACCAGTAAAACTGTCTGAACAAGTACCAGTGGCGTGCCCAACTGAAATGGTTAATTTAAAAATGTTTTGCAATTTAATTTAAGTATATAGTTAGGACCAGTTATTCTTCAAGTACTAAAAGAACTGTTAATACAGTTAATGCACCAAAATCGTTAAAGCGCTAGTCTCCCCAAAATGAAAATTCATTTGTCATTAACTCATCTTCATGTTGTCCCAAATTGTATGACTTTCTTCTGTGGAACATAAAAAAAGATATTTAGAGAAATGTATCATTGTTTTTTTTGTGCATACAATGCAAATCAGTGTTGACCAAAACTATTTGGTTGCCAACATACTCCAAGTTTGGAACAACATGAGAGCAAGAATGTGATGATAGAATTTTCTTTTTTTGGTTGAAACTTGAATCTGAACCAGTATAATTAAATTCCCTATGATTCCCTACAGCCCAACTACTTTACTAAAATGCCACCGTTCATTAATTTTCACAAGCTGTATTGATTTCCTCTACCTTGACATTTCAGTATCCTGCTGTGCATAATGACTCATATCAAGACAGTATTCATATCTGCTTCAATGTTGTGTCTCTGATTATTTCCCTAGGTGCCAAAGTGGCTGCTGATGCATGCTTTTTTCGAAACACATTTGGAAAAAATGATTCTCACTGCGGAAAGATCAAAGGTGGCTACAGAGCCTGTTCAAAAGAGTATGCCATCTTTTTCATTTTCTGATTCAAAAAAGCTCACAAAATGACTTTTTCCAGCATAAATATTTGTCATAGCAAATATTATAGTTTTTATAGTCATAGTTTTTTAAGACTAACCTAATACATCAAGCATAGATAACATTAAATGTACTTTTTTCCCTTAAATAGGAACATGTTTTGTGGAAAGATTTTTTGCGATGGAGGAAATGACTACCCCATCACTGGTCAGAAAGCTGTGATAGGAATATTTAGGGTATTTTGCAACATAGCTGGGGACCAATCTGAAGAGGACGCCCTCAGCATGGTCCCTACTGGCACAAAATGTGGGCACAATAAGGTAAGCACAGAAGAATGTTATTTAGACTATGACAGCAGGACTTGTAGGCACAAAAATGAAAACTCTGGGTTGTGTTTCAACAGGTTTGCTATGATTATATGTGCCAAGACCTGAATGTTTACGGTAGTAATGATGAATGCTCACTGCAATGCAATGGAAGAGGGGTGAGATCAAATCTCCATTTCACTGAAACCAATAGGAGGATGTCTTATAATTCAAAATATAAAAAGCTTTTGAAAGAATTTAAATTTTAAAAAGAAGCAATTTGTAATTTTTGTCTTATTTTTGCAGATTTGTAATCATAAAAAGCAATGCCACTGTGAGCCTGGATGGGCACCTCCTCACTGTGAAGTCAGATATTCTGAATTGCCATCCGGTAATCAAACAAGCTTTTATCTATTCTGAAAAGCATGTTTAAATGTAGTACCTGCAGTAATGTACCAATCTGACAAACTCTACTCTTGTTTCCAATTTTTTAGGACAAGCAAAGATAATTGGCATCTCAGTAGCAGTTGCAATCCCTCTACTTGTACTTGCACTATGTGGAGTCTTGCTTTATTGTAAAAGAAGAAAAGCCATCGTCAGCCACAAGACGTAAGTTGCTTGATTTTGACATGTTTTGTGAAATTTATCATGCCCAGGGTTTTGAATGAACTGCAAGTGAACATTTTCCAGCCTGGAATATTTTTATTCGCCATAAAACTATTCTGCATAATTTTCTGAATAAAAAAAATCTTTTTTTGCCACTTAGAAAAATGGTAAATTATGTCGATGACTTTCTTCAAAAGTACTATTTATGCTGTGTATGTAAAACTTTTAATGAAGGAAAATTACTGAGTGTATCTTTCAAAAATGTGCCATGTTGCATAGCAACCATCCTGCAGATTTCTTGTAAATGTCTTGCAAATTTATTGGTCAGAAGGTGTGGGTAGCTGTGAGTAATGTAATGTAATTATAGTAGTCTGTCCATTCATGTCAAGTCTGTCTGCTTGTTTACAGAAAAACTCAGTCTGCAGGGCAGATGAACCTTCTTTTTGAGAACAACAGTGCCAAGAAGGACCGCCCTGAGATCAGCCAGCCCACATTCATGGGGACCACCGTAACTCAACCCTGCACCCCTCTAACTGTTAGATTGGGCCCGACCCGTCCTGCTCCACCAGTTAGTATTATCATCTTAAAGTCAAAAACTCTTTTCTCACTGAATTAAATTGTTTTTTTTAGCCATACTTTTGTCTTTGTACACAAAATCTGACTCACACTACAGCTTATTCTGGATAGGAATGCCCATCTAGATGAAAAGAGACCTCGCCAGCATTTAATGCTACCTGTCATAGTTGGTACATGCCATTTAGGGCTGGGAAAATCTAAAATGATTCATACAATAATAATAGACTGGCATGGAAAAACTTGTCCAAAAATGTGAATGGAATTTCTGTTTGTTCAAAAGTTTTACTAATTCTTTAAACAAGTTGAATATAAATGTTGCTCATGGAAATTTAGTTTATCACACACAAACACCAATCTAGTATTGTTCAAAGATTTGAATGCACACATGTTAAAGCATGCTGTATGTAGTTTACAATTTTTTACATGTGCTTTCTAGTTTTGTGCACAATATATCAGGTATATGAACAGGCTAATACTAAGAATAGGGTTAAATACTTCAACGTTGTTAGTAGTTTCCAGGACTGATAAGAATTAAGTAGTCTTTTCCCATCTCTCTAGAAAAAAATAAAAATACATTTGTACTCTTATTCTGTTTCAGCCTCCAAAAAAGTCACCATCACAATCGCAGCAGACCATAGTGAAACAGGTAAGACCAATTATTGATAGCAGAAATCCACCTTTTTGTATTTTGTAAAATACTATTTCTGATATTTAAAATATTTCACACAATAATGAAAATTCTGACATTACTCACCCATGTTATTTTAAACTTGTACGGCTTTCTGTCTTCTGTTGAACATAAAAGGAAATTGAATGTTTCTAATTTTAAAATATGAAATAAGAAATTTTAAAATATATTTGCATTAACAAATTTGGGTTTGTATATATATATATATATATATATATATATATATATATATATACTTTTTCTCAATCTAAATATATTTAAAGTTTTTAAAATCTACAAAAAACAACAACAACATTTGTCCAAAATGCATTTTAAGATTGGAATGTATTTTGAAATATATTTTAGGATTTGAAAGTTGAAATGAAATACTGTTCATTTGTCAAATATTGTTATTTGTTCAATGTTCAGTTGTAATTAGTGCTAGATTTAAGTTCAGTGTTGTTAGTCAGTATTTATCAACTATAGTTACAGTATTTCAATAGTTTCCTAATTCTAAGCTGTTGATATCAGGGCTGTAATACTTGAGTGAGTTTACATAATTACTTAAATTTGATTGAACAGAATTTGTACTTTACTCAAGTAATATTGAAACTGAAAAGTTTGTTCAATTACATTTCCAAAATAAAGAACATACTACTGTTTAGTCTTTTTATTTAATCAAAATACAACACAGGTCATCTTAGGTCATGTTCACCCAAACCCATTAGTTGAGTCATCTGTGGTTTCCTGTTCCTTACCACTGAAAATGATTTTAAGTGACTTAAATAGACCACACCTATTTCAGTAACATATAGGTTTTGGAACAGAGCCGATAACATTTTTAAGTAGATTCATTGTGTTTGTGGACTTATTAAAACTTTGCAAAATATCTGTGTAGGGAATCAAGCCGACTCCACCTCCTGTTCCTCCAGTCAAACCATCTTTAGCAACAGGATCCTGGAGGACAGATCAAGTTAGTTACATTCATTCTGACAGAGATTATATTATCATGCATGCATATAACAGTTTATCTTGTAATGTTAATGTGATGCTTTAGATGTGAGCAGCTCAAATGCTTCCAGTACAGCTGCACTATAAGAAGTCTTACATTCACTTATTCTTAAACTGACTTCTCACATTGCAGGTCACAGGAGACACAGTCAAGGTTGTGTTGAGACCACCCACCATTCCAAGTAGATGACCAGACGTGAAATCATCGTGTGACTCATTTAAACAAATTACAGTCCCTCTTGTTCACTTTTATAGTGTGGGAGTGTCTGAAACACAAAGTGCTTTTTAAACAATGCTTTAAAAAACACACACACTGTTGTGCTTGGCCTCAAGTAAGAGTTAGTTTTTGTCTGTTAGTGTATGATAATACAGTGCCCTCCATAAGTATTGGAACAGTAAAGACAAAATTGCTCTGTTTGCTGTGGAGTCAAGACATTTGCAAATATGACTAAAAGATGAATATGAGACAAAACTACAGAATGTCACATTTTATTATTAGCTGTTTAAACACATACATGTTTTGCCAAATAAAAAGAACAGCACTTTTAGAGTTCATCCCACCATTTGATGTGAGCATAAGTATTGGGACAGATGAATTTAAGGCAGATGTAAAAGATTAAAAGCTATTATTTTGTTGCAGATCCCTTGCGTACAATCAAAGCAGTGAGTCTGTGACCCATAGACATCACCAGACTCTTGGTCTTATCCTTTGAAATGCTTTTCCCAGCCTTTAATGCAGCCAATTCCAATTGTTGCTTGTTTTGGGGAGTTTCTGCCTTTAGTCTCCTCTTCTTCTGGTGAAATTCATGCTCAATCGGATTTAAATCTGGAGATTTATTTGGGCAAGCTAAGACTTTACATTTTTTTGCCCTTATAAATTCCTTGACTGAACTGGCAGGGTGTTTTGGGTCATAGTCCTGATGCAATGTGAAACGCTTTCTGATGAATCTGGTGGCATTTTCTTGAATATTGGTAGGCAAGATGGTTTTGTACCCTTCCAAATTCATTCTGCTACTGTCATCATACATTAAGTCATCATTAAAACTGAGAGGGCCTGTTCCAGAGACAGCCATGCATGCCCATGACACCACCTCCACCATGCTTTACAGATGAGGCTGTATGCTTGGGATCATTGCAGTTCCCTTTTTCTCCACACTTTTGCTTTCCCATCACTTAGATAAAGGTTCATCTTTGTCTCATCTGTCCATAAACCTCTGTTCCAAAATTCCACTGGCTTTTGCAAACTCTAATCTTGCCTTTCTATTTTTGGAGCTGGTCAGATGTTTGTATCTTGCCGTGTAGCATCTGTAAGTCTATGTCAAAGTCTCCTGAGGACAGTAGTTTGTCAGAGCCTCACCACAGCTTTCTGGAGGTTGTTGGTTATTTTACAGACATGTATTTTTGGGTTCATTTTCACAGCTTTTATGATTTGCCTGTCATCAACTACTGTCTAAGTCGGCTGCTGATGTCTCCGGTGGTCTCCAAACTGTTGATTTCTCCATGCCCTTTGTTATTGCTATATATTTGTCATTGCTATAGCTCTGATAGACTTCCTCTTTTCTATTAGCATCCAAATTGCTTGCTTTTCTCTCAAAGTCAGCTCCTCATCTTCATCCTGGTTTGTGTGTGTCAACATCGAATGCAAGATTCAGAATGCAGAAGCAATGGATATAACTGATACGACACATTCCCTGCTTTTAATATCTGAAGAATTAATGCAACAGGACACAGCTGATCACTTAGAAAGACCTGTGAGGCAACTGTTCCAATACTTATGCTCACATCAGATATGTGATGAACTATAAAAGTGCTGAACTTCTCAGCTGGTAAAACATCTATGTGTTGAAACACCCAATAATAAAATGTGACATTCTGTAGTTTTGTCTCATATTCATCTTTTAATCATATTTACAGATTTCTTGACTTCACAGCCAACAGAGCAATTTTGTCTTTACTGTTCCAATACTTATGGAGGGCACTGTATATTGTATATGTAAAACATTTGAATGTCTGGCTGGAAAAATTATCAACAGGCCAAAATGCTTTATACTGTAATTAATTTAATTTATTATTTACAGACTATTGAGGTGAAGTGAATGTATTTAATTCCAAATATTTTTTAAAACTTTTTAAATAAAAGTTGTTATTTTTTACTGATTGCAAATGGAAGCATTGGCAATCTAATGTCACATGCAGAATATTAGTAATAAACAAATCTCATAAAATAAAGATGCAAAGCTTTTTACTTTAATAAAATACAGTAATGTCAGTTTGCTGAATCGGGAGTTGACTATGACTATACACTGTGAAAACTGATGTTTCAAAGTTTTAAATCAAATAATTTCAGTCTTTCTACTTCAAAATTAAATGTGATTCAATGTGAAACTTGAACTTTTAATTACTTGTAAGGTTTACTAGCAATTTCACATTAGGCATTATTATCAAATGTTATTTATTCATTAAGTAATAAGTTGAAAAGGAAAGCTTTGAGTGTTTTTTTTATTTATTTTTTTTAAATATTATTATAATGATGATAATTATATCTAATTAATATTTACTAACAAAAAATGCTTTTTAATAAACTATATTATTATGATTTGAGGAGAGAAAAACAGGCTACACTGTGTGGTTAAACTGAGCCAAAACCAGAAATGTGTCACTGGTTTACTGACTTGGCCAAACAAAACTTTGAATTAATGGTGTTCAATAATAATAATAATAATAATAATTATAATTCAAAATTGGGAGCAACACAATCCATTCCCCTCTAGTTACATATGATTTTGTAAACATTTAAATGTAAACAACTTTTTTGACAATGTCTTTTTGTTTTGCAAAATTTCACACACAAAAAAAAAACTCTTAAAAAGCCAGGGCACATTTTGCACCCATAATGCCCTCACACCCTGCTCCACAACTCCTGACCGGCCCAGATTAAACTGCTCATGTCTGATCCTGTATTTAGTGCTAAATTTTCCCAAACCTTTGTGACAGGCCATACACTGACTCACATGTGTCTTTTTGATTCTTTCTGATGTGTGTCTCAGTGACTCACTGTGATTCACAGGTGCAGCTGTTTCATTATCCGGATGGAAATACATCCTGGGCTACACTTTAAAGTCGACCACATGCTTGTCGTGATATAGCGGTTAGATACCTGACAAGAAAAACCAGTGGTGTAAAACAACATTGGTGACAGCACAACCCCGTCATCATACATGTATGAAGTCATGAGATTTAGCTGTCGTCTAACACAAGATTTCGTTATGGAAAATGACTCAAATCATTTTTTTTTTTCTTGAAAGTTTGTTCTGCTTCTATGCAGTGCTTTTCCTTTAGAAATTTCTATTAATCAGAACCTTAAAAAATGTGGCCTCAGATTCAAAACAAAAATACTAAGCAGCACAGTTGTTTTCATTATTTCTAATAAATGTTTCTTAAGCAAATCAGCATATTAGAATGATTTCTGAAGGATCATGTGTCACTGAAGACTGGAGAAATGCCTGCTGAAACTTCAGCTTTGCATCACAGGAATAAATGACATTTAAAATATATTTTAATAGAAAACAGTTATTTTAAATTGTAGTAATATTTCACAATATTACTGTTTTTGTAATGATAGTTTAAAAAGACATGGGCGCAAACTGATAGTGACAACAAGACAAAACAGAGGTTAAATGAGTTGCTTCTAAAGACACATAAAAGCAAAGCAAACTTTTTTTTTTTGTAAAAACAAAAATAAAGTTAATCTCGTTTCCTGTAAGTTAGGTCACAACCTCTACTTGTTTTGAAGCAGAGAGGAAACCGTTTGTTAAGACATAAGTTTGCAAACAGAACAGTATTTTGTAATCTGTGTAATTTGTAAAATGATTCCTCTTACATGAAATCAAACAGTTGTTATGATGTAAATATTTGTTCTTTCTCTGTTGAGTTCTTTTTTGTTCACTTCTCAATTTTCATGAGTATCCAAGTGCAAATATTTAAGACATGCTGTAATAGGGTTTATACTTACAAATGGCTTTAAAAAATTACTAATGTACTGTATAAATGAACTTATAAACACGTGCAAAGCATTTTTACAATATCACGCTACTTTTTTGAGTCTTTTTATAGTATATCAGGTAACAAAAAATTCAGATCTCAGTCAAGGAGTGTGATAAATCTTGAAGCACAATTGGGAAATATTTAACAGGACAGCACTTAAGCCTGTTTTGTTGGATTCAAAGTACTAGAGATCACAAGGTCTGTCCCTTTTCCTTAGTTGCAGTTTTCTGCTGACTGTAGTATGTGTATGTCCTGCTGGAAGCACGATTCTCCCAGTCTAACACAGTCTAACAGACATGTACAACAGCAGAAGCAGTCTCAAGATTCCCACAAGTCCCCAAGAAGAGGACAAAGGAGAAGGAAAGGTGTACGGGAATGTTTTTGCAGAACTGGAGTCAGTAGATTTGCCCCTAGGAACAACTTTAAGGTAGAGTGACTGTTATGTGTTATGAAATAATTGTGTTTTTGATGGATGCTTTAAGCTGTTATTTTACCACGGTTATATGCAATACAGACTTAGGCCAATATGGTATTCAAATAGCGAAAAAGATTAAAGTATTATTATATTAACAATAAAATACAATAAAATACAATAAAATTATATAATTAAATAAAATAGTATAATTGTGACAAAAACACATTACAAAATAAAACAAAATAAATATTTAAAAATTGTATAATTTATTATTTTAATTTTCAAAAACTGTATATGCTGTAAAATTACAATTAAGTAATTCCAAAAATATTTTTAACCCATTACAAAAATAAAACAATAAATATCTGTATTTTAATTTTTTAAGTAATTAAAATTAATTACAAAAAAAATTGTATGAGTAATAAAAATTATTCAATATGTTTACTGGTAGTGTATATACATATGAATATGTACATATTTAATAGCCCATATGTGACCCTGGACCACAAAGCCAGTCATAAGTCGCATGGGTATATTTGTAGCAATAGCCAACAATACATAGTATGGGTCAAAATCATTAGGATATTAAGTAAAGATTATGTTCCATAAAGATATTTTGTAAATTTCCTACCGTAAATACATCAAAACTTAATTTTTGATTAGTAATATATTCATTGCTAAGAACTTAATTTGGACAACTTTAAAGGCGGTATTCTCAATATTTTGCACCCTCAGATTCCAGATTTTCAAATAGTTGTATCTCAGCCAAATATCCTAACAACTCCTTATGACTGGGTCACATTTTAGCTCTGCAAAGTCCTCAGCTCAATGACACAATCACAAAACAGTGACCTCTACCAAGCTTCGTGTCTGCCCTGCAAACCCCGCGAGCCGCCGGCTGCTGCAGCTCCACCTGTCGGTGGACTGGTGTTACTGCATCTCTGTCGGCATTGTCACAAATGAACACTGTGACGATTAGAGCCAACATGGCGGAGAGCGAGAGCTTGGAGACTATCACCGAACATGAGCGAATATTACAGGAGATCGAGAGCACGGACACGGCATGCGTGGGGCCGACGCTACGGTGAGAGATGAGCATCATCTGCTCTTATTTACCGTTCAGATGGCGATGTGATGTTTCTCCTGTCTGATGGCTGGAAAGCAGGCCTTTGTTTGCTAAAGATGCAGCTCAGCAGGATTTTATGTCATTGCTGATGAATCTATCAAATAAAGTGCTGTGAACTGGTGTTTTTCCAGATGAATTCTTTGAATGACCGCTGTATGCTGTACTGACACTGTAACGTTAGTGATTTCAAACACAGTCAATGACACAGATCGCTGTTTTCCTGTCATTCATCGTGTAGCGTACGACTGGGGGATGTTATGCGTAAATTATTTGTTAGAGTTTGCTAAACATCTGTCTGTCTGTCTTAATTAAATAAGATGTAAACATCTGAGGTGAAGCAGCACAAGGCCCAGTGACGGTCTCACTGCATTATGAATATGATGGAGCTGTTGACAGGTGGAAAGCTACGAGCAAAATAGCTTTAGTTTTTCCAAATCGACGTCTCTGTCAGGTTAAAATCTTCTGTATACTGTCCATTTCCTTTTCCAAACACATTTCAGCTGCGGAAGAATGAACGCTGACAAAATATGAGTGGGTGTGGCTTTAATAAATTAGTCTGGGTTGAGTTGGACATTAATATTCTGCTCTGAGCTCAGGTTTATCTCCTCATGTGATCTGTGTTTGAATAATTTCAGTGGAAACCACGATGGCCCTCACAATTTGATGATTTCAGCACAGTTGCGTTTCATCATGCATTTCATATTTCGGTCGAAATCATGATTTAATGATAATGCTTTTTATTCCAGTAAAGATTTGCTGTCTTTGGCTTCATGATTTCTGGTGAAATCATGATTTCGGTAAGCTAGCTGTGTCCTGTCACAAGATCTTTTGCTATATGATTTCTGATCAAATCATAATTTCGGTAGAGCCTAACTGTTGTCCCATAATGAAGTCTGTGGCTTTATAGTTTCTGATAAATTTCATGATTTCGGTAGCACTTAGCTGTGTCCAGTCATGAGATCTTTGGCTATATGATAAGTCGTAACTACATTTCTGATCAAATGATCAGCTACATCCAACCACTAAACATTTGGCTGTATGATTCGGTAGCATTCAGCTACATAACATCTCATGACATCTTTATAATTCTGATAAAATTACGGTTTTTGTAGCACTCAGCTGTGTCCCGTAATAAGAATTTGGCTTTGATTTCTGATCAAATCATGAATTCGGTTGTGTTCAGTTGTGTCCCGTCATAATATCTTTGACCTAATGAGAAAATCATGATTTCATTAGCTCTCAGCTGTGTCCCATAATGAGATCTTTAGCTTTGTTTTCTGATGAAATCATGATTTTGGTAGTGCTCAGCTGCATCATGACATCTTTGGCTACATGATTTCTGATATAATCATAATCATGTTTCTGATAATATGTTTTCAGTAGCACTCAACTGCCATCACATCTTTGTCTTCGTGATTTAAAAAACAACAACATCATTATTTCAGTAGCACTCATTATGGGCATGGTATCTTTGCTTCATGTCTTCTGATCAGTTCATGATTTTCCGTCCTGATGTCTTTTGCTTTATGATTTCTGGATTTCAGTAGTTCCCAGCTACATCCCATCATGACATCTTTGGCTTGATTTTTTTATTTTTTTTTATTGTATTAGAATTTGTGATTTTGTGAATCATGTCTAGTAGCTCTCAGCTGCATTTCCTAGTAAGGTTTTGACTTGATTATTACAGTACAAATCATGATTTCAGCAATCATGAACTTTTGCACTATAAGTTGATTCCTTGTCTAAATCTCAATATAATGTAAATAATGGAAGAAAACTGTTAACTGTCAAAATACTACTAGTACTAGCCCTGTAGGCTTTAACCTAAACCTCCAGAAACCATGATTCACATTGTCATTTGTTGTGGATAAAATTTTTTAAAATATCTTTACTGTTATGCAACAGAAGTCCTAGATGACTCGTTTTACACAGTGATCTGTTGATACTGAAATTGAACTGTGTAACGATAGTGAGAGATTCATTCATTTAGACATAAGTCCCAAAAAGCAGGTCTTCAGGACACGCAAATTTGTTGACATTCCAGAGCATGCAACATGTCCTGAGGCCACATGTTCTGTGCTGACAGTCATGCTGATCGTTACAGATATGACAGCTGTATTTTCTCATTCCACAGATTTCAGATATGTTACCTAGTCCACGTAACATGTTGTTTACATACAGCAAATCTTTGAAGGAAAGGCTCACCTGTTTCTTACAGTTATGCCTTGAAAGTTCAAAAGTGTGCAGGGAAAGTGTTTTATCATGCGGTCAGCTTTTTCATTTGGGTTGCACTTATGTGTGTTAATTTGTCACTATTAATATTTGGATTCATCGTAACCTTTGGTGATTTTTCCCAGGACACTTTTGATTAAGCTGACTGAATCAGAATCATATTAGATTGAAATGAATCCTTCGTTATTTTTAATTTCATGACTTTAAAAAAGCTGTGTTAATCAAGTAAAAAGTAAAATAAAAACGTTTTATAGCATAGTGTATATCAAGGCTGGACGATATTGGAAAAAATTATATTTTGTTTTTCTGCAATATATATTGCGATATGAAAAACAAAATCACCAGATGACTTGAATAGCTCTATTTGGAAAAGAATAATCAATGCTTGGGGTGATTTTGTAGGTGTATACATCAGCATAGGAAATAAACAAATTACAAGCATAGATAATAGAACAAAGATACAAATGAAATAAACAGTGCTTTGTATTTTTCATATAAGTCTAACAGTATTCATGTACAGAAATTGAATAATCAAATGTAAAATAACACTGCATAGTCTCCACGATATAAATTAAATCTAATAATCTGTGTTAAAGCTGCTGTAAAGTGTTTTGTTGTTTGATTAACATTTATGACACAGAAAGCAACAGGAACATTAAACTGCTGTGAACCAATATACTGTTACATGTCCATTTTCTCAATTGTTTACCTTCACCTGCCATAAGCAACTGTGTTTACAAGGATACTTGCAGAGAAATGCATTTTGACATAGTTCTGAACAGAATTCAGTGTTCATGTGCATCTGCGGTGCAACAAAATACTGTAGAAACCAGTTATGTAATCAGTGTTGCTGTCTGACTACACTGGATGCGACACAACACGACAAATCCCCAACAGTAAACTAATGCCTCGTTCTATTTATGACGTACTACTGACACAAAGTTCAAAAGATTTGCAACGGTCACTTTGTCGCATCCAGTGTAGACAGCCTTTAGCTGTTGCGGCACGACTTGACAGCTGTTGTGTCCGGTGTAGACACGGTGTCTGTGTGTGAGCAAAGAAACAGATCAGTATAAATATAACGATCAGTACTAAACATCGCACATCCTGTGATGTGCGCATCCGCGACAGTCACATCGCTATATCGATGCTAAAACGATATATCGTGCAGCCCTATATAAGCATTAAGTAACCATTACCATTATTTAAAAAAAGTTTTTAAAAGAAACATTTTTTAAGGTGAAAAACACTTTTTTTTTTAAAAATATCATAAATATTGATTGAACCACATTTATGATGAGGATTCTTGAGGTTTTTTTCATTTGACAACCTACATCTATCCATGTCAAAAAAGTCAAATTATTTGCTATTTTAAAAGTCAGCATGAAATTAAATGTCACCTTATATATTTTCTAAATGCATATTTAAAAAAAAAAAAAAAATCATAATTCATTTTAATGCAAAAATATGGCAATACAGACCAAAAAGTGGTTTGAGACACACAAGTAGCCTTTATGATTACATGCGTTGTGTGTGCGCACATTTTCTTAACCCAAATATATGTTCACTACAAGCAGCATTCTTGATATCTTTCCATCATTTCCATTTTTTAGCTGTGTTACTTATACGTTATCTTCAAAAACCTGTAAAAATTTTATTTGCATTTACATGGCCCCATGTAGTGTTCTCTGACAAAAACCCAAGTGTGGTAAAACAGTTTCTCTTAAAGTAGGTATTTGGTGACCAAACATTTGATGGCACCCATTGACTTCCATAGTGATGGAAGCATTTTTAAAAAATCTCGTTAATTCCTTAAACAGCATTACGAAAACACTTCACATTTACATGATAAATGCATTTGATTTCTGCAAAAACCCTGAAATACACCTTATTTCCTAAGCCTATTTGCTTAAGTGTATGTAAACACAGTGACTGACCCTCATTTAAGCTCATGTTACAGTAGGGTGTAGTTTGGTTTCATTTACTGCCCTGTGGTGGTTGTTAGATGTATGTAAGACTTATAATGATCTGTGTTTTGTGTTTGAGCTGTAAGAAGAGACGCTTGACTTTTACTCGCTCTGTGTTTCTGTTTCCTTCAGTACCTCCTGGCGGTTGTCCGGAACTTGCTGCTCTTTGGTCTGTTGAGTTCAATAACAGGAAGGAGGAAACTCATTGTGAACATCATCCTGCTGATAGTAGTTCTGTGTGCATATGTGCAGATTCGCAGAAAGGATATCCCATTATGGGGCGTAATATGACCTTCTGAAAGGCGGTGGATGTGGGTACCGGTTTTGAAAGCTTCGCGTGTTTTGAGTAGAAATTGACCCTCAGCATTTTCCATTTGGCTGACAGGAAAGAGCCGACCAGCAACAGGGGTTGGATGTAAAAAAGCAGAGTGCATCTTAGTTGGTCTGTTCCTTAATACAAGCATAGTTTTCCATTTTTATAGTAGCGTTAGTAGCATCCAGCTATCTAGGGTTGGCAAATTAAAACTCGAACTTAGGAAAAGTAACTATGCAAAATTTTACAACCGAATTAAGGCTGGGTGATATACGATATCATATTAAGATTGCAGTAATTTATGTTGATAAAGATGATAAGTTGTGGATTTTTATTCAATATGGTTATATCTAACAGCCTATCACACTTCAGAAATAAAGTTGATAACAGCCAATTAGTGCATGTGGCTATGCCTACATGTTTTGTGTCTTTGTATGAATGACTGGCGTAGTTTCATCTACTACAGAAACTCAAACACATGTGATGCTTGCAATGTTTTCTGTGTCTGATGTCTTATGTCTGATGAGGACATGAACAGTTGAACTTCATCTCTGAGAGTCGCTTCACAAGCTTTTAATCGCTTCATTTGAGAAAAACTAGTCAAAAACACACTGAAATGCAAAGATCTTCACGGCAACCCACCAAAACAAGTATGGTTTAACTTAAAGAAAATATGACAGAAATACATTACGAAAATGTACTTCTCAAAGAAATTATAATATAATTTTCAGGGCACCACACTGCGACTAAAAATATAACGTTTTTGCTTACATCAATTTACATGTTAGATTTAAAAATTTGCATGTAATACCTTTTTTCTTGATTGGTTTGTGATTACATCTTTTGTTATGTTGACGTAATAAACAGAGACATTGCGCATCGAAAAACAGTCCTCATCTCTGGGGAACACAGTTGTGCAGCACGAGAGACCGAAAATGACGTAAACGTGCGAAGTAAAAGTGCAGAAAAGCAGTGTCTATTCCATGCACAACTTGAACAAACTACAACAGGTAAAGCTGTCAGCTGTGTGGAAATCGGCAATATCGTTAACAGTTCTCATTTATAATCGATACTATAGCTCTTGTTATTAAGATCTAGTCTATATGCTATGTTCTATTAACGCATGAACTTCCTATTATTTGTAGCGCACTTGCCATCCAATAATCGCAAATTAAGCATTTGTGCTTACCTTTTAATAAACAAAGTATAAGCTTTAAACTTCTGCCAAATTCATAACGAAATTCAATCTATAAATTAGGTTTTGGCGCTCTTTAATGCAGCATGAGCGATCGCTTTGGCGCCTCAGTTCAAGCGGCAGGTGAACCCATCATATCTTTCTCTTTACCACTGTAGTACAAAATAAACATGAATCATCAAAAGGTTGGCTATTTTATAAGATAGCCTACAACTTACTGAAATGTCTCATGTAATCACTTACTTGCTGTAATCACAGCAAGTGCTATAACAAGTCTCAGTTAGCTTAACGCAGTACACGTAGCAAGTTTTTTTTTTAAATTAAATAATAAATAAAAAGAAAACCGATAGAATAGAGCAAGCTAGTGTTAGAGGCCTTTTTTGCTTTTGTTAATTATATAATTAATAAAAAGAAAACAATACAAAAGCCAGTGTTATTTATTTTTTTATAATTATTTTTATTAAAGAAAACAAGCAGTAAATGAATAGTCTAAAAGGGACAAGTTTTTTTTTATTTATTTTTTTAGAATAGAATTAGAATAGAGAGTGCTAGAGTTAGAGGGTCAAATACAGATGGAAGAGATGTGTTTTTAGCTGATTCTTGAAAATGGCTAAGGACTCAGCTGCTCGGATTGAGTTGGGCAGGTCATTCCACTAGGAGGGAAAATTTAATTTAAAATAAAATACAAGAAAAGATGAGACATGACAGCATGACTGAAAGGTTAAAGTGTAAAAATAAATAAATAAAACATATTTATTCTGTGGGAACTAAAAAAATTATTTGGTGCCTAATTTAGTTTCTTATAGGAGCCAATGGTTTCTTATTTTAATTTATTTATTTTTTGTCTGGAGCCCTGATTTTTAAGCAGTGTCATACAACCAAGATATTTTTAAATCCATGTTTTAATGTACAGTTCTGTTGTGAAGCAGTAGAACATGGCGCTTGCATAAACAGCATAAAGTAAAAAAAAAAAAAAAAAAAAATGTATACCTTAATGTAAGTACTTTTATGTCTGGCAAATGCACAAATAAATTGAAAATGAATTTACATTACCCATGATGCTGTACAGAAAATTCCACCAATCAGAGAGTTGCAGAAAGCAAATTGTGCCAAAAGACCTTGCAGGGAACACTCACTCCAATAAAACCCCGTGAACAATCATGTTGGTCTCCATATGCTCTCAAAATACTTGCATGCATGTTTTGCAATCAACTTTTTTCCAATTTTCTCATTTTCCCAAAATACTCATTGCCCCTTTTGTGGATTCTAATTCAGTTTTTGGAAATATTTAGTGAATTTTTTAATTTAGTTTCCCAGCCCTGCAGCTGCTAGCAGTCATTTAGAACATCCTGCAATTTTATCGCGGTGTGGTAAAAATGACTCAGAATCAGCTAGTCGTCCCATTTTAAAGGTTGTCATTCACAGTCTAGACGTTGAGGCTGTGTTGCCAGTGGCAACCTGGATTTCATCCGAACCTTCTTCTTGGCATCTGAAAGAGAGAGCCAGCTGGTGGTTTCACTAGCAGTGAGCCGTCCAAGACTTTGCTACTTTGTTATTATGAATATCTTTATTTTTATGCTGGTTGAGATTGTTTAATATGAATCTCATGCTAATTGCTGTGACTGTTCAGAAGTAGTTTTACAGCAACTTCTGCTTTTGACACAAACACAACACACCTGTGAACAGAGGAAGTACCTGCTTTTACAGGCTGATGCTCATGTCAGAGTCATGGAGAGACAAACCATTTATCCTGTCTGAATGAATGAACAAACGTTTAAATAAATGTTGGAAATGTATGATTCATAATGCTTTATGAGTTATTTTTTTCAGGTAATATAAAACAAGGAAACAGAACTTTGTTAGGCCAACACTGTCACCATAATACAAGCAGTGTGACACTTTGTCCTGCTAATTTAACTTTTAAACTTCTTTGTAAAATTGTTGTGCTGTTAAAGCATATGCTTTAAGCACATGCATAGCTAAAAAATTCCTGTGATCTTTCATCCTATAGGATTGATATTTGCACACATCACAGGGATATAATTCAGAAATGATTAATGAAGAAAAATAATGCATTCCTCTTGTTCATGATGCACTGCCATGCTTTTCCATCGAATGTTGTTTGGTCTATTCAATACATGGCAATAACATTGATTTTAAGAACATTTGCACAGCACTTTTGGTTCTTGTGCTGGGTAACCACTTCATGCTCAGTGTTCAGTGTAAACCACATGAGAGCCACTGATCTATGGCTGCTGGTTTGGTTAAATATTTGCATATGCATCAGTGATTGAACATGCACTGTTCCCCACAGGGTGGCGCACTTGGAGAACTATTCATGCATCCCTCCAACTGCAGCACGTTCTGCTCTCTAGTGGTTTTTGTACTGTATTTTTTTCATAGTCTGTTCATTTTAGCCCAATGTTCATAGATTGCGGGGCTATTTATGCTTAAATGTTAAATGCTAATTTTTTTCAAACATGATCCTTTTGTGGGATCTGCTTCCTAAAATACAAAGGAAGCTTTTCTTATGTATAAAATATATGTGAAAATGAATATTAAAAAACAACTATAAAAACATCTAAATTAACTATTATTGTTATTTTAGTATTATTGATATACAGTTTTTACTCAGTTAATGTTTATTTTATTTCAAGTGACTTTTTTTTTAATGGTTTTAGATAACTTTAACAAACCTGCAGTGTACTTAAGAAATTAGTTAAAATATTAACATAAACATATTTCATTAATGTCATAAAGATATAATTCTCTCAAAAAATTTAATTCTGTCATCACTACTCACCTTTATGTCATTCCAAAGCATTGACTATCTTTCTTCTGCAGAACACAAAAAAGTTATTTTGACATTGACGTCCAGTGTCAAAAGAAAAACGCTGAAACATTTTTCTTCTTTTATGTTCCTTATAAAGTCATAAAGGTTTCGAATGATATGGGGTGAGTTGAGTTTTTGGTTGATCTGTCCCTTAAAGATATACAGTATTAGACTTGTGTTACCACCCCTCAAGGTTCTGCAGACCCGAATGTGAAAGCTCCATATCCAGACACCATGGCATTTTATACCATTTTCTGAATCCAATCAATCACTAAAGTCCTAAAAAAAAATTTTGAACATCCTTTTTTGCTTTGAAATACTTTCTGGAAGTAAAATGGCCATGTTTCACATTGATTGTAAATGATAAGTAATGCGGTACAGTGTCAGCTGGTGCAGTTCCGTCCACACTTCCTCTTGATCTGTGTCAGGAAGTGAGTGAAGACCCTGAATCATCTCGGACTGTTCTTCTTCACTGAGAGAGATGGCTCTCTTGGCCATCTGGAGCAGTGAGGAGGGCAACACGCTCTGTGATCTCACAACACACTGAAGAAGCGGCCCATCTGTTGGCTTCACCTCGCCAGCTCTCAATGCTGTACACAGACACCAAGGCCAGCGCTAGATAACACAGCTACTGATACGCACATGCTCTTAGATTGATAAAACCACACAGAGACACCTGCAGAGTATTGAAGTGTGTGTCTTATCTGAAGGGGAAACACAAGGTCTGGACTGTAATTACATAAAAACAATGCATTTTCTGAAGTGAATTGTTATTATTACTTTTACTGAATCGTCAGGTTTCTAGATATGGCTTGGTTTGGGTTCCACCTGCATTGTAAACTGATGTAAAAAGAGTTTGTTTTTTGGCCTGATCATTCAACACAGCTCCTGAATATTTTGCACTTGTGAAATATATGTTTTACTAGACAGATGGAGGATAAACATTTGTGGACAGACAGACAGTTTATAAATGTGACTTTGATATTTGAAACCATTAAAATGTGACACACTAAATTGTTGTGTTATATATGTTAAGAAATTTGTCACTGTTAATGTAAATGAAGATGAGATGACATTCATGGGACACTTTAAGATCTTTAAAGAATATTTCTGCAGACTGTTTGTTTGAAATAGTTTAATGTGTGATGTTTGTTTTATAGATCCGTTTACGATGATCAGCCCAATGCACACAAAAGGTTTATGGAGAAACTTGACGCCAGAATACGCAACCATGACAGAGAGATTGAGAAAATGTGCAACTTCCATCATCAGGGATTCGTGGATGCCATCACAGAACTGCTGAAGGTCCGAGCAGATGCTGAGAAGCTGATGGTACGTGGAAATCATAATTACATTTATTTTAGGGATTAGTAACATGTTTATGCATTGATATTATTGAGAAATAATCTATTTTTTAATATATAAATAATTAATTTTGTCCTGCAAAATATTGTGGCAGTACCATGGTAGAATAATAGTATCAGGAAAAGAAGAGAAAAAAAAAGATACACCATAAAAATGGAAGACACAGAGCTAAATCATTATACAACCCGAATTCCGGAAATGTTGCGACGTTTTTTAAAAATTTGAATAAAATGAAAACTAAAAGAATTTCAAATCACATGAGCCAATATTTTATTCACAATAGAACATAGATAATATAACAAATGTTTAAACTGAGAAATTTTACAATTTTATGCAGAAAATGAGCTCACTTCAAATTTGATGCCTGCTACAGGTCTCAAAATAGTTGGGACGGGGCATGTTTACCATGGTGTAACATCTCCTCTTCTTTTCAAAACAGTTTGAAGACGTCTGGGCATCGAGGTTATGAGTTTCTGGAGTTTTGATGTTGGAATTTTGGTCCCATTCTTGCCTGATATAGGTTTCCAGCTGCTGAAGAGTTCGTGGTCATTTTTGACATATTTTTCGTTTAATGATGCGCCAAATGTTCTCTATAGATGTACGATCTGGACTGCAGGCAGGCCAATTCAGCACCCGGACTCTTCTACTACGAAGCCATGCTGTTGTAATAGCTGCAGCATGTGGTTTTGCATTGTCCTGCTGAAATAGACGTCGTCTGGAGGGGAGCATATGTTGCTCTAAAACCAGGGCCGGTGCCAGGGCACCTCAGTCGGGGGGGCATTTAAATTTCTAGGAGGCGGGGGGTGATCTGTGATCTCGTGCAGTTGCTCGCGAAAGCGTGCAATGCCTTTCTTATGCGTGCTATTTTTCTGATTTCACTTTCACTTTCGAACACGATAGCAAGGCGGGGAGAGGATGGAAAGGATGCATCCCCAACCCGCCCACCCCCCGTTTGTGTGTAAATTAATTTTTATTATACGCTATAGCATTAATATAACATGAAAAGAGTTTGTAACCCTATTAAAGCACGGGATGAGTCTGGTAAATTGTGAATTAGCTGTCATCATCAGAGCTCGTGCAGCCAGCCGAGCTGAAGAAACTGCGATGACTGTAACCCCCGTATGCTTGCGAATCGCTCTTGCTGTAGCCTACTTTGATAGGCTATACTGCTTCAAGTCAGATGCTGATTGATCTGCTCAAATCGAACACAATTTTATGCGCTCTGCAGACGGTGCCCCATGTTCCTACAATTAATTATCCATTAACGGTTTAAATAAGTTCATTAAGAACTGAGGGGGCACAAATTCTTTCTGCCCCCATTTGCCCGAAAGAGGTCTCCCTCCTCTTTTGCCCGTAGGACACGGCGTCCGTGATTTCCAACAATGTCAAATTTGGACAAACACTTGAAAAACACTACAAACACTTTCTCTGACAAACGAGTTCAATGAGACTTTTTCTGTTTTGGTCAGGTGACATTCGACATAAATCCCATCGAGCGCAGCTTGTATTCTGTAATTACATTGGTATTTTAAAGGGATCCCTGAGTATTAAGACTTGTATGGCTTAATATAATGTAAATGATGTCTTTTACTGAAATATGTAGTAGAAAACCCATTAAAGATTTTTGTTATTTTAAAAAATCATGTCATTTTATACATATTTTGGATTATGGGGGGCGCCATTATTCTGATGACGTAAAATGGTTACACTCTGTGAGCTACTACCGCTACCTGTTGCTATTTTTACCACAACACATCTCAGAATAGACAACTCGGAAAATAAAATACTGATATGATGACTACAGCTACTGAAAGAGCTTACAGCTGGTGATGGATATAAAATCGATTTTTCCCCACAAGGAGTCTAAACGCCCCGGATATGGAGGGAAATCTGCGTCGAGAAACTCCTTTGGCGGCCGCGCGTCATGATTAGCGTCGGCATGTATACATCCTAACAGATGGCATCTAGCGTTTCTTGTCTCAGCCGTTTGTAAGCTCTTTCAGTAGCTGTGGTCTACTAAAAGACTCAAAGGCATCAGGGCTAAAGTGGAGAGAACAAAGAAGTGGGTCTTTAGAAAGTTTTATTCGTCCACAGGCATCTTCCCATTATTTTCTTCTCTTCTTATCGCTAGGAAAGCAGTGAAGTCTTACAGAAGTCTTATAGAAATAAGCGCCATTAGCTCACCGAGTGCAACCATTTGACGTCATTGACGCAGAATGTACTGTGCACATAAAATAATGGCGCCCCCCCCCGAGTCAATTTAAAAAAAACTAACATACATTTTCATGGGTTTTCTACTGCATATTTCATTAAGAGACATCATTTACGTTATATTAACCTATACATGTCTTAATACCCGGGGGTCCCTTTAAACTTATTTTAACCCCTATGTCACGTGTGAAGCTCTGCTCCTGGAGAGCCACTGTTCTGTAAAGTTTAGCTCCAACTCCAACACACCTGCCTGGAAGATTCTAGCCCTTGTAAAGACTTTGATTAGCTGAGTCAGGTGTGTTTAACTCTTTAGGACAGCGTTTGACACCCCTGCCCAAAATGAAGATCGAAAAAGTACTTCTCCATGAGTTTAACTGAGAGCTTTTCTCATTTTCCTGCTCACTGGACTTTTCTCAGTCATCCCCAGTAAAATGAATACATTCTTCTCCAATAGAGTATACAGTAGACAATTATATTGCCTTGAAATTGTATTAAGAAAGGTTAAGCACCATTTTCCAGAACAAAGCTTTAAGTAGTAGAATCAAATTTGCATAATTGTTCAGTTATTGATTAATGTTTTGTACTCACTCCCTGGAATGGAGAGATACCCATTTTTGTTTACGATAGTTCAGTCATTGTGCGTTCATGGGGTTCAGACCTCACGCTGGAATCGCACGCCAATTCTGTTTAGCTCCCTTTCCACTTCCCAGAGTGAAATACGGTGACCAAACGGCACAGGAGTGGCTCAGCAATCCTCGTAATTAGACCCACATTATATAAAGCATATTCAGATAACAAGAGAGCACATACGGCATCAGTGAGGTCACTGAGCCCTCATTGTTCGCGAATAAATGAGATTTTTAATAAACTCAAAAAGCGGTTCCTTATTACGATGACCTAATGAGACTTAATATGTGGGAAAGTCTGCGGCCATGAGGTCCCTGCACCTGGGGCACTATACTGGCGCAGTGGTGTGGAGGTCTTCACATTTGATGTTAATCAGCCACCCAGCGTTTGTGTCCAGGCGAAAAAAAAGAAAAAACGAATGTTTAATTACCAGAAAATGCTATCCGCATTTTACCCCAGACAATGAATGGCACATAGAGCTCATTGAAGTTACCAACAAGGGACCAGTGGTCAATTGGGTCATTGATTTGAATTGTTTGACAGAGCCAGAGGAACAACCAAAGTTCAAAAATCCCAAGTAAAATTGAGAAGTTTGTCACAGAATCTGTTAGAAAGGGCTGTCAGAAGCGATTACCGGCCATAAAAGCTCCCCGCCGACCAAAAGTTCAAGTTCCCGCTGCACATTTAATTTGAATTTGCATGTCTTTGTTCTTGACTCCTCATGAAGTATGATCTGATTACAAGGGTGAGCAGTTACAACAGGGAATCGTGGGCTTATTTGTCTAACAAAAGTGATATTATGTTTTAAGGGCCAAGTGAGCGACACCAATCGAAGACTTCAAGACGCCGGACGCGAGGTATGGCACAGTCTGGCTTTGTTAGTATGTCTGCCGTTAGTTGGGCAGAACAAAAGAATGTCGATTATCGAACAATAGCGCAGAGAGGACTGTCTCGTTAATTGAGAGGGCTTCACACTCTTTGACCTTCTCTTATGTAAGGTGACGGCCCAAACGGAAGAGGTCATCCGCTGCCGAATTCAACAGAGGAACATGGCTACCACGGTGGAGAAGCTGCAGCTCTGCATTCCCGGTGAGATGCCGCATTTGCGCAAAAAAATCTCGCCATGTGACCTGTAACTGCTACTTTTTGGTGCTTGTTTCCCAGAGATTTCGTGAAAGACTATTAAAAACGATCCAGATACCGTAAACGCCAATGTTCCCAGGTTTCTTGTTACAGTAATGAGTCCAGGTCCTCATGTGTTTATATTTTATGGTCTTTCTGACTTAAAACTTGATACGACAGTTCCTATGTGCTTGGACAAACAAATGTTTTGTTTTTACAGTGGTTTAATCAAGAAACCTATTGGATGATTCTGTAGATAAATGCAGTTAGGTTGTGGTTTCTTTGGTCTGTTTCTTTTGAAAAGAAATAGTATTTAGGAAGTGGTTATAGTTCACTGAATGAAGAAAATGTTTCAGTTTGATTTCTTTTTAATGCATGTTCTTCTTTACTTGAAATCACGCTGTCTTTTGTTTGCATTTCTGCAGTCCTGGAAATGTACAGCAAATTAAAGGAGCAGCTTGAATCGAAAAGGTAACTTATTACTTATTTGGACTAATGTGATTTAAAAATCTTTATTGCAAATCAGTGGTGACAAAATAGGTTGGAATCTCTTTAAAAAAGAGCTCACTTTTTTTTCAGCTCACAAGTTCATTGAAAGGTGCTGAACAGACAATGTTTTTCATCCACCTCATGATATTAAACTAAATATATGAGCTTTTAAGCTGCATCGTAGGTTAAAGGTTTGTACTTTGCGGTCCAAATACAGTATAAAACTATTATTTTAGTGGTTTGTTTCAGCAAAAAAAATTAAATAAACACTCAATAAAATTTATAAAAATAAATAAATTACAAAAAATGAGTTACACTCGACAAGGCATGTTTAAAGCATATTTATTCAAAATGGTATCAGTATGATTAGGAGAAAGGTTAATTTGTAGTTATGCACAAGCCTAACTTTTCCATAAATTAAAGAAAAAATATTCTCATCATCATGTATAACTACATACTGTAATTTCTACAGTATGATAATAATTGAATGTGTGAGCTTGATCAGTGTAGTCAACAACACCACAGTTAGTGTAAAATTTGAGAAAACGTTTGCTGTAGAAAGGGTCCAAATGAAATCACAATTTGAAAGAATTTTTTTTTTAATGGGGTGAAAGTCATGCAATAAGAGGGTTGCATCCAAAAAAGCAGAATATTAAATAATTGGTAACTTAAAAATGTAATTCTTTAATAAAACGAATAGACATTTGAATTATTTATCGTTAAAAACTACCTACTTTATATGTATGTATATAATGGAAAATTGTAAAAAGAAAATTTGTAGTAGTTTAAACATATATAAGAGCGTACACTCTAAAACATATATATATATATTAAAAAAAATTAATTGAACTATTAGAATTGATCTAAAAATGCACTTAAACCTATTTTATAAAGAAGCGTTTGGTCATCTCCTAGAAGGAAGGCATGGATGTAAGGTCATGTTGAACTTGAAAATAATGACCCTTCTTTGTCCATTAATGTCTACTTAGTCAGTCACAACACATCATGAATAAATAAACTATTCAAACGCAAAGACAATTGACCTTGTGTGTGCCCTTCTTCACAGCACTGCACTGTACCAGCAGGCCCATGACAGGCCTCCTCCAAATTGAGGCAATTAGTATAACGTGTTTTTCCATTAATCTGTGTGTCTCCACTGCGCTCTAATGACTAGGCTGGGACATGGTCTAATCAGACAGGGATTCTTTCGCAGTTCACATGTAGCACTTGCTGGGAAGGGCGCCACTTTGGCCTTCCACATGGACGCACGCGCACTTCAGAACGGTGAGGTCAGGGAGCATTCAGAGGCACCGGCTACTGCAGTACAAGTTAATAAGCGTACAAGTACATTGAATATAGACAGACACAGGTCATGCTTTGTGCAAGTTTGTTATTTTTTAGCCCTTGTTACATATATACTACCAGATATATTTTGATTATTTGGAATAATTATGATTTTTTTTAATGCTTTTGAAGAAGTTTCTGATGCTCACAATTTTTTTTTTTTTTTATAAAAATAAAGGGAAAACAATAACTTATTAAAAATAATTATTATCAACTCTGAAAACAGTTGTCCTGCTATTTTTGTAGAAACTGATAATTTTTTGGGATTCTTTGATGGAAAAAAAACTGAACTTTTGTAACATTTTAAATATCTAAACCGTCACTGTTGATCAATTTAATGTATCCTTGCTGAATAAAAGTATTCATGTCTTTTTAAAAAATTATTTAAAAATCCTAGTTAGCCCAAAATTTTGAATGGTGGTCTATCACGGTTCACAAAATATTAACCAGCAAGAACTGTTGAAACCAGTTATTGTAATTGTAAATATATTTCATAATGTTATGGTTTTTACTCTTTAATTACTTTTTTTAATTATTATTAAATAAATGCAGCCTTGGTGAGACTTGTTTTCAGAAACATTAAAAAATTCTCAATTATACAAAACTATAAATGGAAAAAAGACCCCCATTCTTTCCCATGACTTGATAGCGGCATACTTTCATAAATTTGGCCACTACTCTAATTAATACAAGCAAAATATCTAATGAATTGGGTGCGAAGAGCACAGGAACACAAGGCTTTGTTGTGGTAGTATTGTAGTTATTCAATGCTGATAAACTCCCACCTGTGACCACACACTTTATATTAATGCAGCAAAGTTGCGACATTGCTTATCAACCATAAACAGTCTGTAGTTAACAATAAGAACTGTATTACTTGGTGAAAGAATAACTTATTCTGACAGTTATAGTAATATTCTGAGTTTAATTAAGCTGAATCAACAGCATTTATGGCAGTAGAAAATTGACCTGTCTCTTGTTTTCTTGTTACAATGAGGCACTTGCAATGAATAGGGCATAAGGGCATTTGATAAAAACACCTGCATTGATTCTTCTCTTAATACTTGTTTGAGCTGTAAAGTTTTTGAACATTTCACAGACTTGTGCAATTTAATATGACGTTACACTGAAACGGTTGGTAAGCAATTTTCTTCTAAAATCATGTTAATGCACATGTGGTTTACATCTTGTGGATGTGCTGTTGAAAGAGTGAGTACAGATTGGCCCCATTCACTTTCATCATGATGGGATCTGACATTGATTCTCTTAGCCAGAGATACAATTTTACAGATACCTCAAAACATGCCACAATACAATTACAATTTGATTAGATTTATTATGATATTTTGTGCTTGTTTTACACAGATACATTTTTATTAACTCACAAATGCAACCGAAATATAACATGAGCTTTGAAATGAGCTCCCTGAGAGCTGAAAGGTTGTTGTAACTTATCAAATATTTGATGACACCGCTGTGATGTGCGTGGAACAGTCAATGAACATGAGTGTCAAAATAAAGGTGCATCTTAAAAATATAGATATTGTTTGTGTGTTGTCAATCCATCATATCATTAGTCAATTGATCAGTGCATCAATACATATGGATGCGTCATTGTAGCCCTAGTAAGTGCCTCACTGTAACCCAGATTTTTGCTTTTTTAAGTATTTTGAAACCATCTTAGCCTTTATTGATCATCACGTTATCATCAAATTGACATTTCAGTGATTTTTTTTTTTTTTTTAGGAACTAGTAAATTGGTGACTGACATGAATGTTTTCCTTTTCAGATACTACTCTGCATTGAAAACAATGGAGCAGCTAGAAAACATTTATATTCCCAGAGTGAGCAAGTACAGGTTCTGCCAAATCATGGCTGAGACACTTCCTAAACTCCGGGAGGAGATTAAGGAGATCTCCATGTCTGACCTAAAAGACTTCTTGGAGAGTATCCGAAAGCACTCGGATAAAATTGGTGAAACCGCAATGAGACAGGTAAGATTTTATTTTATTTCTTTATTTGAACTATTTTATTAAAATAGGCTGTTGTAAATCTAGGTTTCAAAACCTAGTCTATGGTTGCATCCTAACTAAAATGGATTCTGATTTGATTTTGAGTGCTGTACATAGGTGTCTGCATATCATGCAAAGTGCATTTGGAGAATAGATTCATTGATCATTGGTTTCAGAGCTTGCTGTTTGCATGATAATGCTGTCTACTCTAATGGTATGAACATTTCTTATCACGATTATAGTGTCCAAAATGATCACGGTTATCAGTATTATCACAGTATTGTTCAAATGTGCTGGAGACACATAAATCACTTCACCAAGTTTTATATTTAAAAATCAATAAACAACGAATAAAATGACTTTTTGTTTGCATAATCACTAAAACAATAACACTTACCAATGATATTCGGATTTTAAATGACAACTTGACTGACAACAGTTTAATAGCATGTAAATGTTCAAATAAATCTTTGAAAAAGTTTTGCAAAAGGACAACCTCACATTTCAGCCTTTAAATAAAGAAAAGAGTTAAGTCAAAATGATAATTGATTATATGTATTTTATCTGCTCCATAAATAATTCTAGGTAACTTATCTAAATTGTTTAAATGTGTAAAATCCACATAAGTTTGTTTTTAATCAACCGGTCAAAATTTACAGCAGGGCATACAAATTTGGTCCGTTTTTGGTCAGACAGAAACTGCACACAGGCTGAATGTAAATATAAGTCTCTGTAAATCCACTCACTGACACTAGGTGGCGCTTATGGAAAAGCTGAATTACAGCTGTTTCCCATAAACTCCGTGGACAAAGCAGCGTTGTGATTAAGAACACTTCCTTTAGGTATTACATGTAGAGAAGATGAAAACAAAATGCCTTCCAATCGTTTCTGAAGACAGTCAACCTTCAGAGGTACATTCATATAATTAATTCATTCATATTTTCATTTATAATTCCCTTAGCACTCTTTTAAAACCTGTTTCCACTCTGCGTGCTGTGTGCTCATGAGACTGTTACTGACAACTGAGCTTTATGCTGGAGAATATTTATTTATTTATTGTGAGTTGTTCAAATCGCGGTAATCTAATACGGTTCTAATGATAATTAAAATATGAAACGGTAATACTAACCGTGGGGAGTTTTATCATGATTTATCATCAACAAAACATCGTTACATCCCTAAGCCTGAGCAAAACCCTGATGCTTTAAAATGTTTTATGCAGACACCTCACTAGGTTTTGAAATGGAGATAATGTGTCCTAAATTTGTTGCACACTTATGTAGAAATCTAAAGTTGCGATGGGATTGTAGGCTGTTGACATTATTATTGGTCTTCTCTCCGTCACCCTGTTCTCTCAGGCTCAGCAGCACCGTACGTTTAACAGTGCGGTGCAGAAGCAGGTGACTCTGAGCTGTGCCAAACCTCTGTATGGTCTGAATGGCCGAACACCCCTCCATCACAATGGCCTGAGCACAGAGGCAGCAGATGAAGAGGAGATGGATGAGGAGGTACATTCTAAGGATATTTAGCATCATCGAGTCCAAAATAAACACACTTTTTTAAAGCACCATACTGTGGCCCTGCTTTATGTATAGCATTAACATCCAGGTCTTCTAGAAAATGTCTAGATTTCATTCCGGAATTATATTTCACAAAGAAAATTCATTTAGAATCATTATTTTTTTGTATTTTTATAACTGCAAACATTTTCCTGTGATCCAACATCAAATCCTATGATTCATAATTACTTAAATTATACTTTTAATAATGCTCATTTGGTTAATACATAAAATATTATATTATTAGTATTAGTGCATTTATAATATAATATAATATACCAAGATATAAATATATTACTGGTACTGTAATAAAAATAATGTGTGTGTGTGTATATATATATATATATATATATATATATATATATATATATATATATATATGTATATGTGTATATGTATATATGTATATATATATATATATATATGTATATGTATATATGTGTAATTAAATTATTCATAATGACTTATTAATTTATTATGCTTATACCACAATACATAAAAATTCTAATTATTTTTCTTGTGTGAGAAATTATAAAACAATAATATATTTATGTTTTAAATGCCCTTGAATGGTATTTTGTTTAATATTTATATTTTGTTTGATCTCTGTTCAATTCAAAGATCTCCATTCAAAACATCATAAACATAGTTGAAGCATCACTGTTTATTCCATTGCCAGTAAAGCCACTGAGGTCAGGAAATGTTCCTTTAACTTTGTCGGTTTTCTTTTTAAGGTCTTGACGGCGCAGGATCTGGTGGATTTTTCGCCAGTCTACCGATGTCTTCACATCTACACTGTTTTGGTAATTCCCAGCATCTCTTTTACTACAAATGTGCCGTGCACACAGTGAACAACCAATACATCAACAGCCTGTCTCCATAACATGTTATGAAAGTCTGTTTGGGTTCTGCAGCAGAATACAATATGTGTTTTATTGAGAAACATTCCTGTTGATCTGTTTCTAATAGGCCTCCAGCCTCTGAGTTGACAGTGCATTTTCATTGAAGTGCTTCTCTCCCAAGTGGCTCCTCGAACATTAATGGCTTATATAAGCAAAGGGATTTCCAGAGTTTTGACTGTCGTGCCAACAATATTATTTTTGCTTTAAACCAAATGCAAACTGTGGAGAGGTGAGATTGAGTTTGTTAGCGCTTGGTGCCATCGCTCATCTGGTCAGAACTAATCCCGAGTCCTTCAACACGCCAACAAAAGGGGTCAGACTGCAGCATCTAATGGGACTGACCGAGCAGTAACCCCCTTTTCGCCGTAAAAACAAAGCAGTGAAAAAGTTCTTTCGCTTCGGCATTCAGATTGTGCATAAACTGCGGTGCATTCACTGGCCGGAGGATGAGTCGAGGGCTTTTCCCTCAATGGTTCAGTTAATGAGAACACGAGCGCTTTTGACCGCTGTGCTACCCGAGCGCTCACAGGTGCTGGCAAGGGCCAAGGGCCACTCTTCAGCCACACCGGGAAGAGAGAGGGGGCGCAGGTGCTTTGCGTTCAGAGAGATTATGTGATTATTAGAGACTTCGCCTAAATTTCAGTCAAACCACATATAAACGTACCTATATATACATTTCACTCCAGTTTCCAGCTGAAATGAACACTAGATGCAGCAAAACGGCAACCACTTTTATTCCTTTTTACACAAATTATAATAACGGGGCAAATAATTGAAAAAATAAAAGCTTCCACTCAGTTCCTTGCACAATACTATATTATGACCTCAAAATACTGTTACCATAGTGATTGATGTGTAAATTTTTATATTTGCATTGCATAACCTGCTTCATATGTATGGCTTTTCGGATTTAGTAAACTTGCTTGGTAGCCCACCTGATAAAGCATTGCACTTGCGATGCGGAGTCCTGGAGTATGACTCCCTTGAAACAAAAGTCACGAGACACCACAAAAGAGCTTAATAGAAAGCGTTGTTAAACAACAACAACAACAACTAGATAAAAAAGTTAACCAAGACAAACTTTGAAGTTGGCTTGAGAAAGCTTGACCAGAAAGTTTGAAAGAGTTTTTAAAAAGTTTGATGGTTTTCAGTCTGAAATAGTTTGAAGTTTAATGTAGTTTTAAAGCTTAAAGGAGCAGATGTAGACAAGAATGACTTCTAAGCGATTGAGGTGTTTTGTTGTTGGATGTAATAATGAACATAGCAGTCCTCATTTACTCCCATCATCTGAGATGAGGTTCCCATCAAGTTTCACGATGAATGTGGCTAAAGTAAACAGTCCCTCAGAGAGGGAGGGCTTTGAAGAGAGGGGCGGAGTCAGCAGAGCTCATTAACATTTAAAGGAGAATGATACAATACGGCTTGCTCTGACAAGAGCAGTTTTTGACAGGGTAAAAAAGGTGTTACACTACCAATGAAAAATTTTAACCAAACTATATTACAGACTTTTCATTAAGACCCTAAAGAATAATGTCATGACCCTTTTGAAAATTGAATGTTTTAAAAATAATACAGTGTGTTAAGAGATGGATTAGAAATATTAGAATGGAAGCTTAAATGAGTTCATATGGCTTAGAAATATTGCTAAGGTATTCTGGATGGTTGCTAGGGTGTTGCTATGTGGTTGTTAGGGTACCCGGGGTGGTTGCTAAGGTATTCTGGATGATTGCTAGGGTGTTGCTATGCGGTTACTAGAGTACCTGGGGTGGTTGCTAAGGTGTTGCTATGTGGTTGCTAGAGTACTGTGAGTGGTTGCTAGGGTGTTGCTCAACTTAATTAGTGAAATTGAAAATGAATTGCTAAAGTCAATCAGTGATGTTACAGTTGACTGGTTTGCATTAGAAAACATTCCGTGTCTTGTGTGCCTTAACCTGATTAATTACAAATACAGTTTGCTCTGGGGTAAAATGCACAATTACATGCCGTGCAAGTTGAATGCTCTTGAATGATTTAAATTAAATGGATATTAATTAGTTTTTTTAAACACCTTAATGCCACTTTCTGTTTCTTTATAGGGAGACAGGGAGACGTTTGAAAATTACTATAGGAAGCAAAGAAAAAAACAAGCAAGACTAGTACTGCAGCCTCAGTCTAACATGGTTAGTATTCTTTTCTCTTTGTATAATCCCAATAGTTTGATTTGTTTTAATGTATTTTGTCATATTATGTTTCACTTCAGCACGAGACAGTGGAGGGCTACAGGAAGTACTTTAATCAGATTGTTGGGTAAGCTAAATCTGGATTTGTTTGTGAAGTTATTTATGTGGTTTTTCTCAAGTTGATCAAGTAATGCCAACTCCCATCATGCTTTGCAGGTTCTTTGTGGTGGAGGATCACATACTACATGCCACACAAGGCCTGGTGACCAGAGCCTTCACAGACGAGCTGTGGAACATGGCCCTGTCCAAAGTCATCGCGGTGCTCCGCACACACTCCGTGAGTCCCTCACACACACTCGTCCCAATCAAGTCCGAGCACTGCGGGGGATGCACTAAGGAGTCCCATGCGAGGATTTGACATCCCCCTCTCTTTCTCTCTCCGCTGTGCTCTGGCCCAAGTCTCTTTTTTGTGATTGAAAGTTAGCTAGCAGTGGGAGAGAGCAGGCTTGACCCCTTTGTTCGGGCCGCAGGACTCAGGCTGTGAGCTTCAGCCGCAGGGTATTTGCATAATCCCTCACTGATTTACAACTGACTGGCCCTCCAAACACACTCTCAGCCCCAGCAGTTTAGAATATTCACAGTTAATCTGCTGTTATTGTTGCAATCTGTCCTCATTAGGCCCAACTGACCTCTCCATTAGATCAGATTGAATGGATCGCCACTGAAAGGGCTCACCAGGAAATGCTTCCAATTATCATTCCAAATGCCTTGTTTTGAAAATAAACTTCATTGAAAGACACGACTAAATCCCTCTTAGCTCCTGAGCTGCCTGCGCCGAAAAAAAATTGGTGTAGGATTTACTTTGAAACCATTTTCATTCAGAAATTCTAGTCAGTTTCACAAATAATTGCAGAGAAACAGCAAGGAGCATATTAAACATGGAATTTTGAAGTAGAAAGACTGAAGTAGTATTTTCTTGTAAAATGTACTCCAGTAATCTTACATTTAAAAAAAAAAATATTACAATGTGAAAGCAAAAAAAAAAGTCATTTAAATTGATTAATTCCCAGATTTGATACCGGACACCAGAAATCTCTATAAAAATGTTTCAAAATCTTAGTAATAATTGAAGAACAAAAATTCATGGTGATTCACTGCTCAAAACATGTGGGAACCTTAAGTGTGTAATTCAAAGTTAAATACATACTTTCAGGCTGCAATTATACACTCACAAAAGCTATTTTCTTGTTTTTTTTGGTTTATTTTTTTATGAAACCAACCAAAAAAATGACTAATATGATGATATATGAAAACATGATGTGTGTATCATGAGGAATTGGTTGAAAATATTTGTGTTCTTGAAACAACCACTATAATATTGCAGTTATCATGTTATATTTGATAATTTTTTAAAAATGCTACTGTGATTTTAACTTGTAATAACCATTATCTTCCTTTTTCATTTGCTTATGATAAACAAGTTCCATTTAATTAGATTTTGCATAATTATATTATTTAAATAAAAAGTAAATAAATAATACACCTAAATATGAATTATATAAATATAAGTCACGAATATAATAATAATGTATAATATCATTATTTAGTAATTACGTCACACATAACCTTATAAATAATTTAAAGTAATGAAATTTAAATAGTATCCTGTGAAAATATTCTACAATCTTTTTGTTTTAGGGGTCATATATCCACGTGTGTGTGTGTTTGTGTGCTCGTCCAAATGCTTGTCAATGAAGTACATCACGTCCTGAAGTGTGGAGTGACGGCGTGTGTTGCAGCCTGACCAGTGCTTATTTAACTGTGTGATTTACGCACTCACTCCCTGCGTCTGAGAGGCAGGCCACTGCGCCCTATCTAAATGTTTAACAAGAGAATCACACTAGTGCAAGGGGCTGTAAATCAAACCTGCAGCTCCTGTACAACCACCCTCACTATCAGACCCCACCAACCTGGAAGAGACTCGTCTGGCTCATGGTTAAATGCTCTGGAGATCTTTGTGGAGGCTAAAGCTGCTGCCAGCCGTATGTTAATGTTGATAGTGGTCTCTCATAGCGTAACTCATATCTGCAGTTAACCGTAAATCATTAACTAGTTAAACACTCATCAATAATTGATTGAGAACTGCATTAAGTTCCCAAAATCTGGGGCAGCAACACATTTCTTTTACCATTCCAGCTTAAGTTACTATATATATATAACTAATTAATCGCATACAAAATAAAAGTTTTTGTTTGCATAATATACGTGTGTGTTCTGTGTATATTTATTATGTATATATAAATACACACACATACAGTATATATTTTGAAAATATTTACATGTATGTATGTATGTATGTATGTAGGAATATATATTTATTATTTTATAAAATATATATATATATATATATATATATATATATATATATATATATATATATATATACATACAGTATATATATATATATATATAAGAGGGTATGTATTAAAAGAGGGTAATAACAAAAGTTCATCAAGACATCTTTAACTTGGGGTCTGTTCTTGTTATAGAAGTCTCAAATAGCTTTGTTTTTTTATGATGTAATGAAGTGTGTTTGAGTTTGGACACTTATCACATCACAGATGCTCGGCGATTGGAGCGGTGCCGTGGGGTTTCATACGGCAGTGGGTGGGCAGGCCTGTGTGCTCAGACATTGACTCATCACTCCCCTGCCTGGGTCAAGCACTGCTCTCACCTATTTAACCTCGCGGACAGGCCTCCTCCATCAGCGGCGGGGGAGGGCCGGACGGCCTCATTTAGATGCTAATGTATTCTAAAGACTCATTAAGACACAAGTGTATTTGATCAATGAGTGACTGGCTGTGAGTTACCCATTTAGAGGGAAATGCTGAACCTAAACTAATCTGGTCTACAGAAAGGTGATTCAGTGGATCTCGGATCCTCTGTTTGAATGGAGTGATAACACAAGGTTTTATTCTGCAGTTTTAGGGGTGAATCGAATGAAAGAATGTCTGGCTTATATTTCAAACCAAAATTAAAAGAATGAAAGAAAATCTATTTTGCAAAAATACATTTAAGTACAAACGTCATCCAGTTCTCCACACACACATCCTTTCAAGAGTTATCATTAAAAAAAAAAAGAAGAGTAAAGAGAAAAGTAAACATATATCTGGAAATTTTTTATGGTAAATTGATGATTTTATATATATATATATATATATATATATATATATATATATATATATATATATATATATATATATATATATATATATAAATAATTGTGATTTTATTTTTTGTGCATCATGATAAATTGACTTCACTTCTAAAATCTTGTAAAATCGTTTTACTAATTTTATTTCTTTTTATTTTGGAGTGAAATATGACCTGCACATTTCTTTAAAAGATTCACCCATAGATGCTTTATGTTCTAAACACATTTGTGAAGACTGCTAATTTGAAGATGCACCATTCTGCTCTCATTCTTATCATTATTATTGATTTTTTTAACCCACTAGTCCTACTGCAATGATCCCGACCTGGTCCTAGAGCTGAAGAACCTGATAGTTATATTTGCAGACACTTTACAGGTATTTTCCAACTATGTTTTGTTTAAAGCATATCTGTTGATTTCACTTGAATTACACTTTGTTTTTTAATAATATTTATATCAAACAATGTCAAGATATTTATAAACTTGAGCTATAATATCTGCTGCTTACTCACTGAACACTTACATCTCATGAACACTTGACAATAAAACGTGGAACACACAACACTATCATACATTTATTTATTTAAAACATACTTAAATTTCAAATTTGCACATAACATACCTGTACATACAAAATTGTCCACTTTTGCTATTTTGTACATGGTCTATTTTGCATATTTGTATATTATTCTTTTTATTATATGTGTCTCGTCTTGTCACTGTTGCACTGTGGAGCTTCTGTCACTAAAACATATTCCTCGTATGTGTAAACATACCTGGCAATAAAGCTCATTCTGATTCTGATTCTGTAATTGCCTTGTTTTGTAGGGTTATGGCTTCCCTGTCAACAGACTTTTTGACCTTTTGTTTGAGGTTAGAGATCAGTACAATGAAACTTTGCTCAAAAAATGGGCCCTGGTGTTCAGGTGAGCTGAACTACAACTGCATTGTTTCCGGTGTCAGTGAATTGATATGGGTGATTCTGTGTTATACATTGACATCTATGTTTCCTCTGCTGAAACAGGGATATTTTTGAGCAGGACAACTATAGCCCCATTCCAGTGGAAAATGAAGAGGAGTATAAGGCTGTGGTCAGTCGCTTCCCCTTCCATGATGCAGAGATAGAAAAGGTTGGAATAATAAAGATTTTTATGTTTTTATGTTATTTTTTTGTATGTTAAACATTTGACAATTTAAACAAACTGCATTCTGTTTTAATATATTTTAAAATGTCATTTATTTCTGTGATGGCAATACTGAATAATACCAATAATCCAGTAATTCAGAAATCAAACTAATATGCTGATGGATATTCTATATGGACATTTCGACTTTATTCTCGTAGTTTCGACTTTCTTCTCGAAATATTTTGACTTTATTCTCATGGTGTTTTGACTTTATTCTCGTAGTTTCGACTTTCTTCTCGAAATATTTCGACTTTATTCTCGTGGTATTTCGACTTTGTTCTCAAAGAATTTTGACTTTATTCTCATAATTTCGTCTTCTCTAAATATTTCGACTTTATTCTCCAAACATTTCGACTTTATTCTCGTGGTGTTTTGAATTTATTCTCGTAATTTCAACTTTATTCTCGTGGTATTTCGACTTTATTCTCGTGGTATTTTGACTTTATTTTTGTGGTATTTTGACTTTATTCTTGTGGTGTTTTGAATTTATTCTTGTAATTTCAACTTTATTTTCGTGGTATTTCGACTTTATTCTCGTAGTATTTTGACTATTCTCGTGGTGTTTTGACTTTATTCTCGTAATTTCGACTTTGTTCTCAAAATGTTATGACTTTGATCTCATGGTCTTGGATATTTTTTTTGACGTGGCACTAAAACGCCATCGTACTCTTGAATCTAACATTTAATTTAGTTTAATTTTTAATTTTTCTATTATTTTAAGTTGGCATGGGCTTCAGAGGCCTTGCTGTATTTGTTCAGCAGTTTTAATTTAATTTAATTTAATTTTATTATCTGTTTCGCATTCCTTGTCAGTGTCGTGCACTAGCTTTGCCCTTTGTTGCTCTTATTCTTTTTCTATTCTATCTGTTTTCTTTTTATTTATTCTATAATTTAAAAAAAAAATCCACGTGTACTGCGTTAAACTAACTGAGACTTGTCATAGCACTTGCATATCATTGCTCTTTTGCTGATTTTGATTGCTTCTATTGTTCTCATTTGTAAGTCACTTTGGATAAAAGCGTCTACTAAATGACTAAATTATTATTCTAAAAGATTCTTTCCAAGAAAGCCATTTTGGCCAATTATTTGAGATAATTCGTGCCTTGAATTGCGTCAGAATAGTCTCGAGGAAAAAATAATAATTTTTTATATATATACCAGTGTGATTCACAAATGAACACAAAAGAAAGTGTAAATATTTCTTGGAAAATGGGTTGTGAATGTCTGTTCTTGTCGACTGGACATGAATCACCTATTATTGTCTTTCTTGTTTATTAATCAGCAACAATTTCCAAAGAAGCTGCCCATGTCCCAGTCAGTGCCTCAAATCTACTCTCAAGTGAAGGAGTTTATTTACGCCAGCTTGAAGTTCTCCGAGTCACTCCATCGCAGGTGAGCAGAATCCACAACACCCATGAATCTACAGACAGCAGGCATTCAGCAATTTTCAATCTCATTCATCCAGTGTGCTTATTCTTGTTCAGAACAAAATGCAAATATCAACTTTGGATGTAGAATGTTGTAAAACAACCAAAAAGAAGACATCTAGAAACAGAATTTGGCTTATGAAGCTGTTATCGTGACATGACCTTCTCCATGGGAAGCCCTCATTTACGGTTCTGAACTGTCTTTAAAAACCACCACCCTCCCCTGCAGCCATCTCTTCTGCCAATATTTGTTCTCTTTAAGCTCTGTGGCATTCGGCTGGTCGTTGTGAGGGGTCTGTGTTGTGCTTGTCACTGGCACCCCAAATTCTTTCCCAGAGGGTTAGAAGTGCACATAGCTGGAGGATTTTAGCTCTCACTGTCCCTCCGAGGCGAGTAGTCACTGCTCAGCAGCAGAGATTAGTGGTTGACCAGTGGATCACCAATGCTGATATTTATCGGCTGATATTTGCCTTTTTTCTTTTTAATATTGTAGCAGCTGCTACGTTTATGTGTGTCAAAAGCAAGGCTTTTTTTTTATTTTGGCAACGCTGAAAACGCCAGCACCTGAGCTCTCATTCTCCATTTTATTAAGTTTATTGTTTTTGTTTAACTGTTTACTGCCTTATAAATTATTAGACAGGACTGTTAAACAAAGAAAGTAAATGAAATTTTAAAAAAATATTATTGCGTTTTACTTTTATTATAATAATAATAATAATAATACAAAGGTAAGCGCTAGAATACTTTCTCGTTAACACTTTAGAATAGGGAACACTAATTCACTATTAACTACGACTTTTCCCTCAATAAAGTCCTAATTTGCTGCTTACTAATAGTTAGTAAGGTAGTTGTTAAATTTAGGTATTGGGTAGGATTAGGGATGTAGAATAAGGCATTAATATGTGCTTAATTACTACTAATAAATGGCTAATATTCTAGTAATATGCTTGCTAATAAGCAACTAGTTAAGAGACCCTAAAATAAAGTGTTACCACTTTCTCATATGCTGTCGGCATTCAGCAAAGATGATTTTTTATCCATTAAAATGTTGTTGAATATCTCAGAAATATTTAATGCCACATACTTTGCAAAGTTTTGGAATTCAACTTTTAGATCCTCTGAAGTATGCACTGTGTCATATTCAGTGTTTATTGTATGTAAAATGAGAGAAAATATAATTTGCTGTACACAGACTTGCTAGATTTTTTTTATCAAGTTCAAATATTTTTAATATTTGTTTACTGGCAAATATTAAAAATACACTGTTTATTTTTACATACAGGCGAGTGTCACTGATACCAATACTTCTGATGTCTCTATGAAATAGATTTTTTTCTCTTAAAGTTTAACCATTGACTGTAGCCATTCAACATTACAGTATAATCGAGAGCTATCAATTTTAACATTTATTAGACTTTAAAAAATAACTTAATTTAATTTAAGTGCATTTAAAACAATCTTCACATAAACCCATTATATTAAATGTCACATTTACCTGTGCCCTTCAGCAAGTAGGAAAATACAGAAATTTAATAAAGTTATCAAACACAAAATTCTAAATTAAATATAGATGAATCCTTAAAGCTACAACAGTTATTGATTTTCTTTTTTTCCCCCCTTTTTTTCTTTTGATTAACAGACATCACAGCAGCTGGGTTAGGTTTTTTTGGTGCTATTACTTTAAGAGCTGCCGCTGCTGAACTGACGTGGATCTGACACGCATCATATTTTCTCACAACTTTCTGTCCCACTTCAGTTCTTAAAGTCTCTATGAATGAGCTGACGAGTTGAATCAGGTGTGTCAGATGAGGGAAACAGTGCTGGGGTGCTCCAGGACGGTTTTGAAAACCACTGTATTTCAGAAACATGTTTTTGGAAGAGTGCACTACAAGCAAATATTTGTAACACCGTTAAGCTTTAAAAATGAATTGCCAGCGTTAACACGCTCATTTTGACAGCACTATGTAAAACAAATATGAATGGTTATTGTCTATAATTTAATTAGTGTAATATCATAAATATCAGTATTTTTTTCATATTAATTTATTTTCAAGTGATTTTTAATTTAGATATTAAACATTTACAGCATGTTATTTACTTTCTTTAAATTGAAAAATGTGTTATATATAATAATATTATTATTATTTATTTTTTTAATTATTATTATTTTTTTAATATTGATTCATTTTCACATGGTTTCTAGTTTGGAAATCAATTCGGAAGTCAGTAGGCATGGGACGATAACCGGTTTTAAGGTATACTGCGGTTTGGAAAATTCACAGTTTCAAAACCACTAAAATTTTCCGTTATACCGTTCCTGCGGTATGCGCAGTTTTTTTTACGTGTCGTCAAAGACGGAAAGTGCAGGACTCCCTCAATTGTGAGCAGTGAAGAGCGTAACAAGTCACACGACCCCTCCTCCTCCTCCAGCCAGCGGTCAGTGAGAGTAACCTGTGTGTAGGATGATGGCCGAATGAGGTGAATCCTCAAGAACGTTTTCCCCCGTCGAAAAAGCCGAAGTCTGCCTTATGGGAATTTTTCGGGTAACGTAGACCAATCATGTTCCGTACACAACGATGTTCCGTACAGATGATGTTTTGGCGCCGATCGCTAAATAAATACTTCCAGGTCGTACACAAACGATATATCTGTGTCGTCTTCATTTCTCCCTCTTTCACCCTCGATCAAGACAGAGACCCATTCGCCGGTTGTTTCAGTGTTGAAATAAATACTATTTGGCTTGCTACCGAGGCAGATAACATACCTAATTAACTATCTAACGTCAGCTAGTTTCCTCCCTCACGTTACTTCACAGAGCGGGGAATAGCAGACTAAAGTACTACGTTTCTGCGATTTAGTACAATACATTTAGCTGGTATCACGTAAATTTTTTTAAGCCTCCTGCCATTGTTTACATCTGTTCAAAATCACGTCATTTAAAAAAGAAACAAACTGCTGGCTCAGGTGTCTATGCCACTGTTTGAGTGTTATTCGAGAGACCGTGTGTGTGACACAATCGCGCGCTCTCCTTATGTGAATGTGCACACATCTTTGTACCTCACCGCTCATAACTTGGACTGAAAGATGAATGTGTAGAAAGTGAGCATATCTCCAAAAACCTTGTTGAGCTGCAGGTTTAATGACTGCATATTTATTTTTTACAGAAATTGTTTTGATTTATGTTTTTGATTATTGAGCTGTAAGTTTAGGTTAAGTGACTGCATTTGTAATTTTTTTTCATTTAGAAGGATTTTTTTTTTTTTTTTTTTTTTTTACAGAAAATAATTTATGTTCTGATTATTGTTGAGCTGCAGGTTTAGGCTCACTTAAGTGACTGCACATACTTTAATTAACAAGAATTCAATTATTTATATTAATTATTTAGCCTGACATGTTTACCATTCCAAAATGTTCTATATGTTTCTTAAAAATAAAATGTATTGTGTTCAGTGGAAAAAACGTTGTTTTTTACCCAGACATTTAAAAATGACATATTTTAGAGCTGTAATAGCAATACCGTGATACCATGAAACCGTGATATTTTTAGCTAAGGTTATCATACCGTCAGAATCTCATACCGGCCCATGCCTAGAAGTCAGTATAATATGTTAATGGATATTCAGACACATTTTTTCCAAGAAATCCATTTTGGCGAATCAATTGAACTAATTAGTGCCTTGTATGATGTCAAAATAGTCCCAGAATTAATATATTTACCAAATGTTTTAGTGTTTAGAGGAAAATGGGTTATAAATATGATGTAAAATAAATATAAATTTCACTGCTGCATGTGTTACTTATCACCTTTTAAAGCTGCAGTCCATAACATTTGGCGCTCTAGCGGTTAATAAACAGAACTGCATACGTCTTGTGGAAGAACACTGTAGCCGGAGCTACTTCTCTCTGTTTGTCTATGATGAATCACGCAGTTACTGGGCTACTCCACAGTGGTTCCACCAGTACCAATCTGAAATAGTCTGAATATAAAAACTCATTATAAGTGTAACGTAATGATTCAGGATAAGCCAAAAACACGGTTTGGAAAATGGTTAATGATGCACTCGCTTATAAATTTTGTAAATTTTGAACACCAAAAAGTTACGAACTGCAGTTTTAAATTGAATGGTGTGATATATATCGGCTTTATATAGGTTGTCAAACGTATATCGGTGGACTATCTTCTTTTTGTCCCTTTTCCACCAAAATGGTGCAGTGGCTGAGCCGGCACTCGCCCAGGCATTAGCACAGAATACCAGCCAAACAGTTTTTGCTTTGAGCAGAGAGAAGAGTGTGCGGAGACCCACATGAGGCTGTCAGAGCACTTATATCTAACACAGTCTTTTCCCCTCCTGTCCCTCCACTAATCAATGCAAACGACTGCAGATTTCACACTCCTCTCTAATGGTTTCTTTGTTATTTAAGCAAGCGATAATGAGCGACCTCTGCACCTCTTCATGGAGTGTTTCCCACCTGATCACTCCCTCCTAATCAACACCTCACACTGAGACACACAGTCCCCAACTGCAAAATCAACACCAACCAGCAGTGTCCTGTAAACACTCACACCTTACAAGCGTGCTGGGCAGCAGTAGGGCTAGTTGTGGACCTGGTCAGTACTAATGGGTGCAGACAGCAAGCATACTGTGCTTGGTTAAAGAGAGAAAAAAAATGGAAATTCTGTCACCATTTACTCACCTTTACTCACCAAGCGTTTTTGTCCATACAATGAAAGTCAATGGGGCCCAATGTTGTTTTGACTGCGGCGTTCTTTAAAATAAATTATTTTGCATTCTGAAGAAGAAAAATCATTTTGGGGGCATAATGTACATAAGTAGAGATCTGAATACATTTTTTAACGTTTCTTAGTGGCGTAGTTGTTTTCAAAACAATGTAGCTTTCCGCTAACAAGCTAATTTATCTGACAAATAGCAGTGTAGCAGGTCAACTACCGTAGTGCTTCGCTGTATTTGAATTTTCTCTTTCTTGTTCAAGTAGTGTTATGTCTACTTGGCAAATAAATAAATAAACGGACATAAAATATTGTTCTAAATTTAAAAGATGCATGTCTGAAGAAAGAGCAAAAAATTGTATGGTTGACTTAAAAACTAGCATAGCATAGGAAATTGGTGACCTGGTACCGCATATTTTAAATAAGCTGAATTAAGTATAGTCATTTTAAAATTTAAAAGGTACATTTCAGTTGGCGCCGATAGCCTTGTGGGCAGCAAGCGGACATACAGTGTCGTTGCGCAACGGGTATCCTGAGTTCGAATCCCGACTGAGTCCTTTCCCAGTCCCACCCCCATCTCTCTCCCACTTCACTTCCTGTCAATTCTGATCCGTCCTACTGAAATAAATTGAAATTTTTGGTGAAAATTGCCAAAAAAAGGTAAATTTCATGTCCATTGATGATAGTCAATTTTTTCTAACAATTTCCTTTAGAAAAATCATATTTTATCCAAGAGAAACCATATAATAATCTCTTGCAAATATTTTGTATTTCCCCAAAATGACACACTCTGAAATAACAATTAAATTTTTTTAAAAGTTGCAGTGATCATTATCTATATTAAATTTATTTTTAAAGTCTAAATAAGTGTTTTTAAAATTAAAATGGTCTTTAAATTAAAAAAAAAAATTAAAAACAATTTTTTACTAACTGAACAATCACCGCAACTCCATGCATCATGATGATTTTTTTTTTCTTTTGTGGTGGACATTTTGGACACATTATTTTAAGTGTCCTTTTCTTGTCAGTATTTTATCTACAGTAAAACTATCAAAGCAATAACTATCAAGTCATATCAAAGCAATAACTAAATCAGCATACTATCATCTCAAAAACATTGCAAGAATTAGATGTTTTGTTTCCAGTCAAGACTTGGAGAAACTTGTTCATGCCTTTATCACCAACAGGGTGGACTATTGTAATGGTCTCCTCACCAGCCTTCCCAAGAAGACCATTAGACAGCTGCAGTTCATACAGAACCCTGCTGCCGGTATTCTGACAAGAACCAGAAAAAATGAGCATATCACACCAGTCCTCAGGTCCTTACACTGGCTTCCAGTTACATTTAGGATTGATTTTAAAGTACTCGTTTATAAATTACTAAATGGCCTAGGACCTAAATACTAGGGCTGCTCTTGACTAAGGATTTTTCTGGTCGACTAGTAGTCGTCAATTTTAAGCATTAGTCGACTAATCGCACGTTTATTAATAAACCATTTAAATCATTATAATGAGCCGTTAATTGCCTACATAGCTTAATAAGCTCATAAGCACATGCATAAAGCTTGTCACAGTGCACCAGCAGAAGTAATGATTATGAATGTGTCAGGGAAAAACAGTAAGGAGGCTGCATTAACATTTTAATAATTTGATAAACAAGTGCTTTCTTTGTTCTCGGTTTAAGAGATGAAGTCTGCAACACTGACTCATCTCCGCAGTAGAGGACGCGCCTGTATGCATGTTTCATACGTATTACATAATCTGAGAGTGTTTGTTTTCCATTTGAATTGGTTCTTTTGAAAGTAGACATTTCACTCTCTATAGATATATTTTTAATGTCTGTAAGGCAAAGATATACACAGAGTTTCGCGCTCAAGTTCACAGAGACCGAGACGGCAGAAAGCGCATCCTGTTTGCTTTCATTATTTTACAAAAGCGTGTTTTGTTGTTATTGTGAGTGCACACAAATAAACGTAGAGTCTTTACAGATTTGAAATATGTATTACTCTTATCTGTATGACCAAAAATGGAGTATTTTAAGAGCAAGGGAGCGCACAGGCGCCTCCATCTGTCCTGCAGTGAGCGCTACTGTTCAGCTTCCACACAGACACTTGAACAGCGCACATTTCTCTATGTTAGCATTAGATTGAGTGACCATGAAAAGTTGCTAGTATCAGATGATAAGCCATATTTGAGATTTGAGGGTGAGTGTTTGGATGTCATGCCTGATGTACTGTATTACCGCCATTAATGATCTGTCCGCCACGAACTACGTGAGTTTGCCTGTGGATTTTTAAATTATTTTATTGTATTTTTTTTCTGCAACTAATCAAATTTTGGTCGACCAAGCTTCTTCTGGTCGACTAACAATTAGTCGACTATTAGGCAGCAGCCCTACTAAATACATTGCAGATATGCCCACTAAATATAAACCAAGCAGACTACTCAGATCATTAGGATCAAGTCAATTAGACATACCAAGGGTTCAATCAAAACATGGGGAATCTGCTTTTAGCTTTTATGCTCCCTGCAGTTGGAACCAGCTCCCAGAAGAAATCAGATGTGCTAAATCAGTAGCATATTTAAATCTAGACACAAAACCCATCTGTTTAGCTGTGCATTTACTGAATGAGCACTGTGCTACATCCGAACTGATTGCACTGTATTTTATGAATAATCATTTTTATTCTTAACTCTTTTAATTCATTTTAAATAAATGTTTTAATTATTTTGAAATTTTTATTGTTGTGATTTATATTTTTTATGATTATTTTAATTCCTTTTATATGTAAAGGACTTTGAATTACCATTGTTATATAAATAAACTTTGCCTTGCCTTGCCTTACAATAACCTATTGTCAAGGAGTATAATAATTGACTGTCAATTATGTTGAGTTCACTGTTATGGTGTGCAATATTTTTTAATGATTGCCATTCGAATATATAATCAAATTTAGGTTCGCCTGATCAAGAAAATAAAATGTGGTTGTCCAGACAAAGCCGTTAAGAATAATTTAACCTTCTATGTGTCAGAGGAAACCGAGTATATATGTGCATGAACTAACAATCCGTGCAAGAGTTAACAATGTGTCCTGTCGACTGTGTGTCCTAATTATATTATGAGACATAATTAAAAAGAATGTCTTTGTGCAAAGATTGAGCATATTTCTTGGTTAACTTGTATTTCAGCTCAACCGAGATTGACGACATGCTTCGTAAATCCACCAACCTGCTACTGACGAGGACGTTGAGCAGCTGCTTACAAAATCTCATCAAAAAACCACATATAGGATTAACTGAGGTAATGCTAATGTGACTAATTGCCCCATTCTGTTTGCGAAGCTCAGTTCGAAAATAACGTACGCTTTCCTTTCTATTATGTTTTTCAGCTAGTTCAAATTATCATCAACACCACCCATTTGGAGCATGCGTGTAAATACCTGGAGGATTTTATCACAAACATCACCAATGTTTCCCCGGAAACGGTTCATACCACAAGACTTTACGGGCTTTCCACCTTCAAGGTAAAAGTCATTCACAGACATGTTCTTTAATTACACATTTCACTCGGCTGTATAACCGCCATGGGCACACTGTGATCAGAGAGCAGCTGTCTGGAGTGGTTCCCTCAGAGTAAAGCTGTCATCGACTGCACAGGACAGGAGCCGCCTCAGACTTCACAAACTTTATTCAGCACTTGTTTTGATGCTACTGTGTTAAATGTATCAAAACGGAGGTGTTATCGGGTGACCTCTTTTTGAGTCATTAAACATACAGCAGCATGTTAGCATTGCTCAAGTTTGATTACAATGAATTGCATAAGTATTCACTCCTACCACTTTCCACATTTCGTTGTTTTACAACGTAAAATTGCATTCAATAAGGATTTTTTTTTAACCGTTTAAGATCCACCACATGTTTAACAATTGACATGCCTAGAAAATGTTTTTAATTGTAGCATGAAAAGCTGGCATAGATAGCATAGAGGTCAAAACGAAGGTGTTATCAGGTGACCTCTTTTCAGTCATTAAACGCGCAGAAGCATGTTGGCATTGCTCAAGTATGATCACACTGCATTGCATAAGTATTAACCCCCACCTTTTTTCATGTTTTGTTGTTTTGCAACTTGGAATTGCATTTGATAGATAATTATTAACCATTTGAGATCCGCAAAATGTTTACCATTTGATATCTATGCAAATTATGTTTGATTGTTGCATGATGATTTAGTGGTTGCAACATTTATTGCTTCAGTTGGTAATTGATTTCCAGTGCAACTAGGAATTTTCCACATTTCGCTGTTTTTTTTAAATCTTGCATTCGATAGGAAATTTTTACCATTTAATTTGCAAAAAATGCTTGCCATTTGATATGCATTTAAATATTTTTGATTGTAGTGTCAAAAGTAAAACATATAACAGCCATACTGCTTGCAAAATTTGTTTTAGTACTGTTTAAATACATCTCAGGATTTTGTTGGTAATCGGTTGTATCTGTGTTTGTACACTTCTGAAGGAATTTTCCAAATGTTGTTTTACAACTTGGAATTGGATTTGAAAGGGAAAATGTACCTTTTTTTTAAAGTTAAATAAAAAAGCGTACATTTATTGTTTCAATACTGTTTCAAATCATCTCAGGAATCATTTAGTAGTTGGTTTTACCAGTGTTTATACATTTCAGAAAAATTTTGAATGCATGATTTCTTATTTTTAGGATGCCAGACATGCAGCCGAAGGAGAAATATACACCAAACTCAACCAGAAGATTGATGAATTCATTCAGCTGGCTGATTATGAATGGGGCATGGCAGAGTCAGACGGCAGGGCCAGCGGCTACCTCATGGACCTCATTAACTTCCTGCGTAGCACCTTCCAGGTCTTCACACACCTTCCAGTAAGTTCCATACCATCCTATTCATACGCAGTCTCGCCATGAATTTGTGACCATTCTTCACCCGTGAGTTCATGTAATGTGTGTTATTGCATGTGTGGCGTCAATCAGTGTTGCATTTATAGGTGTTTAGATGGTCATACCTGGGCGGAAGTTCTAGGAGCCAACATGTTTTCTAGTTTATGCCCCTCTTTTGACTTTCCACTGTTTGATGTTAGGTGTAAATCAATGCGTAAGTGCACAGGAATGTCGTGTTTGGTGTTATAGGTGTCAGTACACAAACATACATTGTCCGTTCCCAAAACCAATCGAATCTTTGTCTATTCCTGCACATAATCAACACAGACAACTCCCAGCCCATCCATTCACTGAGAACGATACAGCTTGCTTGCGTTTCTCTTCAGCTGCCCTGTCCTCTTAAACAAATTAATTTAACCTCCAGTTTAAGTTGGTTATGCTTTGGTTTCTCTACAATGTAACATCTTTCCTGTAAGTGAATGTATTCCTTGATTTATTTTCTGCCAGGCATGCTTGGTTTTTCTGATTTTCCTTTGTCTGTCCATTTATTATCGCTATACTTTCTTTCCCTGTCCGTGTTTTATTTTCTTGGGGTTTCAACTCAGAATAACAACAATGATCATGCTGCGATGTCGGTAAGTAGACTCTCTTCGAACCCTAGAGGAGGAAGAGAACAATTACGATAATTTAAAAGCAAAAAAAAAAAAAAAAAAAAGACATTAAAACTGCATGTTATTGTCAGCTCTGTGGACTTGCTGCCAGCCTTGTTTTGCTTCCCTTTTCACGTGCAATGCATAATGTAATCCAGATCGATTGGCATGCTGCCCCTGATTTGCTGCCCATTATTGTCTGACGCTGATACCAGTATCTGCAGAACGTGTGTGCCATTCTTACTTGAGATTCATTAGTACTAGTCACAGCATTAAAGGGACAGTTCACCCAAAAATGAAAATTGTCACCTTATGTTGTTCCAAAAACCTTTCTTTCTTTCTTTTTTCAGAACACAAAAGAAATTATTTTGATGAGTATTTTTGCCCATAAAATGAATGTAAATGGGGTCCAAAACCTTGTTGACTTTGATTGTATGGACAAAATTTTGGGGGGTGATCTATCTCTTAAATGGTCTCAATAATGAGTGTCTCTCAATTCAGAATGCTGCTTTATTAATGCTGCATAATGACACATTCTAACCTACTACCCTATCAGGACAGCTAGATGTCAGATGATACATTGGGGAAAAAAATTATTTGATCCCCTGCTGATTTTGTACGTTTGCCCACTGACACAGAAATGATCAGTCTATAATTTTAATGGTAGGTTTATTTGAACAGTGAGAGACAAATCCAGAAAAACACATTTCAAAAAAGTTATAAATTGCTTTGCGTTGTAATGAGTCAAATAAGTATTTGATCCCCTATCAATCAGCAAGATTTCTGGCTCCCAGGTGTCTTTTATACAGGTAACGAGTGCTCCTAATCTTAGCTTGTTACCTGTATAAAAGACAACCTGTCCACAGAGGCAATCAATCAATCAGATTCCAAATTCTCCACCAAGGCCAAGACCAAAGAGCTGTCCAAGGATGTCAGGGACAAGATTGTAGACCTACACAAGGCTGGAATGGGCTACAAGACCATCGCCAAGCAGATTGATGAGAAGGTGACAACAGTTGGTGCGATTATTTGCAAATGGAGGAAACACAAAATAACTGTTAACCTCCCTCGGTCTGGGGCTCCATGCAAGATCTCACCTCGTGGAGTTTCAATGATCATGAGAACGGTGAGGAATCAGCCCAGAGCTACACGGGAGAATCTTGTCAATGATCTCAAGGCAGCTGGGACTACAGTGACCAAGAAAACGATTGGTAACACACTACGCCGTGAAGGACTAAAATCCTGCAGTGCCCGCAAGGTCCCCCTGCTCAAGAAAGCACATGTACAGCCCGTCTGAAGTTTGCCAATGATTCAGAGGAGAACTGGGTGAAAGTGTTGTGGTCAGATGAGACCAAAATACAGCTCTTTGGCATCAACTCAACTCGCCGTGTTTGGAGGAGGAGGAATGCTGCCTATCCCCTCCGTCAATCATGGAGGTGCAAACATTATGCTTTGGGGGTGTTTCTCTGCTAAGGGGACAGGACAACTGCACCGCATCAAAGGGACGATGGATGGGGCCATGTACCGTCAAGGCCAGGGCATCAAAACCAGCCAGGGCATTGAAAATGGGTCGTGGATGGGTATTCCAGCATGACAATGACCCAAAACACACGGCCAAGGCAACAAAGGAGTAGCTCAAGAAGAAGCACATTAAAGTCCTTGAGCGGCCTAGCCAGTCTCCAGACCTCAATCCCATAGAAAATCTGTGGAGGGAGCTTAAGGTTCGAGTTGCTAAATGTCAGCCTCGAAACCTTATTGACTTGGAGAGTATCTGCAAAGAGGAGTGGGACAAAATCCCTCCTGAGATGTGTGCAAACCTGGTGGCCAACTACAAGAAACGTCTGACCTCTGTGATTGCCAACAAGGGTTTTGCCACCAAGTACTAAGTTATGCTTTGCAAAGGGGTCAAATACTTATTTGACTCATTAAAATGCAAATCAATTTATAACTTTTTTGAAATGTGTTTTTCTGGATTTTTTTGTTGTTAACCTGACTCTCACTGTTTAAATAAACATACCATTAAAATTATAGACTGATCATTTCTTTGTCAGTGGGCAAACGTACAAAATCAGCAGGTGATCAAATAAATTTTCCCCCACTGTATGTCAAGTATACTCAGATGTTACATAATCTGTATGTTATCACAGCTAACTCACTTCACACCAGTTCATTTAATATATGCTGATTTAGTGTAAACATAGACCATAAAAAATTGTATTTGTGGTTGAAAGAGATGAAAGCACAAAAAAGGGTTTTAGAACATAATAGCCATTCAGCTCACATTTTAATGAAACTTGCATGTTTTTTTTAACACAATGGGATGAGACAAATGGCTTTGTTAATCACTATTTCCAGTTCAGTTTTTATTTTCGCCGTTGTGATGGGTTCGGCCCACAGTCAGATCTCATTGGTCCAATAATCCAGTTCACATCAGTTATTTTAGTATCATGGAGATACTATTATAGTTGTTATTAATATTTTGAATTAGTTTTCATTTTTATATTTCCCGTTTTCATTTTAATTTAAGTTGAGGTTTTAGTAATTTAGTGTTTTTGCCATTTTTATTAGTTTTATGTCTTTTTCTGCCTTTTGATTAATTTGGGGTTTAGTTTTCGTTGTACATTAATTAAACTAATTGAAATATATTATTCCAGTTAATATTCATTTTACTTCAAATAACAATTTATTATGGTTTAAGGTTTTTTTTATTTGTTTTATTTATATATATATATATATATATATATATATATATATATATATATATATATATATATATATATTTGCCTCTTGCCTGGTTAGGACTTATATTTGTGGTGCAACGTTAAAAATTTTTCGTGCAAAATAGTTGCATTTATGTAAGAATCTTTTTATGTGTGGTTTTTAAAATGTATTTATTTTTTTAATATTTTTGATCTCAGAGAATTTTTAGAGGGCCTGGCTTTATAGTCCTGATTTTCAAAATGTTTTTATATCTCTAGAAATATAGAATAATGTCCATGCATTCTGAATTTATTGTCTTTGTGTTTTTTATGATATGCTTGTTAAACAGAATTGGTTGTGGTGCTTGAGTGTTGCTTACACACAAAATAATACAAGTGAAATATTTAGTCTTGTTTATAGTGTGAGGTGTCTAATGGATATCATCACTGATAATAACAGGGGGTTCGTTTGCAATTTTTTGCTTGGGATAGAATAACTAAATGGAATTTTTTTTATTCATTTCTTTGTTAGTTATCAGCATGTACTGGTGGAGCAGCTGTTGCATGAGTTTTACGTGTGTTTGAGTGTTTGGCGTCTGGTATTGCCGGATTTGACTGGTCTTTCACCTTTTTCCTCTTTACAACCCTGCTCATTTTGAGCGTGTCGGCTTGCATGAACGACTGCTGTAGATATGAGACTAGATGTTTCCGTGTGTTTGTGTCTTAATTGAAATCCATCAGATGATGGATTTTCGAGAGATGGAAAACCTTTGTCATCTCCATTTTGCGTCATTACTTCCATTGATTTAGATTTTAGTTGTTAAGGATGGTTTTATGAATTATGGAAATGAATAAACATATACTTTCAAAGGTATCTATGTGCTTACTTTCATACATTCACCTAAAAGTAGTTCACCGTTTCTGTCACTATTTACTCACCCTCATGTTGTTCCAAACCCAATGTTTTTCTGTCCTCAGTGGAACAAAAAAAAGAGGAATTTTTTAAGAATAACCAGACTGATCTTTTAAAAATTAATTGAATGTGAATGGTGACTGGAGCTGCACATACAAAGCTATTTTATGCTATATTATCAAACAAAGATATATTATGATATGACACTATCAGAAGACTTAAACATAGAGTATGAATCATATGGACCACTTTTATTCCCTTTTTTGTCCTTTTAGTTCTTGACAGACCCATTCACATTCAATTTAAATATATTGAAACAAGCAGTCAATATATGCTACAGTAGGCGCATTTCCATTACAGTTTTGCGCAGAACTTTAGCGATTATTTTATAAATGTCGATAAAAAAGTATTGCGAAATAACGGCGTTTCCATTAACCAATGTTATGCGATTAAAACGTAACTTCTTCCTCTCACAATAAGTCATGGCAGTGGATTTTGGTGGGATTTTAATGGATTTTGGCTATATTTACTTAAAGGAGTATGCGTGTATCTTTACAGAAGCAGCGTGGAGAGCCGCTTGTTTTTTGCAGTTTTGTGAAATATTCCTTTTTCGAATTGCCTGAAAAACCACCTCATGCGAGCGTAAACATTTTTTTGTGATATATGGGAGTGTTTGCAAAACTGACACATTTCCATTAGGCGTATTTTCAATTCACAATTTCAATTTGCGCAATTTGAAGGGTAATGGAAACGCAGCTAGTGATTTTTAAAAAATGAAAATGATTTTTTGGTTTCAGGGGGGAAAATAGCAATAGCAAATTTTGAAATGTAAAAATTGTTTTAAAATTAATTCTACACCAAATATTTTTTGTGTATGTGTATATATATCATGGCCAAAAATATCGGCACCCTTGGTAAATATGATCAAAGAAGGCTGTGAAAATTAATCTGCATTGTTAATCCTTTTGATCTTTTATTTTAAAAATGCACAAAAATCTAACCTTTCGTTGGATAATAAGAATTTAAAATGGGGGGAAATATCATTATGAAATGTGTTTCTCAAATACACGTTGGACACAATTATTGGCACCCCTAGAAATTCTTATGAATAAAATATCTCTGAAGTATATTCCCATTCATATTCACAATTTTGAGCACTCCAGGGTGATTATGAACATGAAATTATCCAGCCATGGCGTCTTGTTTCACAGAAATATAAATAGGAGGGAAAACAAAGCCCAAATTCCCTTAATCATCCATCACAATGAGAAAAACCAAAGAATATATTTCTGATGTGCAGCAAAAGATAATTGAGCTTCACAAATTAGTGAAGTGGCTTTAAGAAAAGAGCTAGAGCAGTGAAAAATCCCATTTCCACCATCAGGGCAATAATTAAGAATTTCCAATCAACATAAAATGTTACGAAACTGCCTGGAAGAGGACGTGGGTCTATATCGTCCTAATGCACGGTGAGGAGGAGAGTTTGAGTGGCTAAAGACTCTTCAAGGACCATAGCTAGAGAGATTGCAGAAAATAGTTTTTTTTTTTTTTTTTAAATTGTCGAACAGCACCTACATCACCACATGTTGTTCGGAAGGGTTTCAATAAAATTCTCCTAGCTCATCCAAAAACAAACTCTAGCATATTCAGTTATCAGACACGACTGGAACCTCAAATGGCACTGGCTTCTATGGTCTGATGAAACTAAAAAAATGAACTTTTTAGCAGCAAACACTCAAGATGGGTTTGTTGAACACAGGGATAAAAAGTACCCCATGTGTACAATGAAATATACTGCTGTATGTTTGATGTTGTGGGCCTATATTTCTGCTGGAGGTCCTGGACATTTTGTTTAGACACATGGCATCATGGATTCTATCAAATACCAACAGATAAAAAAATCAATAAGTGACTGACTCTGTTAGAAATCTTATAATGAGCCATGTTTGGATCTTCCAACCGTACAATAATCCAAACAAACATAAAAAAAAAACACAAAAATGGGTCACTGAGCACAAAACCAAGCTTCTGCTGGCCATTCCAGTCCTCTGACCTGAACTCTGTAGAAAATGAGAGGGGTGAACTGAAGAAAAGAAGCACTAACATGGAGCTGTGAATCTAAAGGGTCTGGAGTGATTCTGGATGAAGGAATGGTCTCTGATCTCTTGTCAGGTGTTCTCTAACCTCATCAGGCATTATAGGAGAAAATTTAAAGCTGTTAAACTGGCAAATGGAGGTTTCAAAAAGTATTGAATAAAAGGGTGCCGTTAATTGTGGCCAATGTGTATTAAAGCAAAACATTTATTTCATAATGATATTTCCCCCTATTTTAAATTCTTATTATCCAATGAAAGGTTAGATTTTTGTGATTTTTTTTTTTTTTTCCTTTTTTTTTTTTAAATAAAAAATCAAAAGGATTAATAATGCAGATTAATTTTCACAGCCTTCTTTGATCATATTTACCAAGGGTGCCGATATTTTTGACCATGACTGTGTATATATATATTATATATGTGTGTATGAATCCCACCAGGATTTCACTTTATTTTTAATTTTTTTTCAGATTTGTGCAACCTAAAATGTCAGAATTTGCTGTGGCTTTTCTCAAAAAATGGCTGCAATATTTGCTTTTTTTTGTGTGTGTTTTTGCAGTGAAAACACACCAGTAATCATGATGTACTTTTGTAATTAGTGTAACTGTTTCTGGTTCCCAATGCACAAGGTAATGGTCACACCAGCATTGAAATACATATAATTCTGCTTTTCTTAAAATACAGAATTGTGTTGAACACAATAGCTTGCACATTGTCACTGGATCAGTGACCATATTATAAAAAAAATATTATTTCATGTTTTTATAATTGAACAATTATATATCGTCTGAAATATTTAAAGTGTGCATATTCAGTAAAATAATGTACTTATTTCAATCTAATCTTGGCTATTGGTGAAATCAGGCATTACGGGCACAATACGTATTAATTTATTAGTTGAGACTCTAAATTATGTATTGTTATTAGCTAATTTTTTTTATAAGAAGATTATGTAAGAAAAAAATCATATGGGCTTGGATCAATATTTTAGGGTGATACTTCTAAATTAGCCATTACTTTATGTTCCTAGAGTGGCACAGACCCTGATACTAACTTTGGTTCATACTCTGAAGTAATTAAGACTTTGAGATAGAAAAGCACTGATGCCATGTGTAGCTGAGGACACCTGTCCTAACGGTTTGTCGGTGTGTTTGTGTGCCGTTCCTCAGGGTAAGGTGGCACAGACGGCTTGTATGTCTGCCTGTAAACACCTGGCCACGTCACTGATGCAGATGCTGCTGGATACTGAGCTCAAACAGATCAGCATGGGAGCCATTCAGCAGTTCAACCTGGATGTCATACAGTGTGAGCGTGAGTAGTGCGTCTTTAATAATTTAATAATTGCGTATTTGCAATGCCATCTCCATGTTCATTTCAATAGTCCACCCAGTAATGAAGCTTTTGTCATTATTTACTCACCCTCTTCTTTCATTGTAAGAAAAAGATCACTGAAATTTACAGTATAAAAAAAAGTTGTGGTTGCCAAAACTTTACTATAAAATGTTCTGTAGATTTTACAGATTGAACCTAAATTTTAAAGTAAACCATACTCATTACCTGATATTAATATATCAACCCACTGAAATACTAATCACTAAAAAAAAACAAATAACACAGGAGGTAACACAAAAAAAGCCACATGTAGAATCAAGCTAATCAGCAAGCAGGTTTTTCCCAAGCTGAAGTAAATATTAATATATACAAGGTGCACACAGTGTCATACACAAATACAAAACACAATCATGGTAAAACACAACACAAAAATAATGCAGTAAACATTAAATTGACAACATAAGATGTAACATAAAACACTAATGTGCATAGAACAACTAAGAAGAAACAGTTAAAAGTATCCCACAGGGAATTCTGCCAATGTCAATTTATGTTTTTGGAAAAAGATGATTTGTTCTTTTTCACTTCCAGAAACTATTGTAAAATCACATAAAATGTCCCATTCGATTTATTACAAATATAGTTAAAGAACCTTTTTACAGTAGCATTTATACTTATATTTAGTCTTCACCATTAAAATTGATGATTTTATAGTGTAGTCCCTGTACACTATAAAAGTGGTCCATATGCTTTATTTTAAGCCATATTAAAATAATAGTAATCATTTATTGAATGCATCTTATCTGCCGTAAATCATTAATTAATAAACCAGACCTTTTACAAAATACATCCATTTTGAAAGTTTGAGCATTGCCATAAACCATTTTCAAAGCGGAATATGACTAATACACTAACAGACAGGCGTGTCAGTCTTATGCTTTGTGAAGCACAGCATGGTGGTAGATGCATTCATGCAGCAGGTATTATTGATATTATCAGCTCTTCTCAGAAGCAGTTATCTGAGTTACACTCTTTCAAGAAAAATTCCTGATTACCTGCACTCCACCTGCTCTTGTAAATCCACACCTGTTCTGATATGAGCTGATATGGAACAGTTTAGAGCAACATTACTCGCTTACCCATTTGTACGTTCATTCATCTTACATGTGCTGCATTTGCATGCATTACCCACCCATATGAGGATATCATTCATAGTTCTACTGAAAATGGAAATGCTGTTTCGAAGCCAAGTAACAAAACTTGTCTGTGGAATACAAAAAAAAAAAAATATATATATATATATATATATATATATATATATATTCAAATAGAAGACGGTTATTTTAAATTGTAATTCACGTGGATGCTCTGACTTCAAATATTTACATTTTTGGGTCCATTTCTATCCTTGATCATCTTCGATACTTCAGTTTTACCAAGTACATCAAAAGTGTATAAATGAATATCACAGTAAACAGGCTTATTGATAGCTTTAGTGTGTGATAATTATAGCTCAAGTATTATATGAGGGTTTTTTTTAAGCTAAAGAAGGAAAAAAAACACTGCTAAATGTGTTATTTCTTTGCAAACTTTTGAGCACACTTATAGCTGTTTTGTGGATTTGCTTTTGCTTTAGACATTGTGATTAGTGCTTTTAGGCATATGTCTAAAATGGCATATGACACATTTTTAAGGAACGGAGCACATTTCTGGGCTTAATGACTTCATCCTGATCTGAAATTCATTGGACTTCAGAATTATGAAAACAGTCCCAACCATTTATGGAGCTGACCTTTAAATGTTTCTTTCTCAAGTCAAAAGATCCTCGAGTGTCTATGATATTGTGAAATGCGAAAACCGGTCTCATTGAGGTTTCACCTCTGATATCTCCCTGGGGAAGTCCATAAGCCCCTTCAGTTTTTGAATGGCACAGTAGAGATGTCAGAGCACAGCGTACATCAATAATGTTAATATATGGACAGTTCTTTGGTTCTAGCATCACATCTTCTACTCCTCAGCCATTTAAGGTTTCAGTCACGCTACATCACTGTCAGCAGAAGTGAAAGGCTGTGTGTCTGCATGCTCGTATCTGTTGCCTCAGGTCACAGATGTCTAGAGTTTGTGAGGGTTCAACCGCACAGGTACGGCAGGGAATGTCTGACCTTTTTCTAAGGTCTGAATTGTTTGTCCCATTAGCGGCAGTTTATCTTACGCTAGTCAAAACACAGACTGTTTAGATGCACCCATAGTAATACTTATCCCAAGTTGTGAGTTTACAGTCTGATTTGTCTGAATAATTGCTTGTAATTTATAGTGTGTCAGTGGATAGTTGACAGGGAGGTGTAGGAAAAGTGAGGTCACATGGCATTTGGGACGTAATCAAGGTCATACATGCACTTTCATTCAGTCTGGAACAGTAATCTGTTTTTTTTTTTAATGTTTAAAACACTCCAACTGAAATCTTACCAGTCCTGTTTTTGTAGTTTGGCCTCGAGCATACATACACATTACTGGGACCACAAGTGGCCTCAGTGCACTTGCTCTAAATGACAGAGGTGACTTGCAGCATGAATTTAGTCCTTAAAATATTTAATTGTACATCATGCATACTTGAAGACTGCAGCTCAACTATGCAAAAAAAACATTTGTACAAAATGATAGATAATCTGAATAACTTGACTGATCTTCAACATAGCTGAGCTAGTTTTATCACTAATATCAGTCTGATACATATGATCATCTGGTTTTAGAAAACCATAAGATTAAGTAAGTTATGATCATCTACAGTAGTTTTTGAAAACCATAGATTGAGTGAATGAGTTAGTTACTTGTGATCATCTAGTTTTAGAAACCCATAGATAAAGAGAGTTAGTTATTAGAAAGTATAGTTAGTTTTAGAAAACCATAGTGACTTAGTTACTGAGTTATGATCATCTAGTTACAGAGTACCATAGATTGAGTTAGTTATGATCATCTGCTTTTAGAAAATTCTCCTGTGGTGACCTACGGAAGGAGACAGATAGAGATTTAGTTAATTAGTTAGTTAGTTAGTTGGTTAGTTAGTTAATTGGATGGTTAGTTTTGATCATCCGGTCTTGGAAAACTGTAAGTCAAGTTACAAATATAAACAGCAACACAAGTCGGAATAGTTTGAAAGTCTGAAACAAGTTTGGTGGATGTTGCTTAAACATTTTAGGACAACTTAGCTTTAAGAATTTTAGTCTCAGAAATGTAATAATAATAATAATAAATAGTGGATCAATATGTTGGCTTTATCAAGTTTTGGGTAATGTTTCAGGGTAACAAAAATGCTTTGTAAATATTGTTCAGGGCTTTAATTTGATGTCTTTACACAACGCACACCAACTAATATTTTTTTATATTATTTTCCTGTTCCTTTCACAGTGTTTGCCAGTTCAGAGCCCGTGCCAGGATTCCAGGGGGACACGCTGCAGTTGGCCTTCATCGACCTCCGACAGGTACAGACCTCTCTGCAGACAAGACCGTTCTTGATCCACAGTCCCAGTGAGTGAGCTGAGGGGAAGGGTGGAGAACATATAGCATTAACAGGCACTAATGGATTATCCCAACCTGAACACGCTTACCTTCAGGAGGGGAAATCACTTAGTCGCAGTGGGGTTCATTATGCTATCAGGAGCTCTTTCTTCATTTGGTCCTGTTTTTTTAGTGCTGCTTGGAGTTTGAACTTTTAATCTGGGCCTGAGGTGCTTAAGGTGCAAAACTGGGGTCATGTCGAGGTTTCTTCTACAAAGGTATGTCATATAAGGAAGTATTATTAGGGCGTGGAGTTAATAGCACTCAGTTTAAAATCCCTTTGGTTTCTAATACCTCTATTTATGTTCAGCAGAAAGCTGAATGTGTCTTCAAATCACACATGCTGAAGTATTCCGTCGGTTTTTAGGATGCTGTTGAAGGGGGATGTATTTCTGTCATAAATGTCCCACCCTCTTGTCCCGATTGTAGTTGTGTAGAACTCGAGCTGTGTTTTTCAAGACATCCTGACTGCTCTATTCCATGTAATAAAAAATTGAAGGGGACTGAGACTTTCAAGCCCTTAAAGGGATAGTTCACCCAAAACTGAAAATCCTCATGTCGTTTTAGACCTATGACTTTCTTTCTTCTGGAGAACACAAAACAAAGAATTATGGTAACCAGTCAGTTTGGTGATCATTGACTTCCACTTTAAAGCATGAAATATTTTCTCAAAATACCTTTAAAAGAATCATAAAAGTAGACCATTTGATTGAATTAAATGCCATTAACGTCAGGTTTTCAATGATGTTTGATTACAAGATAAGTCCATTTTGATTCCCATTTGGGTCTGTTCCTCACATAATGCTATTGTATGACTTAAGAGGACTTGTAAACAATTTATATACAACACATTGATGATACTTTTTGGTGCTTTTTAGGATCTCGACAGCCTGAGTCCTTATTTACATCCATTATAAAGAGCGGCCACTATATGGACCATTTTCACAAGGTTCTCCGAAGCGAAAGTCATCATAGTTGGGTGAACCTCTATAGTGGTGATAGTGCTAAAGTTTGAAATGACATGAGGGTGAGTAAATGATGACAGAATTTTATTTTTGGGTGTAATTTTGGGTGCAATTTCAAACCACATGCTGAATCACATACACCACCTGTTCATGGGAAAGCTCTGGCTTGATCCGCGTGGCACACACCGGTCGGGGTGGCGTCTTTCAGCATGTCACGACTGCGGCTGCTCACCAAGACCTCTCGATTACCATTAGCATGACGCCGCTTTGATCCTCGCCTGGTTTCTTGGAGGATTTGCTGACAGCTTCTCTCAAGTGCTCTCAGCGAGCTCTGGCTCCAAGTCAGGCAGAGTGAGCTCGGACAAGGTCAGAGATAAGGAGAGTGTAGTGCCGGCCGTCAGAATTTACCTATTCACCCCAACCGCCCCGCCCCCCGTGTAGATAACCTTCCCATCATGCATTATGACGCAGATCTGCCCTAGAGCTCTTATCGCAGTCAGACATGAAATTGATGCCAGGCTCCCGCTTTTTTTTTTTTTTTTTTTTTTTTGAGCATGTACCGACACCAAATAGAGAGGTCACAATCTCCCTGCCAATCTCGCAGCGGCTAATGGAGCGGCTCTTGTTTACTCTGTTGTGTTTTAAACGTTTTAAGTTCTTGTTGTCTGTAAGGTGATACTGTGCAGGGCTGCAGATGCTTGTACTAATACTGGTAAAAATTCACTTGCTAACATCACTTAAAAGAGACTGAAATGTCTGAAGGCACATTTCTGAACAAGCCAAGTTTTCCTGCATTCTTCACTTTCACCAGCATCGCGAATAAGTATCTAAAAGTAGCGATGCTGCTAACTTGACTCCTTTTTTCAGTAGCGTGAGAATAGATCAGTTGTTCACAGTAATACAGCTTTTCCAGTAATTAACTACTTTTTGCAACAATTATCATTTAAAACATCGCTGTTTACAGTCTGTTGTGAACTGAGGCAATAATCAAAAATGCTTATATTCTCTCTTATGTATAGCATTAATATAGCTGTTCAGTTTTCTTTTTCTTTCTTCGTTTCTTACATTTACTTACTTGCTGACTTACCATTTCCTGCATTCCCTAAGAATCAAACAACGACCCTGTGTTATTAGTGTCACACTGCATATTCTGAGCTACGTGAATGCTTCACCATTAACACTACTGTTCTAAACTTTGGGATCGGCGATTTTGTTTAACTTTTTTTTTTTTTTTATGTTTTTGAAAGAAGTCTCTTATGCTCACCATGGCTGCATTTATTTTCTTAAAAAAACAATAAAAACCATAATATTGTGAAAATGTATTACAGTTTAATAGAACTGTTTCAGCATCATTACTCCAGTCTTCATGATCCTTCAGAAATCATTCTAATTTGCTGATTTGGTCCTCAAGAAACATTTCTTATGAGCATCAGTGTTAAAAACAGTTGTTCTGCTTAATGTTTTTGTGAAAACCGTAAAACATTTTTCAAGATTCCTTGAATAGAGCATTCGATTGAACAGCAATTTTTTTTTTTTTTTACACTTTTGGTCAATTTAATGCCTCCTTTCTGGAAAATCCCAAACTTTTGAAAAGTGGTGTATATACTGTATATAAACAAGGTGTATTATAGTATATATTAGGGTGTATTTAATGTCAATGTAATGCTCTCATCCTAATTGAAAATGAAAACCCCTCATTGTCCAGAAAAATGCAGCTCTGAATAAATGCTCATTGCAGTTGATAATACGTCCCCTTCAAATGAACCTTCAACTCATCTTTGACTAAAACATTCAGAGGTGAACGTTTTCTGTAGATTACTCACTGTGAACTTTGTCGGGTCATGTTGGGCTTGTGAGTCTGTAGTGGTGAGATCTCTGAAAGGTCATGATTAGTGCTCCAGTGACTAGTGCACATAGACTGCCCTGTGGGAGAAATGCACTTTACTGGGATTATAATAATCCTAAATAAAAGCACACAAATAATGTATAGAATGTCTAAATAGTGACTTATTTATAGTGCAGAATCTAAGATATTGCTATATATTTTCAGGGTGGTCTGGGACTTTAGGATCCCACCATTTATCGAATATTCATCAAGATTTAATTCATAACAGTCCAAACTAGTCATTCGTTGGGTATCCAGGAAATGCATGACCTTATATCATGTATACTCTGAATGGCATTTAAATCTGTTTTGGATAATTGATTTAGCTGTATCACCCTGGCCCAAGGTCTGCAAATATTGACACATACAAGCACAATCTTGTTGCCCATGATGCTCCGCAGGGTCTTGGTGTGTTTAGCAGCAATATTGTCACAGCCCAGCAGGAGCAGCAAACAGCACTAAATAGCGGTCTGAAAAACAGACCTCCTCAATACGGACCACATAGTAGGTGTGAAGTGCTATTAGCCCCCTGAACCCTCCTCTCCCGGCCCTCCATAATGAACGAGCCATCCAGGAATTGTCCCCCATTGATTGATATTGATTTGCATATATAGAGGTGAGTGATCTGGTCCTTCTCCAGCAAATTAAGTTCAATGTGTCCAGAGCCTTGCTTTGAATCCGAGTTGCAAAGTGGCAGGGAGCCCACTGACCAGAGCACCGTGGAGCCAGGATTAGCTCCTCTGTGGGTTATCCGGAGGTCACGAAGGGATTTCTCTTCTTTTTGCATTTAAAGTGCTCCCAGCTCTCCAACAAGTGCCCTAGTACTAACCCCCGCCATCAGTGTTTGACCTCACACACTTCTCTTGCAACTTGCAACTTTCTTTTTTTTGGACCTTGAATATTGTTTGTTTCTTATGATTACGGTTCTTATATAGAAAAAGTTTAAAAAACTATCTGGGAATTTCAAGAACAGTGTTATTTTAGTATCATTGACATACTATTATAGTTTTTATTAATATTTTGTGTGTGTGTGTGTGTATATATATATATTAAAGATTAATTTTTATTTCAGTTTTATTTTATTTATTTTTTTACATCAAATTTAACTTAAAAAAATGAGAACTAGCCACTAGGCCACTAGCTAAAATAAATTTTGGGGAAAAATGCATATTTATTTTATTTTAGTTCAAATGTATTTTATTTGAATGAATGAAAAAGTTTTATGGTTTTAGTTTTATTATACTTTAAGTAGAATAATCCTGACCAGGCCTATTAAAGTCATGAGAATAAAATATTTTTTAATGTTTTTTTTTTTTTTTTTTACACTTTATTCTCAGCTGTGATATATTTCTATGGCTTGAATTATGTATGCATTCTCTGTAAAATTATATTTAAGAATCTTTGCATACATTCCTTGGAAATTCTTTTGTTCAAGAAGCGTGGCAGCCCTAATTGTTATATTGTGGTGTTCATGTTTTTCTTAATTTGCATAAAAGTGTATGCTAAATCAAAACAAATGGCAATTCCATTCATTTTATTCTTTTCAGTGTGTTACAACCTATTCTGTTGGTTCTAGTTCGTTTTGGCACAGACAGGGCTTAGACGAAGCCAAGATTAGGTCATAGTTCAATTAGGACATTTAAGTCATTTTTAAAAACGTGCCTTAGAAAAAACATTACTGGTGACAAAATAAAGGCATTCATATATTTTAAGATCAGTCAGAGCAAGTTTCTTTCAGTTGAAACAGCTCAGACTTAGATTTTAGTCTGGCGATAGGCTTAAGCCTTGTCTGTGAAGCTGGGGGTATAAGTTCTAAAGTTCTGGTTTTGACACTGTGTTTTTTTGTTTTTTTTTGTAATTCATTCAGCTTCTAGATCTGTTCATGGTGTGGGATTGGTCCACGTACCTGGCAGACTACGGACAGCCCACCTCAAAGTACCTGCGGGTGAACCCCTCCACTGCGCTTGCACTTTTGGAAAAGTATGTAGTGTTTTTACTCTTTCCTTCAGCTCAGTGAAGAAATGCTAATATCAAACTCAAGCTTCTTAGACTGCTTTACAACAGTTACTTTTCTAATGATGATTCATGATGGTTTAGAAGGCAGCTGGCGGCTCACTAGTTTCAGAACAGAATCTCAAATATAAGTGATTTGAACAGTGGAGCCCTGCTTTGTTTTTTAACCTAATATATAATCTTCGTCCTCTTTCTTTTTTCTTACTTGCCAATGCCAGAGTCAACAGAGGGTACGTAGATCCAACATGGATTTCTCTCTCTCCATAGTAATGTGATATGCTGCATGAATAGACTCTTACATTCCTACATGTCAAAAATAATTTATTTCATCATCATTTATTCATCCCACACCCATTGCAGCATGCATACTGTACAGAGAGGCTGAATAATAATATAATTTGAATAATTTACATATCATGAGACATATGTCACGGATCACTATATCATGACTAATTCATGATTTTTACTGCACTGAAAAATCTCTCCTTGATAATGTATTTAAATGGGTTTAGTATGCATATGCACAATTGAGTCATCATCTGATATAGCATATTTATCATAAAAATATGCATTTATACTGGAATTGTTGTCATTTTTACATATGAGTTTAAAAGAGAAGCGTGTTATTTCTGTGTCACTTGCATCACCAAAAGGGTTGCAAAATATGTTTGTGATTTGTCCAAAGATAAAAGATAAATAAAAAAATAATAATAATTAAACTTACCAAGGCAAATTTTCTGGTTTTTATTTAGTTGAAGTACTAAAATAACTAAAACTAAATAGACTAAAAATGACAAGAAATTGAAAAATTGTACTAAAATTTAAGCTAAAATTAAAATTGATTCAAAAATATGAACAAAAATTAATAGAATATCAGTGTTTCTTTATTAACACTGGTTCATAATATACTGTAGTTTTAATTTGTTTAACATTTTTGGTCATGAAATAATTCACATGATTGTATTATTTTGTAGTTGTTATAACAATAATAATAATAATAATAGCTGTTTTCTGGACTACTGTAATATTTTCCCCTCATTTTGCTTTTCCAGAATGAAGGACACAAGTAAAAAGAACAACATCTTCTCCCAGTTCAGGAAGAACGACCGTGACAAGCAGAAATTGATCGAGACAGTGGTGAAGCAGCTGAGAAGTCTGGTGAATGGAATGTCCCAGCATTCCTAGAGTCGTCCACATGAACTCCAAACACCGGGCTGGGTTTGACAATGTAACTCACAAGCTATGTTATACTTCTTGCTTTGGCCCTTTTTTCGAAATCCAATAACTCGCTGTAAGGTAACTACTCTCCAAGTACTGTGGTATATTTTGACTGCATCCTCCATGTCTTCTGCCAAAATATTCGCCACTGTAGGTTAATAATGTAAATATAGTGCAAAAATGAAGAGAAAAAAAGTGAACAGATGAAGTTATGCAGTAATTTTTTGTAATGTATTTTTAAAGGTTGAGAATTATGTTTTGTACGTTGTGAAAGTGCAATGACTCCTAACACTACACTTGAGAGAGCGGCGGCGTGTATGTGACTGGTGATGCTGATGGTCGTATTGCAACCTGTATGAAATTCTCCCTGGTGTAACATGGATGAAGTTTTTATTGTAAATATTTTTAAATATATTTAACACTGCTATGAAATCATGCTTCCCATCGGTCTGCCTCGAGTTGAAGTCGACTCAAGTTTAGGTAACTTAAAAATGCTAAACATTTGCATGAGAATGCATCGTTTTTCTTTTACGTTGGCAGACTTTGTTCCAATTTGTGTGCACAGACAGCACTTCTTTATTAAAAAGAATCTAAAATTGTCAGCTGCATTTCACTGAACAATGTACAAATGCACCACAGAATTATATTTAATTTTTTATTTTCTCAGGGTGAAATGAAAGCTTTGGGTTCAGATGCTTTAGAATCTCATTTTTAGGTGAAAATAAATAAGCAATAATTGGTCCGGCTACAGACATTGAAAATTCCAGATTAATATCTTTATCCACATGGATTTATTTTGTTTCTTAAAATTTATTTTGAGCAGGCATTTTGCACTGAAAATTATTTAAGTTTGCCTTTTAACAAGCAACTGTATGGTCATGTATTTAAAGTACCACTGTATATACCATAATATTTTATTAAAATTGGAGAAAAATGGAATGTAAAGGTAAAACATTTGTCATCTGAGGGTGTTTCCATATTTCAGTTTTCTGTTGTCTTATGGTTGTAACAACACTAACATTGGTTTCACTTTCAAATAACTCTCATAACTTAAAAGACATGGTTAACAAATCAGTAGTTCCTTTACATTCAGATATTACAAGTGTTTGAATGTACATTAACTAATGATCTGTTATGCATTGTGGAATTTGTTCAAATTAATAATGAAAGTTACTGTAAAGTGTCACCCAGATATTCAACATTTCAATGAGGCAAACAGAATCATGATATCCAAAAACTGGCATTACCTGGAGTTACACAAACCCAAGTGACTTCAGTTGTTTTCAAGGTCCGCCCATTTTTATTTGTGTGCTTTAATAAAATTTCACCACAAAAATACATTTTGATCCATTGTTTTTTTTTTGACTTCTAATGTCTTTACAACATTGTTACTCTATACATACAGATTAACTCCTCAGATTAAAATGGAAAGAGTCCCCTTCAGATTGTTTCATTTTTTATTAAATTAAAATAATATATACACATTTTTCAAATTAAATGAAATTAAGATACCCAGCCATGTTAAACTTCTTTCTGGGGAATTATCTTATTCTATTGTTGAGTATATGTTATTTTAATATTAAATATTAATGTTAATTACTAAATATTCAATGTAATTGTTTTAATTGTACAATTAATTGTTTTACTGCATTTAAAGTCATGCTTATTTTTGAACCGATGATGGCTGATATTTCTAAACTTCATTTCCCAAGTTTTCCATTTGGGATGTTCTTTAGAAGGATATATTGGCAAACAATCCGCTAGGTCCAGTCTGTCATCACTGAATGAATTCAATCTCGATGGAGGTGGTCCGGTGGGCTGGGCCCTGCACTGGTCCATCACACATGTACCATTTATGTCGCTATATATATATATATATATTTTTTTTTTTTGTTTGTTTTTTTGCCATAAATAAGAAAGTTACAACAAATTGAAGCAGACAATTGATAACACCCAATTAAAGATTGCTTAAAAATACAATAAATCAAATAAGTAAAAATACTAAAACAGTTCTAGTAAAAATGTTAATTATATCTATTTGGATTTTTTTTTTTTCTCGCGTAATTTTTTTTTTTTTTTTTTTTTTTGAAGATTACGTCAGACAACTGTGTCAGTGAAGAGCTTGAGATTAAATAAAGGACCAACTCCTTGGGGGACCTTCACAAGAAGAAACGCAAAGTGAGACATTACACCAATTAAAAACAATCTCTTAATCATAACACGATTCTCAGATTATTCTCTTATTCTGAACCTATCCTGAGCGAACAGATTTTGGCAAATGCATTCGGTCACGCAGCTTTGGAGAGCTACATTCACTCTTAAAAAATTGTATTTTTATTGACATCTATGGTTCCATGAAGAACCTTTAACATCCAAGGAATCTTTGCATTCCACAAAAGGTTCTTTTATAGTGAAAAAAATTGAACTTTTCTTCAAACATCAAACATTTCTTCTATGTCATTAAACATGTTTTTTCTACGTCATCATTGTGGAACCTTTACTTTTAAGTTTGTTCCATATCTGCAAGATCTGGTGAAGACAGAAATATCTAAGTGGAGTTCAGGATGAAATTCCATCAATGTCAGAAATTCAAATTTGCATTACTGCATAAATAAATACGTGCTGTACCTTTTTTACACTATTTGGGGTTTTTTTGCAGCGTTTCCTGATCCCAAAGGGATGGAGAGTTTTATACAGCATCAGTGAAATGCATGAGACTGATTGATCATTTGATCCTGACCGTTTTGCCTCGGAAAGAAACGAGAGCAAACCAGAATGTTTCAGTTACATCCCATTTGGAGATGAAATGAGGAGTGGCCAAGATCATCATGAACAGTCTTGATGTTGAACTGCTCGCCAGCTCAGAATGGAAACTGGTTACCAAGACAACCCCAAAGATGCAGTACCGTCCTCCACCCTGCCAATGGACTCCATGTTCATTTCTCATCCTCTAGCCTTGCAGATAAGATTCATTATTCATATTTTCAGACCTGTTTAGTTTGATTTTTTTTTTTTAACCAGCGTGCACTTAGAAACATATTACACTTGAATGCTCTGTATGAATACAGTACCAAAGAGGAGGAAATTATTGTAACATTCAAATAAAATGCAGATTTACTGTTACATTGGCTACTATTTATTTTAATATGATTGTTGAATTTCTTTGCATTTGGAATTTGTAGGTATTTGAGGCATTGCAGTTGTTTGAAACTAGTGCCTATGAATATAATAGCTCAGTAAACTGCTTTCCTATAAATCTAGCTTCCACTAATGTCAAAAAATCTAAAACTTTTTCCTTGTATTAAAAAAAATGCAAATGTATCTTCACTCTATTCTTTCAAACAAACCATGTTTTGATGTTTTGTTGGGAATAGTTTTAATTTAATTAGTTTATTTTTTCAGTTTTTTTTTTTATTATTATTATTATTTCCCATGTCCTCACTTTCTTTAGGATTCTATTAGTCTTTTATTTACCAGTAATTAATTTTGATGGAAATTTAACAGCTTAAATATCATTAAGAGCTTGTGACAAAATTCAGCTTCAGAATGTCTTCAGAAGATACATATAAATAAATATAAGTGAATATAAAGTAAATAAAATCACCAGTAATGACAACATTAAAGTAGTCAGAATTTTATTGAAATACTACTACTACCTTTTTTTAATACAGAAGGAGAGTTCAAAAGCTACTGCAAAACACAAATGACCATATAAACTGTTTTCACCCATTAGTGACACAGGAACATTTTATATATTCCGCTATCTTATCGTTTTGTTTTGTTTGGCAAGGAAAAGGCCTTTAATAGCAGCAGTATTTTGAAATGCATATAAAAGACGGAACGAGGCTCCAGAGGCTGGAGGTTATATAGCTTAAAGTCAGTCTTCAGTCTGACCCTTTAGTGAACTGTTTGGCTGTGCTCTCGTGACCCCCTCCTGCAGTGCTCACGGTTCAAACTGCGTTCGCGGGTCTATATGTCATGTAAACTCATAAATCAAAGACAAATTCACTACCTATAGCTGTGCCACGTGTCACTAATGTGAGTCATTTTATGCGAGTAAACAACAACAGAAACGGTAGCTCCGGCAGGCTGCGTAGGCTACACGTTATCCGAGGTAAACATGTGCGCGTTATATCTGAAATAGCTGCTGACAATGAATATGTTTTATATGATCACAGGGTAGGCTATATAAAGTAGCTAATTTACCCAGAGGGTAGAGACATTTTTATACACGGTAATCGAAAACGATTCCTTTTCATCATTGGTGCGAATTATGTGGGGATGGGGGGGGGATCTGACGCCCCTAATTAAGGCTTGAGTCCTCAAGTAGCCTACTTCTTCAGTATAATTATATATGTACGGATTCAAACATAAAAAGTTAGATTACAAGTAAGGGCGCACTAAATAGAGGCCTGCGTTCGCCTGAGGAGGTAACAATAACAATAATACGCTGCTTTAGCGCTTCTGTTCCGTTCTGAACTCGACAAAACGGCGTTATTTGTCTCTATATTAAACATTTAAATTGACATGTTTATCAAAATGGTTGGCGTTGAACAGTGCACGACAAAAGGCAGTTTGGGCTGCGCGAAAGTAACCCTCAGCTTGCGTCCTGAAAACCGCTGACAAATTAATTCAAAACTTCGAACTTCTCTTAAAATCATTCTAAAGTTTGCGGACTACTTTTCACGGCCATTTTCAAGCTTCTTCCTTGTAGCTATATCTATATGTAAGCAGATGATGATGATGAAACTGTGATAAAAGCGACGATCTACATCCAAGGCTCCAATTAAAACTCTCTCTCTCGCACACCAGTGAAAGGCTGTTTATCTCTTGACCCAATTAGAACATTACTGTAAGTGGCTTTAATGATGCCCTGGATTTGATTTTTGTGATGGACAGCGCAGAATAGATGGCAGTGTGGATAATTACTGCTGCTCAGGCTGCGTATCTCGTTATTTGATGGACAGTGAACTTGGCGAGCTTTGCGCCCAGAGTTCACAGAGAAGTCAGGGTCCGCGCTGCAGGGTCACCAGCGGGTCACCAGCGCCCGGGAACGAGCACTGAGACCAACACAAACTCAGCGCTGGGTATTACAGCTTATACGTGCCATGTATGGTCAGCGATGACTCTCCAAAATCGCTAAATAAACATCGAAGTGAGAAATAAATAGCGGACAGCGTGGATGCTTTGCGTTTAGGCAACTCCCTTTTGGAGTATTTTTAGTAATGAATGCTCTTACTGCATGATTTGGCTCAATTTTGTGGTGAAAATAACAATCAGTGCAAAATGAACGGGAAGATTTGGACTGAAATGATAAAGAATAGAACAATTAGGCGTTTACGATTCAATTCAGTTCGTTGTTCAGTTTTATTGTCAAGACTAGTCGTTTTAATCCCGCAATCAGCATTCCCAGCCCAGCTAAATCATCACGTTTTTGGATCTATGAACATGTACATTGCATTATGCAACCAACTGCAGTCTTTTCCACATATTTCCAAATATTGGCTATTTATATTTACAATTATTATTTTTTTTATAATTATTATTATTATTGTTTGCTTTTTAAAGTGTTTTTTCTGTTAATAATTTATAAATATTGCTCAGTCACAACAGAAAGTTGCAAAGAAAAGTTTAAATACATTGTGTTCATGTTTTCTATGAGACTTAACAATACATTATTAATAGAGCTTTTAAAAATCGTATGTATATTGCATGTGTATTGATATGTTTTATGATTTTATTCATGATGACATAGCCTGTATCACATCTTTCAGAGGGCTTTAAGCAGCTTTATGTTGATATAAAATCAATTTCATTTACAGTTGGCATTTCTTTTTGTAAAATATATAAACAGCTTAACAGAAAAGTTTGGTCACAAATGTTGCCAGTGGATTAAATGGATTAAAGTACAACACTGCACTGGGTAATATCACAGTTTACATATTGGATATAATCAGGAAAAAAATGCATACCAATAATGAAACACAATTTTGAGAGCTATAAATAGGAAGAATTTATACAAGCTTTCTTCGGTAAAATATCCTTGAACTTCAGGTTGCATTGCTTTTGGCTCAGGTTGAAAGAGTTTATTAGGTTCATCAAAGCATTTCACACACTGCTATGACTCTGACGAGGGAAAACAAATCTCATAATTGCAAAAATTCACAAATAAGGCCAAGTTTGAAGGTTCGCTTGGGGCATTTGGCACGGTCGGGTCATGTCGAAGAATAAATATGGCAATGGTCGAGTAATGGGTTAACATATGAACGCGCTGCTTACATAGACACATGCCTAAAATACCCTCAAACATAGATATGTCACGCGTGAGTTTTCCCCATCCCATCACACAGGATGAAAGGTGAAATGCAGGCAGACACACATCAAAGAATGAAGAGAGGGAAAAATTTGGAGTCATCCTGTCTCTTTAACTGACTGACTTCCCAGCTTGTTTTTTCCACGTTATGGCTGTCGTAAAAACAGTAATTCAGACTGTGGGTGTTTGCTCTTCATGTACCGGTAACCTAGCTCTGCTCCATCACTTTTTAAGCTGACCCGGGTTTGAACCCGCAGCGAGACAATGATCATATTTATGATATTACTGCACACTCTGCTCCACATGAAAACAGGTCATAACAGCTATGGCACGGTTCCAGGTTAAAGTCTAATGTGAGATCAGATCCGGCAACACTGCCCTGACAACTGTCCTAACTTATTTCAATCACTGACCTCAACAACTTAAATACGTCTAGGTTGATACACACAGACATTTTGTAGACAATGTTCACAGATGTTCACTATTATACTGTAATGTATATTGATATTGTAAACAGATCCTGATAATAATGACTCAAATCAACTCTGTGTATTTTTATAGCAAATCATCTATAGGTTTCTATATAAATAGAAACTCAAAATCTACAGAGAGCCCAATAAAAAAGTAACTATTATAAATAAGAAATATTATACTTAATTTTTCATATTAAAAATAATTTTTCCATTTTCCATTCTATACCATATAAATGTACATGTGTAGATAAGCTTTCTAAACTCTGTAATGGCCTTTTAAGGACCCCCCACCCCAAAGAAGGACAAAAAGAGGGACATTTAAGGGATTTAAAATGTAAAAGTAGAGCTTCACAGTTAAGCTCCTCAATTAAATCCTCTACGGCATTTCTGATGGCACACAAGCCCAGAGTAATGAGTGTAAACGACGGGAATATTGGCAACAAAAGAGCCTCGGATGCTTCCTTTTGTGTCGGGGGAATTAACACCTTTTCAAAGTGAAATCTCTGGATTGTCTGCCTTCTACAGGAGGTGGTATTAAAATGCGCCTATAACAAATGGTTCAGAGTTTGGAGCAGCTTCTGCCCTGTGGGCGGGGCGAGATGACACCACAATTAAAGATGAACTTTGTGTGAACTAATTTATCTGTGGAAGGTAACAGGAGGAGACCTGCGCGCCATGGATATATAAGGGCGCACAAGCGAGGACGCCCTCAGTCTGTGCGTAAAGACGCGTCTCCTCTCCAGAAGCTCTTTTGCGATCTTTGCGCGCTTCAGCATGGGGCTGTACACGCTCATAGTCACCTTTCTCTGCACCATCGTGCTCCCCGTTTTGCTCTTTCTCGCCGCGGTTAAGTTGTGGGAGATGTTATTGATTCGCCGGGTCGATCCGAACTGTGGAAGTCCCTTGCCGCCAGGTACCATGGGCTTACCCTTCATTGGAGAAACGCTCCAGCTGATCCTCCAGGTACGCGTGCGCTTTTATTGCCATCTGTACAAGTTCAGCTGAATTTGCTTAGCTGGTAGCTAAATGCGATGCACTCTAATGTTTTGTTGTTTTAATAACGGATGCATGCAGAGCAAAATGTGCATTTGGAATCTTTGTGCCAATAACGCGTTTTCCTTACACACAGAGAAGGAAGTTCCTCCGGATGAAGCGCCAGAAATACGGATGCATCTACAAAACGCACCTCTTTGGTAACCCGACTGTCAGGGTGATGGGAGCCGATAACGTGAGGCAGATTCTGTTGGGCGAACACAAGCTGGTTTCTGTTCAGTGGCCAGCATCAGTGAGAACCATACTGGGCTCTGACACGCTCTCCAATGTTCATGGCACTCAACACAAAAACAAGAAAAAGGTAAGGATGCTATTTTTTGTGTTTTGTATATTAAGTTACATTAATGTTGTGAATTTTGTACATTTCTCCCAATATTATAACAATGTTCTCTGAGGAACTTATGCAAGAACCGTGTCAGTTTGTCAGTGGTTCCTCCTGTAAAGCCATTACACGTGAAATATTTTGAGGCAATTGAGATGTTCTTTGATTGAACAATGGAATTTTTGAGGCATCTTCAAAAGTTAGCCTAGAAGTTGCAGATTTTCTGAGGAACCTCAGATGGTTTCTCAAGTATCTTCTCATGTTTACAGTGTCAATCTTCACTGTCCAATAAACCCCAGCTTCATTCTTTGCATTAAAATGAAAAATGTTTGAAAAGATGCACTGACTTTTTTTTTTTTTTTTTGTATAATGTTCTGCTTAGGCCATTATGAGAGCATTCTCAAGAGATGCTCTTGAGCACTACATTCCAGTTATCCAGGAGGAGGTGAAGAGTGCCATCCAAGACTGGCTGCAAAGAGATACATGTGTGCTGGTTTACCCAGAGATGAAGCGACTCATGTTTCGTATAGCCATGAGAATCCTTCTCGGTTTCGAGCCTGAGCAAATCAAGACAGATGAGCAGGAACTGGTGGAAGCTTTTGAGGAAATGATCAAAAACTTGTTCTCCCTGCCTATTGATGTTCCCTTCAGTGGCTTGTACAGGGTAAGTTACCTTAGAATGACAGCCTGAAGATGCATTTTCAGTATGTGAAATAAACTTGAGAAAATAATAATAACAACCTGTGATTTGTTTGGCAGGGTCTGAGAGCACGCAATTTCATTCATTCCAAAATCGAGGAGAACATCAGGAAGAAAATTCAAGATGATGACAATGAAAATGAGCAAAAACACAAAGATGCTCTTCAGCTGTTGATTGAGAACAGCAGGAGAAGTGATGAGCCCTTCAGTTTGCAGGTAACTACTTCTCATTAGACTTATCAGATATTAGTAATCAACATCCATTCAGGGAACATCAATAATAAAGTGTGTGTTTCCCTCAGGCAATGAAAGAAGCTGCTACTGAGCTTCTGTTTGGAGGTCACGAGACCACCGCCAGCACTGCAACCTCACTGGTGATGTTCTTGGGTCTGAATTCGGAAGTGGTGCAGAAAGTTAGAGAAGAGATTCAGGAGAAGGTATGATCCATTGAGTTCTTCTCAATTTGATGGCACATTTAAACCAATGTGTGGGCTAATGGACACATTTTTCTTCGCAGGTTGAAATGGGCATGTATTCACCTGGAAAGACATTAAGTATGGAGCTGTTGGAACAACTGAAGTACACTGGATGTGTGATTAAAGAAACTCTCAGAATCAACCCTCCTGTCCCTGGAGGCTTCAGAGTCGCACTCAAAACCTTTGAACTGAATGTAAGTTGAACTTTAAGGCTTGATCATTAATATTATAGACCGCTTCTAAATGTTCTCCCATGGTGTATGTCACACAAAATCATTCTTTAACACCACATTATCTTTCATTTTCCTTCAGGGTTACCAGATACCTAAAGGATGGAATGTCATCTACAGCATTTGTGACACGCATGACGTTGCTGAGGTGTTTCCTAACAAAGATGAGTTCCAACCAGAGAGGTTCATGAGCAAAGGCCTGGAGGACGGCTCCAGGTTTAACTACATCCCCTTCGGAGGCGGTTCCAGGATGTGTGTGGGCAAAGAATTCGCCAAAGTGTTACTCAAGATCTTTTTAGTTGAGCTCACACAGCAGTGCAACTGGATTCTTTCCAATGGACCCCCGACAATGAAAACGGGGCCAACTGTTTACCCAGTGGACAATCTCCCCACCAAGTTCAGTAGTTACGTCAGAAATTAGTCCTGAACTAACGTGAGCTTTGTACATATGTTTTTTAGATGAGCTGTGATGTATTGGATATTTTATATTTTGTTTATATAAAAGATGTGTATATAAGTCTATACAAGAAAGCAAAAACGAGGGCACTACTTTTTCATGGATCACTGTAATTCTACAGAGTGTCTGTGATGTATATTTATAATGTAGTTGTGTTATATATATATATATATATATATAGCTTTTGTACTGTATGCAACTTATTTAACTTGCTCTTTATCATATGGGTTTTATTTAATAAAACAAGACTTTTCATTACTGGCAATAAGTTGATGCTAATAGTAGAGTTTTATTCACATGCAAATTTTAAGATTGAACATTCTAGACAATGTCCTGATCCTTTCTCATGTAAAAATGGAATCGTTATGTTATCTGAAAAGGTCTTCTAGGCAGACAGGAACACTGAGATCTTATTAGCAACTAAAGTATTCTGAAATGCAAAGTACCTGGAGCCCTTAAAGAAACAGACCAAATGTGGGTCCAGATAAGAATGATGGTTTTGAGTCAAACTGTCTCACAGAAAACAATCATTGCCAATTAGATTAAACATCCAAACAGCTCTCTGTGTCTGGAAGCAGATGGATGTGGAACATCTAAAACAATAACACACCCTGCTTGTAATTTTACTTAACCATAAAGTCTACTGGATAATATTTGGTATGGAAATTTCTAAGGCCTCTAAATTATCAACATGACTAAAACTTTGGCAAATAACTTGTATCTAATACATGCTTTCTGTTGTCTTAGTAAAACTGTGAAAGAATCCAGCTTCAAGTCATGGCACACATACTGATTTTTAGAAAGCACATATAAAAATAATATATATTATTAGTAATATTTCAGGATGAACATTTTCTGGACCAAAGCAACTTTGGTTTACTTGATTATCAATACATTATTTTTTTAGAAAAGTCATGTTAAAATATGAGCATTAAATATAATACATCAGAATTTTGTGGAATGTTTATTTGTCCATCTCTCAATTAACATTGTATTGCATTGCTTTATATGTTTTAAAAACTACAGAGCTTTGATCATGAAACTAAACATTTAAAAATAATTTTACTAAGATTACTGGGAGATATAGAGTGGCAACTGATATTTATATGCATTTCATGAAAGTAATGTATTATAAAGATCTCATGTCATCATTACAAGCTACCAGAACCTTTTGGCCGTATAAATATCAACAACCGCACAAAATTGCATATTTTTGCAGTTAGGGCCTCTGAATAAAAGTGAGGTGTGAGCTCTATATTCTCACTATATATTTGATGTATCAAATGTGATACTCAGCAAAATCAAATATGCAACTTTTTTTATTTATTTTTTGGTCAGTCTTTTTATTATTATTTTGCTAACATTAGCATATGATTTAAAAACAAAATGTATAAAGGTTCAATAAACTGTTCCATAAATAAAAAAAATAAAAAAATCATATGTCAGACTTTACAGGGTTATCTTCTGAAACACTTAACGTTATATTGCCTTAACATTTTTACTATAAGTTTAGAAATATAAATAAAAACGTACAATTCTTAGACTTCTTTCCACATGTTTGTAGTTAAATAGAAATCATCATATAAGTCATTCAAGTGTTACTGTGGGAGGAAGGTTATTTATCTGTTTATTTTATTATTACTGGTGCTGTTTCTCTGTTTTGAGTAATAATGTTTTGTAAAGTACTTGCAAACGACAAATGTTACAGTACAGTTGTCTTTATTGTTGTCCGAGCTCATTACGCTGCCGTATGGTTGTTCTAACGACCCCCATAGGCGTCCCACGTATACTGTTGCAAATTTGCACAAATGCATTACCCCCGGCAGGGCCGCGTCTCCCAGCGCACAGGGGTCATGTGGAAGGGACTTGTCCTTGTGTGACACGGCATGAGAGACAGAAAAGGCGGTGAGATGCTGGCAGATGCCTCTCTCGGCCATTTCTCTGCTTTTCTCTGTTGCTGATTTACATGCGTCCCGCCGCAGGCCTGACACCTTTATGTTCATCCACCCTATCGCTGCAGGTCCAGGCCTTGGGAGAGATGCAGCTGAACTTTTCCTCCTATCACCTTGTAAAGAACGTCTGTCCGGCCTATTGTTTGACATCTAGGGGCGACAACAAAACTTTTTATTCCCAGAGCCATTTTTTCTCTAAATTTGTGTGTATATACAGAATTTATAGCAAGCAAATGAAAGAGGCCTGTTTTTATTCACTCCCTTGAACTGAACACAGTGTAAATCAGCGTAATTGCAGGGTGTTTTCCCTCGGACACTGAACTGCTTGTTGTTTAGCGTAAGGGAAGAGGACAAAAGAAGCATTTTCAGCTGACAAGTTTCTTTTTTTACATTTTCTGCACAAAATGTAAGCCGTGCTTGTGCAAAAGTCAAAGTACTGTGGCCCTGCAGTTGCTAAGGTGTTTAGAATTATGTGTAGTGTTCCTATATGGTTGATTGGATGTTTTTATAAGGCGTTTCTGGTTTGCTGGTTTCTGTTAAATATTAGTATGACTCAAGTCCCCGTTTCATTGCAAATTTCATAATTTAAAGTAATGAAGACAAGTATTTTTCAGTAATATTTCAACTGCACTGATATATCAGATGAGAACAAAGTTGGAATTCAAGCACTATTTCCTCCTGTAGAGCTGCTTGTGGCTGAAATGAACTTGTTTCATAACTAATGGACTTTGTGACATTTTTAGTTACTGAGTTGAACTGAATCAACACTGAACTGACTTGAGTTGAATAACAATATTATCATCTTCTGTAGAGCTTTGTTTTATAATTGAGGAATACTGAAAAATTAACACTGTTATTGTCCTGTTTATTAATGTAAAGCTGATTTGAAACAATCTGTTTTGTATAAAGGACTATATAAATGTGACTTCCCTAGTAAAAAAGTAATATATTTAAAATACATTTATCTCATGCTAAGTATAGTTCAAATCTATTAACATATTTACTTACATAATGTATTAATGTATACATTTTAATTAAACTTTATTTGGAATACTACTTGTGCACAATGCACATTTCTTAATATTAAGCCTAAAATGTGTTTTAATGTCACTATATATGAGGACCGTATTGTCTTTGAATAATATTGGTCTTTAAACACAAGATATTTAAAATGTACCTTAAGTATACTTGCAATAGTTCCACTTTAATTCAATCAGATATACTTCAGTACATCTTTAGTTGAACTTCAGCACTACTTCCGCACAATTAAAGTGCATTAAGTACAAAACTAGTTGTTCCAATTTAGCAGACTTTAAGGATACCAGTTTAGTATACCAAAAGTACAATTGCAGGGTATTTTTATTAAGTACATAAATATGTACATGTATTTGTAGTATACTTAGAATGAAAGAAATCTATTTCAAATACATTTTAGTATATTTATTTGACTTAGTAACACAAGCCGCATGAATTGTGTTACATAACATGTCTGTTTTATCCTTAAGGTTATAGGTTTATTCAAAAACATGTCATTTCAGCTAAACATACTTCACAGGGGAAGTGTTAAAGATGTCTGAACCCGAGCTGACTGATATGACCCTTCAACACTTTAATTTTCAAAGTGAAAATGGCTTTTTCATTACCATGAGGGTCAATGAGAATGTTTCTAAAAGCATTTACACGTCTGCTGCCCTCTTGCCCTCCTGCCGAATCATATCAGACTTTTCCAGCTTTCAATCGGATTAACTATTAGCAGCCCATTGCTATTATTTATAATCAAGAGGGGGCTTTTCACGGGTCCCCAGGGTCAGGAAAAGTTCAGTCATTTACAAAAAAGGCATGACCTCACAGAGACATTAATTTATCCATTTCTCGTGAGCTGGAAGTTTTGCAGGTCTGGTTTACCACTGATGTAGAAAATGAGCTCAAAATAGCATGCAAAAGCCACTTGTACAAGAAAAGAGCAAAAGAAGCATGTGACCTCCTTTAGGCATAAAGTACATCTTCTAGAAAACATTTACACACATTTTTAGATCATTTTTCAACAGTCTTGCAGTTTGTTCCTTTTTTTTAATTATTGGTGGCATCACTATTACTTTTGTTCATTCTTGGGTTTTTTTTTTTAACTTCTAACAGTAAATATTGAACTTAATCAAGTCACATTATTTATATAATGATTTATAAATTACAGCCTGTTTTAAAGCAGATAAACAGGAAAATAACAAATGTTGTAAAATTCATGAATTATAAAAAATTTAATTTCAGCTGTAGTGCAGCTCAACCAACGATAATAATGTCAATATGTAGCTCAGTTTAGTTCAATATTGTTTCAGTTGTTTTAGTTCAAATTTAGTTAGTCAGATTTAGGTAAAGAACCAAAACTCCTTAACTGGAGAAACAATAAAATGTGCAGCTTGAATGCAAATTCAAATATATAAAAGCATGAACAAAATGCATGAATGAATAAATAAAAAATAAATATATATGTATATATATATATATATATAGACATTAATTGATGGACTGCAGTGACTTGTGGATTATTGTGATGTTTTTATCAGCTGTTTGGACTCTCATTCTGACGGCACCCATTCACTGCAGAGGATCCATTGGTTAGTGAGTGATGTAATGCTAAATTTCTCCAAATCTGTTCTGAAGAAGAAACAAACTAATCTACATCTTGGATGGCCTGAGAGTGAGTGAATTTTCAGCAAATTAAAATTTTTGGGTGAACATGCATGGGACAGTAAGCAACCACCCAGAGCACCCTATAGCAACTGCATAGCAATAATATCTCACTCTTTCATCACGGTGACAAGTTATGCCCAGGCAAATTTACATTTTCTCCATGAAAATATCCAAATCTACTTAGTTATCATCCAATATAGTCACAACAAGTTTGACATCACAGCGAACAAAGAGATGAAAACCTCTCTCTTTGATGAGATTCTGTGCATGAGCTTTTGTCAAACAAGGTATCAGAGTACGAAGCTGTGCTCAAAGCTAATGATGTTTGAGCATGTATACATCCACACCCGACACAGTTCAAGAGGCGGCTTTACTCTGGTCAAGCAGATGCGGCTCAGGTTTCTGACTCGTCCAGAAGCGTAAACAGTAAGCATGCACCATTTAGTCCTTAGAATAACACCAAGGCCATCAATGCTAGCATCCAACAAGTGAAAACAAATTCCCTAAATCTTCTGGAAAGAAGACCTCATTCCAGTCTAGGCAGCTTAATATCAGGAGCCTATTCGAAGTGAAGATGATTTATTGCTTTTACCTGTGGCTTTCAGGTTAAGTTGCATGACTATAACCATTACTGAGGTTGTTTTGGCTTTATATCCAGTTGGGGAAACTAGTTAGAAATTGTGACTTTTCAAGACACAAGCTCATAATTTAAAGTAGTATACAATACCTTTCAGAAAATGAGTTAGCTAAAGTAAAAGTTACTATGAAAAGGAAGCTAGGTGTATTTAAGGGACAATACTTCAGGCTATAACTTTCAGATCAGTGTTTATTTGAAAGTGATAAGTTGACTTAACTTAAAAAAAATTGAGGAAACCCGTTCCCTTAAAATGATTAAGTAAATAATAATTTTTCTTTAAAAAGTTAAGTGAACTTGACAATTCACTTAACTTATTTTTTTAAATTATAATTTACTTAATCATTTTAAGGCAATGGGTTTCCTCACACTGTAAAAAGTGATAAGTTGACTTAACTTTAAAAAATTGAGGAAACCCGTTGCCTTAAAATGATTAAGTAAATAATAATTTACTTATAATAAGAACTTGGCAATTCACTTAACTTATTTTTTTTAAATTATTATTTACTTAATAATTTTAAGGCAACGGGTTTCCTATTAAGTTAAGTCAACTTATCACTTTTTACAGTGTACGGTTGCATTATATATGAACAAATGTTTATTAAAACTAAATAAAACCAATAACGTATATAACTGATGAAAAACATAGTTATTAACTGCGGTATTCAGTTAAAGTCACATAACGACTATGGCGGGACTCAAATGAATCAAACAATCTTGTGTTGAACTGGTTACTTGAATTGAACTGTCTGATTGAACTGATTCCCTAAAATGATTTGAACTGAACTTAATACATTTGTTGGTAACATTTTACAATAAAGTTCCATTTGTTAACATTAGTTAACTACATTAGTTAACATGAACTAACAATGAAACTTTTTCAAAGCATTTATTAATCTTAGTTAATGTTAAATCTTTAAACATTTACTAATGCATTATTAAAATCAAAAGTTATCTGTTAATATTATCTAATGGATCTGAGCTGTAATTCTTACTGTTAAAATGTTATTTAATGCATTAACAAACCTTAACCAATTGTGAAGAAATTAATGATAGTTTTATCATTAATAAATGCTTATGCAACATTAGAAATGAATTTTTCACTCTCTACTTGAGTTTTCTTGTGTAATCCTTGGCAAAAAGGCTTGAAAATGGTCATATTCAAATGTAATTTCTTTTATCAACCATAAGACGAAAACAGCAATTATACCAACGCTGAATCCACTTGCCTCCCAAGTATATTTGTTTTTGACACAACCTTAAAACACCTCAAGACATCCAGACAAAACGTAAGACAACCAATTACAGTGCGATCCGCTGAGGTGGGAACTAATGATTGACTTTCTGAGACAACATCTGCTATTATGGCCTTCTGACGGCAATATCTGACGCACTTTTAAGACAAGTTCAAACAGTCCTCAGAGTTCATGCCTCACAGCGGCCTCAAGCTGCTCATTCTGAGGTTTGCGGCGTCTCGTTGCCCTACATATAAACCTGAACAAACGTACATTAGTGCTTCAGTTTCTCTTTAAAACACATCTCAGTTACTCAACCAGCCCTGAAAAGACTCATAAAACTTGAAAAGACTCATTTTCTTGCCTTTTTAAAAAGTCCTTAAAGATTTGTAGCAAAGAAACACAAAACATAAAATCCTCAAATATGAAGACAGTTTAACTGGAAAATCAGTTAATTATCATTTAAATAATACCAATGTACTGTAATAATCGAATTAATGGCTCACTAATTGGGTTTTGGGGTTCTGAGTAAAGGTTTATGTGCCTGAGCTCATGCAGCTCTGATGAATAACAGCAATAAATCTGAAGGGATGTTTGAGTTTTGTAGATGTTTAGCCCAGTGCACTTGGCGTTCAGTGGCAAATCAAAGGCTGATAACTTGTGAGATCATTGTGAGACCTCAGCAAATCTACTACTGCATCTCAATGCCACACGTCCAAATGTTTGATTTGGACTCCAGCACAAAGCCACATACCACTGAAAGTTCAAAAGTTCAGTCTAGCCATGAACTTTGTCAGGACTCAAGTTGTTCTGCAGTCGCAGTATTTTCACCCACGCACTTTCCCGAATAACACAGACTTCTGTGGAGAACAGCGATAAAATTATTGTGAAAATAATTACATGGGTAACATTCCATTTCATAGAAATGCCTATTTGCTTACTTCTCTGGAAAACAAATCCAGTACATTGTGTGCAATGGACAACCAAACAAATACAAGTAGGGAATTAAAAACAACAATAAATGTGTCATCTGTTTTATCTTCTATTGTTTTATTACCCTGCACACTTCAGAGGTGGAACAGGCAGGGTTGCTCCAAGGTCACAGGAGCCATAACAGGGCCGAACTTCGTCCAGATAAGATGTGGAAACCTCTCCCTTGTCGTATAGTTATGAATGAGAGGAGAAATGTGTCAATAACAACAAGTCAGTGGCTCCTGATTCAATTGATAGTTATTTCAAATAATACTTGGAGGATATGTATACTAACTTATGATCTCGAGCTATTCAGTGGCTTGTATTTAAATATATTGTTTTGCAGTTTAGTATATTTAAAGTATATTAACATTAAATGTAACATCACATAACACTACAGTAAAACTATAAGTGGACTTCGTTTTGATAAAGGATGACATTTTCTTATTTTGAATGTCAAATTTGTATATTTCTGTCATCTTGCACTCTTTGCTGAATCTTCCAATCATGTTTCTTCTTGTCAGAATGACAAAAGCATTGCAGGTTCATTTGCACATCTTGACTTACAAGCAGTAGGTCTGATTCCTTCAGGCCTCAGGAGACTGAGAGCAGACGGAGAGTCTTCAGCACTGCTGATAAAACAGAGTCTAGTCTGTGTGTCTCTGTGTTTAGTGCCTACTCTCAAGTCACAAACCCTCTGTCAGACAGTTTATTGTGCTGGGGTTACCCCCAAAAAACCATGTCTGTTCATGTATCTCTTAATGACCTGTGTTTCATTCTCAGAGTGCCATTACAAAAGATGTTCTTTTAATGCTATGATAAATGTATGACAGATTTTTGGAAATGCCTGTAGATACAGGTTTACACGTTTTTATGCTACTGCTATTATATTAATATTTTATCTCTGTGTTACATTGAAAATTAAAATACAAATGTCTGTGTCTTGGAGATATTTCAAGTACATTCACAATAGTGTAATCAATGGATGTGATCGATGGGATCTCATACTTTTATTGCTTTTTTATTGCACTTTTCAACATGTCTCAGAGGTTTCTCTTAACAGGAAAAATAAAGATGAGACTTAAGACAATGGAAAGACAGAGTTATCAAGTTAATGTCGATCATATGGCTCAGATCACTTGGTCATGTAAGATTAAGAAATGATGGCCAACTGTGGCGTCTTGGAAGATCTGCACATTGTGAGACATTATAGACATGTCCCAATTTGCATACTTATGCACTTTTGTAGTATACAGTGTAGTATAAGTAGTGCAAGTAGTGTAAACTCCTGGGAAAATGTGCACTAAAAATATTTGGATGATGCAATTAACTAACCAAAAGAAAAAAAGTGTGCAATAGTCATGCACTATACATGTGGACTTCATATAAATGCATAATTATGTAATTTAGGACACAACTATTATTGAGAACGCGGACGCAGGGGATTCTCTGTTTAATCTCATTTCTCTCCTTAACTGAGCAATGAAAGAGAGCTCACGAAACTCTCATTTAGTGAAAAGTGAAACACCTGATGCTGCTGGTTTCTACCTCTTCATTTTGTCATGTCCTCCCCTCCCCCGTCCTCATTCATTTGGCCTGTACATGAACCCTTGCTGACTTTTTACCCTTCACTCCCTACCTGCTAACACACAAGCAGCTGTTTTTCTCTGTCCTCATAGGGATGCACTGAAATGTTAAAATAACAATAGCTTCTACATCAAGAATCTCATTGTAAAATCAGAACTGACTGCAATGCCCTGCAATTTAACCTAAAAAGGAAAACTGTAAATAACAAGGTTTATTTTATTAGCCTTGTGAACTTACAATCATTCAAAAACATTTGTTAATGTTCTACATGTTCATTTCTACATTTATTATTAACACATTATTAATATGGAATAAAAAAATGTATCTGTTAATACTATTTAACTGAACTAACAATGCAACGGCTGTATTTTTAAATAACATACATACTTTATGAATTACAAATGAATTATCCCACTTATTCACATAGGTAAACGTAGATAAATAAATGGCTGTGAAATATTGATTTATGTTAGAAGAAAAATAGTTGCATAACTAGGAAATCAGTTGCCTCCAACAATAGTCAGTTATACATCAAATAAATGCTCTGACTGACCAATCAAAATCAAGTATTCATAATGTAATTGAAATAAACTGAATCCATTATAAGGAACTGAATGTTCGTACTTTTTAGTGCCGTTAGATACGTGACGCTTTTGTTTACTGAGGGTACTTTACGAGGACATTTCTCAAGGTTCACTGATGGGTCTGGCCCGTAATGAGTTTGCTAATCCTGTAAAGAGCACAATATCGCAGGTAGAGGTATGTGAAGTCGTTTCGGTATGTGGAAACAGATAGCGGCGGAGCTTCTCGCAAAAAGCTTGTAGCAAAATGATTAATTTGCTGTTCCCATCAGAAGACTGTCTATGAACAGCTGCTGTGGACTTTGAAAGCCAGTGAGGAAGACTGGCCCAGTTCATTGGGAGGGCAGAGGCGATATAGAGTGGTGTGTCTGTGACATTTGTGCGCACACATGCACACACACACACACACACACATATGCTGAAAGAGTTACCTCTGTATCTCCCATTACCTCCTTCACGAGAGGAACGCTTTGCAACATTTCACCCTCATCCAACCTGCCATTATCTTCTCCTCCGATACTCTTCGGGTTCATTCGCATGCCAGACTGAGCAAGGAGCACCATTTATTTTCGACATCCGTCATTGCAAAAAGAAAACACGGTTTGGCTCTACTGGGGAGGCTTGAATGGTTTCTAACACCATCTTCTGACTTAATGATCAAAAACGATGAGTTATTACTCGTACGCTGAGGGTTTGAAGCGACGGGGGCTGCTTTGGAAGTGTAACTTATCAGTTGAGGAAAACTCTAATGGTGGATAGCTTTGCTTGGCTCCTCTAAGCCACCTAATCCTTCATTCGGCCCATCCGTCAAGAGCCGCCTTTGTCCCTCCGTTTCAGTCCTGTCTTTGATTCAGCAAAGTTCAGTGCTGAGTCTTTCTTTACACTATCACTGCCTGGAGAACATGTGTCAGCAGCTTGAACCAGACTTTTAACCTCCATGCATGTTCTGAAAGACTTCACTTTGAAGAAACGTCATGACTTTAACTACAGTTCTGATTTTGCTGAGGTCGGATTGAGAATAAACAGATATTGGACACTCCACATTTATGAAAAATACATTGAGAGGGTTAATGCTTCAATGATATCTTTGAAATCGGTTATGGTTATTTTTTGAGGAATATTTTAAAACATTCTGAATCGAGAACAATCTTTCTGACATCAATCTAAAATAGCCATAGATTTAAAAATTGTGACAATATAGATAATGTGCTGTTGTTATTTATGACTATGGATCTCTAAAATGATTGTTTCATTCAATATTATTCAAAATTTTGGGGTCAGTAAAATTTGCCATTAAAATGTTTATGTTCTGTTCTGTTCTGTTTATTTTATTTTAATAGATGCTGTTATTAAAAATGTGATTTTCACAGAAATATCAGGGAGCACAACTCTTTTCAACATTGATAATAATGAAATGTTTCTAGAGCAGGAAATCAGCATATGTGACCCTGGACCACAAAACCAGTCATAAGAAATTGAGATTTATACATAATCAGAAATCTGAATAAATAAGCTTTACATTTATGTTTGTTAGGATAGGACAATATTTGGCCAACATAAAACTATTTGAAAATCTGGAAACTGAGGGTGCAAAAAAATAAAAAATAAATAAAAATAAAAATAATAATATTGACTTTAAAATCACCTTTAAAGTCATCCAAATGAAGTTCTTAGCAATGCATATTACTAATCAAAAATGAAGTTTTGATATATTTACAGTAGGAAATTTACAAAATATCTTCATGGAACATGATCTTTACTTAACATCCTAATGATTTTTGACTTAAAAGAAAAATCAATCATTTTGACCCATACAATGTATTGTTGGCTATTGCTACAAATATACCTGTGCTACTAAAGACTGGTTTTGTGGATCATGTGACTTTGAAGACTGGAGTAATGATGCTGAAAATTCAGCTTTGCATCACAAAAATAAATTACATTTTAAAATATAATAAAACAGAAAACTATTTTCAATTTCAGTTTATATATATATATATATATATATATATATATATATATATATATATATATATATATATATATATTTATAAGCAGTAATGTCATTATAATATCTGCATTAATGAATAGCAAAAGGTATTTTCTATCCACCCGACAGAAAAGAAAATGCACAGTGAGTATCAGGACACTGACATTTTTAAAATGAGCAGATGTCACCTGTTCATGTTTACTGTGAAGTACCAGCTACGTGAAGGGGACTGAGGGGAAGCTCTGAACCCATCTCCGGCCAGTGTAGATGTTGGAGGTAGCAGAAGTGTGGTAGGTGTGGTGAGGAACATTGAGATGAGCTCATGCTGAGACAGACAGGGACAGATGAGAGCCGCTGGCGCTCACAGCTGGGAATCCAGTCAGGGCCAGAGAGTCTATCAGTGAACTCCACAGCCCTGCTCAGACCCTCCTGACCTGAACATAACCCCACTGATGCTAATTCTTATTTATTGCCTATTAAAGAGCAATGCTTCATCCTCTCATGCCGTAGCGTGATTTAGCACTCCTCAAGTCCAGTATCTCACCCTTCTTGTTCTTCATCATTTACGGAGCACTTTACAAGCAGGCCATTGGTAACTTCTTGGGCTTTTTTTTAAAAAAAAGCAACACCCTTTTAAAAACATTTTCTAATGAATTTGCCTCCATAATGGTCATAAGTTCTGAATTCTCTTTTGCTCGGTACACTGAAACAATATATACTTCATTTTTTTAAGGTAAGTGGTTGCAAACAATTTATTTTAGCTACATTTAAATTAAAAAAATGATGTTGAAAGTTAGTCAGCTAAATTTGTTTATTTAACTGTAGCTAAAATAAATTGATTGCAACCACTTACCTTAATTGTTTTTTTTTTAGTAAATTCAATCAATAATTTTTTCCCAGTGTATTACTTACTGTCAGAATGTGCAAAATTGTACCTTAAAAAAAAAAAATTATCCCCAAATTTTTTATACAAATTCGCCCCTAAAAGATGCATATTAGTATCAGAGCAGTAATGTACGCTAAACCCTTGTGAAGAAAGTGCTGATAATTATATTGAATGTGCACTTGTAGTGTGCTTCAAATCTTAACTGTACTTGCAGATAACATAATATTAATAAAATATAAAGCATACTTAAATAGAACACATTTTCATGACCACGTTTCTTAACAGACTTAAGTACACTTGTAATAAACTACATTTTGTAATATTGCCAAATTATTTTTACTTTAAAGTATATTTTAACTATTTTAAAATTTTGTCATGCTTCAAAAAAGTACACTTATTTTGAAGTGTTAATAAAGCAAAGTACTTGATTATAATTTTAACCGCAGTGTGTTATTTGATATTGCATTTAAAGTGAATATATTTTAAATGTACTAAACTGCAAATGTGTAATTACAAATACACTTTACATACAAGTTTCAATAGAAAAGACAGTATATTTTATTTTGCCAAAAATGCTTGTCAATACATTTGGCAGCACGCTTCAAACATAGATAAAAGATAATGAAAGTAATTATGAAATTACATATAAAGATATACTGAAGTCCTACTGAAGTCGGTAAAAAAGCACTCTTAAGTTTCATTTACTAAAAAGCATTACATTTATATCACATTTAAGTATATTCTTTTAAAGTATAGTATATTCATTTTAAAATAATGTTAAAGTTTTCACAAGGAAAGATGATCAATAAGTCAACACATGTTTCCCTGTTACTTTAACTTAATCAAAATAGTTGAACCAGTTTCAACTTTTAGGAGATTTAACTCAGTATTTTAAATCAGTTTAATATAACTGAAGTTGAAATGACTTGTACACTAGTGACAAGTTGTTGTACCCCTAAAGTGGAGTTTAAAAGTTTCTCAAAAAAATCACAAACTCTGAGGAATTATATAGAACAAAGAGTGCTTTAATACACTGTAAAAAGTGATAAGTTGACTTAACTTAAAAAAATTGAGGAAACCCATTACCTTAAAGTTATAAATAATTATTAATTTAAAAAATAATAAATAAATAATAATAATAATATAAATAAATAAAATAATAATAAAAAAAAAAAATAAGTTAAGTGAATTGTCAAGTTCACTTAACTTTAAAAAAAATTATTATTTAATTAATAATTTTAAGGCAACGGGTTTCCTCAAATTTTTTAAGTTAAGTCAACTTATCACTTTTTACGGTGTACTTAGGTTTAGGGTTAAAATGATTTCTAAACCTCTACAAATACAAAGAAAACTGGCTTCTGTTTCTCTTCTCAGTTCCTATTACGTGTTACAGCAATTGCAAAGCCTCAGTTAAATTTACAAAGAGAAATAGCAGGAAAAGTGGGACAAATGGGGGAATGGCTCCGTATGAAAAGAGTGTCGTTTACGGCACTCGGCACAGGGCCGTCTGAAGAGGTACCTGCTAAGTGCCATCATTAAGCTGGAGTCAAAGTGTCTACAGGACTTGCATTGTGCACCACAACCCTTGTTTCCTGTCAGACCTGGAGATGCGAATTGTCCTGGGGCCCTTCAGGTTGAACCAGGGATGGGGGTAAAGACAGGACAGAAGGACACAAAGGAACAAGAGAGGTGACGGTCCAAGTCTAGTCATCCGGTCTGTCCCCTCCCACCCGACCCTCTCTTATCTCGCTTGTGACTGGCATTAGGTCTACAGTAGCAAGCTGCGAAGCCGCATTTCACACTTTCAGTTAGGGATGTATTATGTCGCGTGACACCTCACCTGCTTGTGAAAAGCGGAGACACGTTATCAGGACAGGTCCACATTTCTTTGAACTGAAGCCCCCCACCCCGGTGAGCTCGTTTGCATTTTATGCTGCGTCAAAGCAGTCTGATATGTGCCGACGTCGTAATGGCGCTCTGAACGTGGTGTGAGACGCCGTCCTCAGATCTTCAGGAGCCTCGGGGACTATTTAGGTGGTGTAATCAAAGACGCTCTCCTCCATAAATCGGCTTTCATACTCAACTTTATAGGCCCTGATTTGTCAGAACAAGGAGTGAAAGGAGTCGTGGTCGGGGGTTAACTACAGTCCACCTCGGGGAAGTGCCGAGGCAGATACAGAGGCACGGTTTCAGACGGCTCACGAATGAATGTGATTGCATTGCTCTCATGGAGACCGCAGCACATAGATCATTTCTGCTGCATTGTTTTCTGTTAAAATGTCACCTCTTTGAACTCTGAACAACAGTGGATCATGGACCAAAAAGTTTTGGTCGCCGTATTCGATTATACCTGATCTCAAAAGAAATGGGCTCTTTGCACATGCATTCATGTTCTATAGCCACGTTCTGATTCGAATGGTCTCTATGCAGCATTCACATTAGGTAAAAGTTTGTTCATTTGAAATGTCTTTAAACACAGGAAATGTGTCATGCAGGTTTAAGTATGATGACATTATATAGATGTGAAAATAAATGAAAACATAGTTATATAAATATAAAATATAAACATATAAAATATAGTCCGATAAATATTTTCATAGATTGTATTAATATAAAATAAGTATTACTGTATATGTACATTTTATTATATATTTAACTAAATTACATTACAACTAAAAAACATGGATTATTAACATAATCATGCAAATAAATAAATTCAATTGTCATACTTTCATACTCTATATTACATATCCTGTGAATTTATATATAATATATTTTATACATTTAAATTTAAAATTTTACTATAAATTACATTAAAAGTGTATAAATATGATAAATTCTTATATATATTAATATAATATCTTATTTACACAATTATATCTTAATATAATTGTGCAAATAAAAACAACAAACATACTTTCATATACATTATACATTCACTTGAATTTATATACAATACATTATTATCTATTTAAACTTAAATATATATTTAACTATATAAAATATATAAAAATATTTAATCATATGTTTTGCATGCAAATAAATAAAAGATTTATTTACTGTAATACATGCAAATTTATATAAAATATATTATGCATTTAATTTAAATTAGCTCTAGAAATATACATTAAAACATTTGATTACTATGAATTATTATTATAATGTGAAAATAACATCATACTTTAATATACTGAATAATACATACATCTGTATTTATATAATATATACATATATATATATTATTACATATTTAAACTAATATCATTTATTATTCTCAAAACCCATGAATTTAAATGACTGTTGCAATGTTTATTATGAAAATAAATGTGATTATTGGTTTGGACAGTATGTGACTCATATTGTGTGCTTCATACCTATTAATAACTGTACAGAAACCATACCTGAGTAAAATTAATGAACCCCCTTTTTACCACTTTGACTTTGGCAAATTTCAAATTCTTGTGAGGTCCACTTTACAGAGCACTATCACGATTGGATCATTCCCCAGAACTGCATGACCATAAAGCAGTTCCAAGTTTGTTGCCATCACTACAGTTTAGTATTTCTTCACGTGCTCGTAACAACAGCTTTGACTTTTTCTAAGCAAAGAACTTCGGTAAAGTGTGTAATTTCTGCACCGATAGCATCAACAATCAGAAATAATTGTTTGACCAATTGGTCAATAGATAGTCCCACCCCAAACTCAAATCACTGGTGAATGGGTTGCTGCTGAACTTTGCGATGAAACAGAAGTAACAACTCCTTTATTGTGACATATATGTATGGATTACTGTTGGATTTGGGGCATTGTGCGCAATCTGGGCACTGTATATTAAAACAGGACAGAGGACGGTACTTATAAATCTTTAAAAAAGTACACACTTCTCCTTTAATTGGTGACATAAGGAAACAGTTCTACACTCAAAAGAGTATTTTATGGATGAAAATGCCTTAAGACAAACTTGTGGCCTAGTGTGCATTACATTTTCAACAATCCAACAGTTCATCTGTTATTTCTTCTATTGTTGGCACTTATCTCGGCGCATGTTTAATGATCCTTTCAGGCTGGCACAAGTCTGTCCAGCACCAGTTTGCAAACCAATTGCTTCAATGCTTCCATTAGCTCCTTCTTTTCACGTGTCCTCCTACCCCATGTGCTTGCTGGTGCATTTATCATCCATTTTCACTTTTGTTGAGGCCATGCATCAAATGATCAATCATAGCCGAGTGTTTTCCTTAGCATCAGCCATCTTTCATTGTCACCATCAAAGGACTGTCTCGTCTCCTTTGTGGGAGTGAAAAAGAAAGAGAGGGGGGTTAAAGGACAGGAGCGCCGGGTCTCATCCTTGCACCACACCATCGCCGTGAGAGAAGCCGAGGTATACCGTCGGTAGCAGGAAAGTATCTCTCCCAGCTCTTGGGTTTTTCACTGGCCTGCCCTCCGATTCACCTTGAGCTGTTGCCGAACCCTCCATCCCTCTCCATCTGTCACCAGCAGAGAAGCTCTGTTTTCTGCGGCTGGAACCTCGAACAGCAGATCCGGGTTCAGCCAAGATTCACCAGGAATGCGCTTTAACCACACACACTGCGTGCGACTCTCTCACACTTACGAGCTTTTATTTATAGACTAGTCAATCAGAGAGAGAGAGAGTTCAGGGGTTTACAGTGAGCACTGGAACAGTCCTGCTCTGTGGTAGATCTGCCATGATAACACTACAGCCGTCCTCTGGAGCTTTTACTGTCTCACGTTCCAGAAACTACACAAATATGGCCGCTTAGCAGATCTGCTTCACCCGAACCTTTATTCCTTAGTGTCAAACTGTATAGTCAGTGAAAGTTTAGAATAATTTCAAATGTGCCCCTGCAGTACACCCCTTTTTCTGGGGAACATTTGACATATTTCATATCTTGTTATGGGTTTATGGGGTTGCACAATTTGCACAATCAAACTGTCAAATTTCTGATTTAAACGCAATTAAAAATAATAATAATAAGGTTTGCTGTTCTTTTGTTGTAGGGCTGCAGAATTTGTTCAAACCTTTGTATTATATATCAATATGACTGTATAATAATAATAATAATAATAATTAACTGATATATTATGACAAGATGTGTTATTATTGTGTTTATACTACTCTTTAAATATGAGTCTTGTAATATTTCACTGTAAAATAAAGAACATTTAGAAAAATAATAATAATTTATTTTACAACTTTAAAATTACAGTACTAATATTTATGGCCATCTTAATTTCCACTAAGCCATTTCATAAATTTTGATTTCAGTTCATTTCAATTAATAATTTGAAAATGTAATATCAAAATTTATTTTCCTTGCAGAGTGTTTATTGTTACATTATTGTGTGTATTATTTACAGCTACTTTTCTATTTGTTATTGAATTAATTTTATGAGTAACCACCATATTTAACCATATAAACTTAAAAATGCTCCTAATAATCAATTCTAGGCAAATATTGAATAAAGGTGTTATTCCTCACACTGTTACATAAGCAAAGAGCTGCAGCAGTATGTGCAAGTTTTTTGTTATTCAGAATTCTTCATTCATAGCTCAGGAAACTTCCATGCCCTTCAAGTGGAATAAAAAATATCATAATTATGAGTTCAGAGCAAATGAATGACAGTGCAAAGTTATATTCATGAGTAGAAAACTCATTCTAGATGATAAACAGGTTGTTGAGTTGGAAAGGGCAAGCAGATTTGAAACACTGCAGAAACACTTATCCATAAAATCATCTGTCTATAATCTATATATAGAGATCACTGAGGACTGACGCAAGTCTGTATGAATTATATTACTAATGCTGTATTTGAATTATTTTTAAGGTGTAATACACAAAAACGCTAACAGACACGTTAATCACTTAACTAACCCTGAATGTAATTATTTGGATTTGTAGTTAATAGAATTATTTTATTTTTAGTATAAGTCCATGTTATGAATCTGACTTGATTGTGTAACATGTCATAATTACAAATGCCCAAGTTTCACAGGTGAAGTTTAAAGCAGTTCTCAGTTACCTTTCATTTCATTTTTGTCAAAGAATTTGATCAAAAAAGTTTGATTTTTGACTTTTCATTTTGGGAGATCTCCTCTGAAACTCAAAAGAACACAAAAGTGACCTTTTTTCTTAGGCCTTTACTCCACACTGAATTTCATGGCTACGTACATCAAACAACTGTGATGTTAAAGAGAGTCAATTTGTGGGAATAGTCCTATCACACTCTCATAATATGAAAGAATGTGAGTCCAACGATGTATTTTGTGTTGAAGTGACTGTATATTATTTCCAGGAGACCCGTAAATGTTTTTGAGACAGCTTAAATAGGTTATCTTCTCAAAATCAGCTGTTATCTGCAATTGCTTTGTTTTTTACCTTTCAAAGAGAGGCATTTCCCTGACCCAAGTCAAGCCAGTCAAGCGGCAATGACTGCACCTCAGTGTCAAAGCTAATTGGTAGCTGATCAAAATAAAGGCTTGAATGGGAGTTGTCTCTGCACCCAGAATTACCCTGAACTGTGGGTGAACCCAGTGCTCCCATCAAAGAGTTCACTGGAATTGTCCATGTGCCTGAAATCATCTCACGCCGACCTCAAATTAAACAGGGAAGTGCTGTGTTTCACAACTGCCCGTTCAGCAGAGGAGATGAGGAGACGATTGCATGAGCGATTGTAAAATCTGCCTTGATGGTGCCATGATTAACAGCTCTTTAAAGAGAGCTAAGTCCAAAAGACAGCTGAGAAGAGAGTCCAACAAAAAGTGGACCAAAAACAGAAATGCTGCTCCACTTGTGTAAAGGGATCATTTTTATACAATATTTGAGAAAATGCCACTGAGATTACAACCAAAATCAACTCATATTTCATCTTCATCTGTGTAAGATTGCATCAAGTTACAGCCACATACAGGCACTTTAAAGGCAGCACCATCTGCATCCTTTGTTTTAAACACAAATGATGAGGTGCTGATTTCAGTTGGCTGACTAGGAACCAACAGGAAACTGAGGAGTCATAGACAATAGATCACAAATTTCAGAGGTCTGAACTTAATGTGACAATTGCATTTTTGGTTCCTGTTATAAAATATACTACATAAAGTTACTAAGTCAGCAACAACTACTGCAATCAAGTGTTAAGGCAACTGTCACTACTGTTGCTCATAGACTCAAATCCCACCTGGTATTAAAATGCATTTTCAATGATTTGATTACAAATGGTCAGTTATTGCAGTTATCTTTGAAATACTATCATTATATGATAATCCCGCTGTGGTGACCTCTAAAGGGAGCGACTGAAAGAGAATCAAATTAAAGCTTTTTTACCAGATGGAAACGAAACAGATTTTAAAGCCATCTCATCCCAATGGTTCCTTTAACAATAGAAAACTGATACCTAAAATCCTAATATGATTTGTTGATTTGGGTAACACTTTAGTATAAGGACCAATTCTCACTATCAACTAGTTGCTTATTAGTATGCATATTACTAACATATTGGCCGTTTATTAATACTTACAAAGCACATATTCTGCATGACCATATTCTACCAATACCTAAATTTAACAAGTACCTAAATAACTATTAATAAGCATCAAATTAGGAGTTTATTGAGGTAAAACCCGTAGTTAATGGTTTGTTAATAGCGAGAATTGGACCTTAAAATCAAGTGTGACCATCATTTGTTAAGGAAGGGTGTGCTTTTACTTTTCTAAGAACTCATACTTGTGATATTTGCTTGGCAGAACATCTTTTCGAAAAACAACTTGTCATAGAGTCTTGAAGGTGGGCTCTTTTGACTTTGGACAGTAAGCAAACACCTAGAAATGGTTGAAAATACACTAGAATACACCCAGAACTCCTTAGCAATAGCAACACTGTACCAATCACCCAGAACACCCTAGCATTGTTCTTTATTTGGTTGCTACATAATACCCATGCTAATGTTCTCATCTGAACAATTAAAAAATTTAGTTCTTGCACCTGCAGCGGCAAGGCAACACACCACCTGCCAAATAGGCAACACGCAGAGCAGTTGTCTGGCTGCCTTTCTCTCTGCGCAACTGTCCTGGCAGATCTCTCTCGTGAGCCCCGGCAGATGCTTAGGCAGGGAGATAAGGGCCCAGCGGCGTTTGAGACGTGCTGACAGGATGCTCCATTACACGGTGTAATTACAACCAGAAGCGGCACCAAGTGTGAAAGCGACTGATAACATCAGGTCAACCAGTGAGCCAGGAGTTCAGCGGGAGGTGGAGGGGAAAGATGCATCCCTGACGTGTTATGTTTCCACGGCCCTCAATTCTGAGAGTGCATGCCTGACAACCCACTCTCACGCCTCCCTGTGTGTCCAGCAGCACTACAGACTCTAACTGTGATGACACACTGAATAGGTACATGCAAAAGAATATTCCAATATTAATCAGAATTCGGTCATATTCTGATTATGCAAGAATCGTATAAACACATGTACAAACAGATTGTCACAATTAACCTGTAAAAGCAAATTAGAAATCAGAATAAGATAGATAAGACTGAAATCACCTTATTCAGAATATGTTCAATATACTGATGGTGAATGTTTTTACAAACATTTTAAGAACATAAACCATCATGGCTTACTTTTTTAAGTTTCATACATTTTGCAATTTGTGCCACTGGTTTTTCTTAAGTATTTCTAGCCACCAAGGCTCATTGGAAATTCATGCCTGTGGTGTCAATCTGTGCATGATGCTTTTTGTATGTATTTTGTATGTATAGTGAGTTGCACTAAAAGGTTGTTGCTCCATCGAAAATGACATACTACCTACACTAAACCTAACCGGTAGTGTTAACAAAAACAAAAAAAAAGTGAGATAAAAATGCACTTGTGTTTCCAAGTGCTCTGTGTGATACTTTACCAGGTGAGCTACTAAGCAAGTTTACTTCATCAGAGAAGTCATAGCGTGCAAGGAACTGTACATAATTTGGGTGAAAAGGAATGTTTTACTGCCTCTATTGTCCATTTCAGCTGGGAACTATCGTGAATTGTATGTTTAAGTATTTTTTATAGTTCTGCAAAAATGTAAGGCATCACGTTTTTTTTTTTCCCCAGTGAGCTTGAGATCTATCATAGAGGAGCAATAACAAGTGTGCACGTTTATTCATATTATGCAGATAACTGTGCAGGACTATAGCAACATTCAGATCGCTGTAGAGCATAATCAGAATATGGGAACTTGAAAATGTGCTGTGTTCACTATCGGGACATCAGCACTTGCTGTACTGCAGTGTATAGATGTGAGAAAACACACCACAGGTGAAGCAGCACAGCGTCACAAGGTCGGCGAGGGGACAACCACAGGAAAGCTCTCATAAACTCAAACACAGAGGGTGGCAGTATTGCCCTCTCTCTCTCGCTTCTGTCCTCGACTTACCCTTACCCCCCTCCAACCCCGGCCTGGCGACACGTGCTGATTCCACAATCAGATTTGCCTGTTTTATTTTGAGGTCCTGACCCCGCCGCCTTTGGGAATGTGAACTTTTCTTGTTTATTGGTGGCCATCAGGCTAAGAACAGCTGTGTGTGTGTGTGCATGTGTGTTAGAAAGAGGGAATGAGAAAGGGAAGTGTGCAAAATGCCTCCATTTGGCTAGACGTGGATTGCTCCCATTAAGCAACAAAACCAGTCCAGATTTCACGCTTGCTGTGGGATGTGTAGTATTCTACAATTTGCCACCTCGGCATCCGTCTCAGCATAAAAAAAGACAGGTTTATAATCATTTGGATGGATGGAATGAACCCCAGAGAAAATGAATGAATCAGGAAGGGTGCGCTTGAATCCTTCACCTGTGCTCAGTCCTGCAGGGATATTAGTTAGGCTGCTGCTGGGCTGCTTGTATGGAGAATGGGCGAGGCGGAGCAGTGGTTTGCAGGAGCTGAGGAGGTACACCGTCTCCTGTCGCCAGGCTGGATTTATGATGCTTCCTCTCACTTTGAAGGGCAGCTCTGTTTGCTTAGTCCCCGCTAACTACTTTGCATGGCCTGCCCCAGTGCATGTTCATTCACAATAACGCTCCAGGGCTGACGTGCTTGAAAAAAGCATCACTGCTCCTCTGTTTGTTTGTTTTATATCTTTATCATTTTAAATGCTTTAAGGCAAATCCCTACAAAACCTGTCAGGAATAAGTCCATGTCATATTTCATGCCTAAAACTAAATAAATAATATGAAATTATATTTTGCATAAAGAAAATGATGCCTGTTTTTCTTTTCATTTCTTTTCTTATTTTGATGACAGTTAAGAAAATTTACTAAATTTACATAAAATGATCACTACTGAAATGTGAAAAAAGTCATCACATTTATTATATTACACACACACACACACACACACACACATATATATATATAGTGTTATAATATGTAATATATATTATATTTTGTGTTTTAAAATGTACAGTAATAAATACTCAACTTAACAAAATTCACTAAGAATGCAAAAAAAAAAAGAAGTAAACATGCATATTGTGCAGTAATAGGAATTTTGTTCAAATTTGGCTTAATTGTCATGGAAATGTCACAATGAAAAGAAAAATAAATAAATATAAAAAAATACAATGAAAATAAATAAATACATTAATTTTTTTCTGAAAACCATAATTTCACACACATGTTTACTTAGCTATCTAAATGGGGACATTCCATAGGCGTAATGGTTTTTATACTGTACAAACCGTATATTCTATTGTCCTACACCAACCCTACACCTAAACAGGAAAACTTTTTCCCTTACAGGAAACTTTCTGTATTTTTACAATTTCAAAAAACCTTTGTTTACTTTATTTTTAAACTGGTTTTACAAATGAGGACGTCCCCAAAGGGAGGTTTTTGGAGATTTTGTCAGGTTTAGCTCACTTTTGGGTACAAATTTGTCCCCAAAATATGGTTAAGTAGGTACACACACACACACACACACACGTTTACTTAGCTATCTAAATGGGGACATTCCATAGGCGTAATGGTTTTTATACTGTACTTACTGTATGTGCTATTGCCCTACACCAACCCTACACCTAAACCTGCCCCTTACAGGAAACTTTCTGCATTTTTACATTTTCAAAAAACCTTTGTTTACTTTATTTTTAAACCGGTTTTACAAATGAGGACATCCCCAAAGGGAGGTTTTTGGAGATTTTGTCAGGTTTAGCTCACTTTTGGGTACAAATTTGTCTCCAAAATATGGTTAAGTAGGTACACACACACACCCTACACCAACCCTACACCTAACCCTAAGCCTACACCTTACAGGAAACTTAACTTGTGCTATTTCATATTTTCAATACACTTTATAAGCGTTTTGAAAAGTGGGGACATGAGGTAATGTCCTGAAAAGTCACCTTCTCCTTGAAATACCTATGTCATACCTTTGTCATTACACAAATTTATGTCCTCATTTGTCTCAAACACACACACACACACACATATACATATGACAAGGACATGAGTTAATGAGATTCACATCTTAAAGGCTCATTTTCTTGTGGCAATTCAATGACACTGATATTGCAACCATAAGTGTTTGTATGAAAATCTGAACTCATAACACACCCTGACTGTTCACAGCACTGACATATTCACCCCAAACAAATAAGTGCAAAACCAGGGGGTGACAATAACAGTAAATCTGATAATGCGGAGCCAACTAATGGAGGTTCAAAGCGAGGGAATGGGAGAATGGAAGGATAGATCATGCCATCTGCACCTCTCCACGGCACAACACACTCTGTCTACAGCAGCAACAGGAAATCTCTGCAAAGTTCAGCCATGGGTCAGTGTAGTCATCGCTCCTCCCCTCCGCACTCCCTCCACACACACACACACACATCCACCTGAGCGGCCTTTGAGGGGTCATGAGGATTAGCGACGGGGCGGGGGCAGGGGAAAAGGGACACAACTACCATATAATTCAAACAATTAAGGAAACATTTAGTTAATGGTGCAGTGTGTGTTAAGTGTGCGACTGACCTTTTCATGAACCCGTTTATGAACTTCTGTTTTGGTGTGCGTGGATGAGCGTCACACGGATGTCCAATCGCCCGCAGAGAGCAGATAGCTGTAAACTTTCGCCACATATTGTTTGTCTTATGTAACCGCGAGGCATACATCTTCCACCTCAGATAACCGCTGATGGGAGGTAAACTAAACTGTTGTCAGTTTGCTGAACACTCCTTGCTGATATGCCAGCAAAGCTGCCAACAATCACTAATGTCTCTCTTGTGTGATATTAGTAATCGCGAAGCGGCTTTGTGAGCAACTGGCGTTCCAGTGCAGATCTCTTGCTGGGGTTATGATTACACACGATTCCTCAGATGACGCTGACTCTTATCTCTATAGAGCAGCACTGTACGATTCCATAACAGAACATGAAGAGCCAGCAGGGGCTGCCTGACCTCTCTCTAATCGTGGAGTCAAATCCTGGTCAAACCCTGAGGGACAGCCGTGACGGAGGAGGCCGGCCTGACTCCATACATGTGTTTGGAGCCGTGATTAAGCATTCCAAGAATGTGGTATGAAAATAAGCAGCTTTGATTGAAAACAAACAAACAAACAAAAGATTATTCATGTAATCTGACTCAGGCTCAGCCAGGACGTTCGGTCACATGGAAAACATTGAGACGTTTTTTAATAGAGTGCTGCAGGGATGACATGTTTTGTAGGCCAAAACCCAGAAACCAGTTAGAATTTTAGTACTTCCATCATAGTAGTGCCATCATCTGGGTTTTGGTTAAATGCCTAAAATAAAGGTCTGTTTTCACACAAGCTCAAGATATTTTCACATTTTATTTTACAACATAAAATACATCAATTATACACCCTTGCAATTTTTAAAGCTTTTACTTGTTCTGAAAAAGGCAGTTGCTAACAAGTGGCTAAATGGGACTATATTTAAATGTCATCAGGTTTAACAACTAAACTCATCTACTCACTTTCACAGCCTCTTTTACAAACTATTCCAACTCAAACTTTCAGGGAAAATGTTTTTTTTTCACCCAGCTGGATGGTGACATTAAGCTGTAGTAGACAGTGTAGTCTGTTAATAGCAAACTTTACCTTTTTACTTAATTTGTGGACAGGCTTCAAAATTTATAAAGGAACGAACTTCAATGGTGAAGATTAAACAAAATGTGTATAAATCATAAACTTTGTTGCTTATTTTCTGCAATACTGTCGCTATCTTCTGGTTTGGCCTACATAAATACATAAACAACATTGTAATGGAAGATCACAATGTCATTGCAAACTCATATTTCGTCCACTGAACACTTTAAAAGCATTTAGTCGGTGGCTATATGAGTCTTCTAAGATGTCATATGATAGTGACTGAAATTTAAGCTGTTAATCAGTGAAAATCTCCCTCCTAGTTCTCTAAGGACACGAGAAAACTGCAGATTTGAGCATTCAAAAACATCAATGAGATTTGAAAGCTGCAAAAGCTTTAAAAACCTACCTATTGTGTTTCACAGAAGAAAGAAAGTCATATTATTTACGTTACACGAGGGTGAGAAAATGATGACAACTTTCATTTTTGGGGTCTGGAGGAGTTTTCTCACCGAGGTGAGCACACTAAATACATACTGTTATAGCGCTCCCTAGTGGACATCTAATATAGTGCAATACAGTTTTAAAAAATCTGACTTCTATAGCGCCGCTGTAAACCGATGAATAGTGTGGCTCTAAAAAAGTGAGCCAAAAGGTCCAAATGTGCCACAATTTGTTCCTGGAGCCCTTTACTGCTCTTTACTTAACTGTAGTTACTCAGTGTTCGAATTGAGGGGGGGCTTGGACCTCCCATAAGCATTAAGGGTCCCCATAACACCCAAAAATATATACCTGAGGGGTCCCCTGGTTTTTCAATAAGACTATAATATTTGAAACACTGAACTAGTGAAAATGAAAATTAAATGAAAAGATTCGATGACTGTATTAAACTGAGACCTGCTCATGTTACATCGTATTTTATTTTTAAGCGTTTGTACAGCGTTGCTCGTCATAACCAATCATACACGATTCTGTTGAGCTTAGGAATGCAGTGGCCAATCAGAGGCGGTCAGATTAGTCATCGCTGAATTTTGTTCAGACTGAAACTTGCGAATTCCCTCATCATAAGCAATAAAAGTGCAGACGTACGTACGATAAAGTAAGAGATTAATTTACCATACAGATTATAAGAGGAGCTATGAGTGCTTAAACACTAGCTAGACTGACTGAGTGCATTCTTTCACTGCATGATTCAGTCTAATAAAATGCAGAATGCTCCCAAAATTCAAGATGGGGCAGAAAATATGTATATTTATATAATTTCATTTTCATATAGTTAATCAATATCAAACGAAGAGTGCCATTTATTTTATACAACACTAAGTTAAGAGACTTACGTTTTAGACACCATATTGCCTATTTTTGCTCTATTTCGCCAACAAAAGATGGTTCCAAACGCAGCCACAGCACTGTTTTGCGTCTCTGAGCAACATGACAGTGTTTCGTTCCTGAATGAATCAACTGTTTAAATGATTCGGTTCAATCGCAATGACTCACTTATTAACAGTGACTTACTGCCACCTATTGGCGGTTTTAATTTCACATTTAAAGTATATATTTTTAAATAATTTCAAATATCAGTATTCAATGTTTTAGGATTAAAATATCAAAACATTTATGCATTTGTAACTGCAGGTTAAATGCATTCATGTCCTGCATTAAACAGTGTGTAAATACATCTAAATGCCACTTCAGATGCAGCTTCTGTGTTTCCTCTGCATTGCAAAGATGAATTTTGTTGATAATGATTTTAATAATAATGATATTCTAGGAAAAAAAAAAAAAGACTTTATAAACGTAAAATGCCCATAAAGGGTAAAAATAACTTTAAACTTGTTTTTAAAATATAAATTTCTATCACTGCTGTGAAATGACCACGCAGAATATGAAGAATATCAAAACCTTTAGGAGTCAGCTGCCCACTGCAGTCCTGCAGCGCAACACACTCAGTAAAATGTCGTCTGTTATCGATAAAATCCAGGAAAATATCTATATATACCCAAAATATATCATTTTTTGTCTATATTGCACACCCCTAAGATAGATATTTAATTCTTCTTTGCTGATTGTTTGCACATAATTCACTGATCTTCGTAAAATACGCTTTTATCTTAGAATTAGGTTTTCTCAACGATAAAAAGGACAAGACAAAAAATATGAATCATATTTATACAAGGTTTTATTTTTTTTATTGTTATTTTTATTTGGGGGTCTGGTTAGGGGACCCCCAAGAGCTTTGACACAATTCGAACACTGTAGTTACTTAGCCATAACGATTTATATCAGGTTTATTTGACAGCTGCACTGACAAAGCTCACTGCTGCCTCTGCATTCACTATATGCATCTCTTGCATTTAAATGTTTAAATTCGCAATGTATATATCAAAATTCAATAAAACCTGGTAGTTACTTATAAATGTATTTCCCGTAAATGTTTTGAACACTGCAATAACTTTGGTAAAATGGTTTAATGGTTGATTTAATTCGATCAGAATAAAATCCAAATAATGTCACTTCCTAGGTGTAGCATTTTTATTTATTCATTTATGTATTTAAACTACAAAATTGCACACAGCCCATTACATTTCGCTAATTAAAGTTATTTAGTTAATATTTATTGGAGTAAAATGAATATAAATTAAATAGATTGTTAAAATTACGATATAGTTTAATGATTTAATTGTTGGGTAGAAAGGAGACATTCAAGAAAGGGAAGTCAAAATCACCACAAAGCTTATATAAGTCTAAGTTGAAAACTTAATAACTTAATAAATAATTTACACTACAATTTATTTATGTATTTATTTTTGTGCCCAATGCAGTAATTGTAAACATACCTTAACCAGGTCTGTCCTCTAGTGGACGATGCGCGTAATAACATCCTACAGATCTTGTAGGTAAGCCAGCTCAAATCTCAAATATTGTTTTAAATTCAGTCTGATTATTTTATTGTATTTATGAGACCAAATCAGAGTCTGAGTTCTTAGGAACTTTAAACATTAAGTACACGAGTGCTCCTGGATGAAAGAAACGTTAGAAGATAAGATGATGAAGCTGTACCATTATACTTTAATGATGTGTGTCTGATGGGAGTTTCAGACATCTTCACTCCTCTGCTGTCTCACACAGAGTGAAGCTCAAAGCTCAGGTTCTGCTTTGGATCTCAACACGCTTCATTAATAGTCGTGAGAGCTCGACTCTTTCCACAAGAACAGCCCAACATCTGTCCTAAACTAATGCCAGTGGTGCTTGAGAATATAGGAGTCAAATGCCTCCATAAACCTACTTTATTACCATTACACTGCAGAATACAAATCATCAACCAGCATTATCTAAAGCAACTTTGAGAGGTTACACGGATGCTGGACACATTCATAAATGTTTAGTATATCTATCCATCTATCAAATATATTCTATTTCTCTTAAAAAATGCTTTTTAAAATTTTTTATTAATGACTCAAACTGATTTAACGTATAGCATACTGCTGACAATGCTTTGCATTTATATCAACTGCCTATCCCCAGTATAAATCATATTTGGTTAAATGATAAAGTATAAACAATAACAAATAATTGCATTACAACATTTCAGCTTTATTCATATTATTGCATTCATTTTGAATGACACATACAGCCACACGACAGCAGAGATGTTACATTGGTGTGGACTTTCTCCCAGATAAAGAACATTCTGCATGAAGACCAGAAGTGAAGGTTTAAATCGAGGATTTAAAGAATGTGCAAAAGGGGTTTTCTTTAAACCCACGTACCATCAATAACAAAGAAAACAACAGCTGACTTTTTTAACATTTGAAAATTGTATTAACATTAACGCAACACTGCCTTTTGTTCTCTTTGGTATTTCCTCTATTACTGATAAGAGACGCTTTTGGTCTGATGCTGACAAATCATTTTCAAGTTTTTAAAAATCTGAATTCTTACCTAAACTACAATTGTAAAAACTACTTAAAACATCTTCTAAAAGGCAGCAAAAGTACGAAAACAGAAATATAAAACCCACATCCAAAGAGGACACATTTCTAAATACAAATACTGGAGACAGAGACATCTGAATGGCAAATTCAGACCAATAAAGCCATGCGTTACAAATACACCCATCAGTCAAACCCCATACGTTTCATATACTACTCTAACTCATGACACTCGCTGTATGTACACACTTGCTGGTAGAAGTAATAAATAGATCTGCTGGTATATCAGTGAAAAAGTTGAAAGTCCACAGCCCTTATGGAAAGAGAAGAATATGAACACACTGGTTGTCTGATAAAGTGGACACATCTTCCCACACATCAGTAGTCAGCTCAGTTGTCCATGCTGGTGTAAGTCATGGCATTGAGTGCTGGTCTTTTCCTCCCTTTGATCTTCAGAGATCCATAACGCGCCTGTGACCAATGAATGACAAGCATTAGTTTTCATAATTCAACTCATGCACAGTGCAAGTCAAGAGGGTAGCCATAAACAATAATAAATTCAAGAACTAAATTATAAAAACGGCACAGCAAACTTCCATCAGTGATGTCACTTTTACAGTAGTAAAACAATGCTTTTGAATAATGTTTGTTCCTAAAATGCATAACTTAAATTCTTACTTGCAAATGTTACGAATTCATGTGAATATTGCGAATATTCGTGAGTTGCTACGAAACTTTAAATGCATCTTTCAGCGTGCACGTCAACGCAATGCAACAGAGGAAAAGGTGTGATGATTCAATTTGATCAAATAGCCAAGGTGGTATGTTAAAGGAATAGTTCATGCAAAAATGAAAACTTAAACTTACATCCAAGATGTAGATGAGTTTCTTCATCAGAACAGATTTAGAAAAGCATTACATCACTTGCTCACCAACTGATGCTATGCAGTGTATAGGTGCCGTCAGAATCCAAACAGCAAATAAAAACAGAGCCCAAACAGCTAACAAAAAAACCCACTAGGCATTTTAACTTTAAACATTTTTATTACAAACATGCAACTTTTCGCTTCACAAGACATTAACCGATGGACTGGAGTGTTACTTGTGGATTATTGTGATGTTTTTATCAGCTGTTTGGACTCTCATTTTTGACTCTCACCCATTCACTGCAGAGGATCAAGTGATGAAATGGTAAAGTTCTACAAATCTGTTCCAATGAACAAACAAACTCATCAACATATTGTATAACCTGAGGGAGAGAATATTTTCAGCAAATTTTTGGGTAAGCTATTTTTTCAAATGTAGGTTTACATGAGCAAGAAATGCTACATGTAGTACAGTATATTTAGAGCAACAGTAACTGTAATGCAATTATAATGATATAATTGTCCTTTACATTTATAGAAAAATTACAATAATGATTTCCTATGTTCAAAGGAGGAAATATGTTTTTATTTTATACATATTTTCTATTTATAAAACGATTAAAACCTGCTGCATTCAAACTGTAACCTGTTTTCTTAAAATATAGCAAATAAAAAATGGCTTTTAAAATGCTATTTGCAGGCGTAATGTAACTACTTTAAGCACAAAATAGAGATGTGCTATGAGGTTTTGTTGGGCTTACATCTTTGCGCATTTTTGAACGCGTCATCTTGACACTCTGAGATCGTCTGAGCCCATGATGAGACACGGCTTCATCTTCAGAGTATACAGGTTTATCCTCGTCATCACTCCTGTCATCGTCATCACCGTGATAATACTCTACAAAACAAACAAGTTGAGAGTTAAGAAAACAAGATGTTGATCAGACAGAACAGCAGGCATGATCGAGATCAGTGCTCCTCAAACAGCTTTTGTCTTAACGCCCAGATTTTACATTGGCAACCCAGTAACACTGAACCAAAATTGTCTACTGTACAAAAAATATGTCCTGCATCGAACACAGAGCAGAAAACATTTACATATGTATTCATTAATATTAAAACACATACATTTTAAAGTATAGGCCCTATAGTATAAAAAAATTATTAAAATGAGATTATGCTAGATAGGAAATTTTTGTAAGCATGCAAATGTTTTTGACGAACAAGTGACATGAATTTGTGCCAAACTACAGCAGAATGTCAACAAGATATGGCAATTAACAAGATAAGCCTATTTATTTATGTAACTGTGCATGATTATTTGTTTATTATTCTGCATTTAGCATTGCTTTTCCCATCCACTGCCCTATCATTTTTGGGTTGCAATTGACCGGTTGAGATCCACTGATCCAGTTCATTGTAAAGGGTGGGAATGTGATTTCAGCCATGGAGAAAGGACAAGTAGGAGAAGAGAGCAAGGGAGAGAGCAGCTGCTGGGTTCAGGCCGCTCCTGGCACCATCACCTCTGGGCTCCCCGGGTAGCGCTGGGAGCTAGGCAGAGCCAGCCTGTGCCAGGATGCCTAACGGCAATCCAGCCAGATTCACTGCACACGCCATCACCCAAAAGACAGGCTACAACAAGACTGCATACTGTATCAAAACCGCACCGCACAGAACTGTAGGTGTGTGCAGGTCTCCATTCCACCATAAGGGGGCAGAAGAAATACAGAAACCCATGATCCTGAAAAGCTTTCCTTTGTTTGTTTCCACACCCTCCGCTGTTTTCAATTACTGAAATATAACAACTTCCTTGGGATTTAAAAAAGTATGCGATTAATTTTCCGGAACTATTCTAGTTCCATTAAGACCTTGTGCAAGCTAAGCAGAAAGAGCTTTAAAAGAGGACAAATATAAAGATGCAGCAGACAGGTCTTTGTTATTTTCTGCAGCGCTGAAGGCCAGTCCAACATATAACCAGGAGAGATATAACTTATCTCACAGTAAAGCATATATATATACATACATACACACACACACACACGGTATATTGCCTATAATAGAGGAAAAATTTGCTTTTATATAAATCAATATAACAAAATATAGCTAACAGGAATGTTTAACTACAACCTAAAAAAGCACAACTTCAGTCAGCACATTTTTTAGTAATGATGCAAACAAATCTGTTATTGAAAGTTTTAATTGATTCATTAAAATGGACAGTTTAAACAGACTTGGAATTTAAAAATTAAAAAAAGCATCTAACAACATGCTCTTTAATGGGCACATAAAATCACAATTGCCAATGAAACCAGTGCGGACATATGCATTCACATATGAGTTCTACACTCTAATATCAGAAGACTCCAATACTTGTGAATATGACTGACAGGAGACCCTAAAAATATATACAGGCATGTTTTATATCATGCCTGTCCCTTAAAGCTGACCTGCACTCCTTTAGAAAAAGCAAAAGCCAACAATAAAGCATGAGCAAATAAATAACACACTTGAGCCTTTCTCCTAATAGGCTACCTCCTGTTTTTAAATTCAAACTGCAATTAGCAGCTCGTTTGATCAGTCGGGATTTTTCACCTTGGCTTTGAGCTTCTGAAAGGGAATGCCATTTTGGCAGAGCTGGCTTTCTGATGGCTTCATTGCAGTCGAGATGAAAATGACCTGGATGCCAGCGGAATTTCAAACGCGGCGGACGCATTAGCATACTGAGATAGAAGCACATTAGGTATTCCGCTCAGAGCCTCCCTGAGCTGTTTTTTCCTCTTCTTCATCTTCTCACAAAGCAGCACTAGACCTTTCATGCTAGGAACGTGCCGCTATTACTTATTACCCTCCCGTGCCTGAGACAAATACCAAATCCATTCCATTTGCTCCAAACACGGCAGTGATTTCCAGAAGCGTGTGAGATTCAGTTGAGATATCATTATGAAGGCTCGATGGCTTTACTTGCTCTACTAAACATCTTTACAGACACTTTCCCGCTAGCTGTGTCACACAAAGGCTGTGTCTGAAACCTCAAAAATGCTGCCTTCGCAGGCGACATCAAAGCACATCTGAATTCAATGTTTGCGTAACATCCTGTCTACTACGATGGTTTATGAAGACAGTGTGTGCTTCTAATACGCCACAACCCTGTGTGGCAGATGGTGGAAAGAATAAACATGGCGTCTGCTGAAGCAGTCGGAAGACGGCTATTTCATAACTGTCTATTGTTTTCATCTTATTGATACTGAAAAATATGCACGCTGTTGATTAAATATTTGCGCGATCACCTCTGAAGCTCATTTGTTCGGCATCATTAGACGTGCCGTTATAATACACTGGAAGCTCTTTTGAAACCAAGTAGCTTCTGCCTGTTAGGCAGAGTAAGGCATCTGCCTTCTGTTGTGAACACAGCTGAGAAACACCAGTGTGAAAGGAAACAAAGGATGGAGTGTTAATAATTAATCTGAGAGGTAAGAATTACCAGCTCCGTCTGGTTGGTCCATGATGGCTCTTCTGGCTGGGTTGGACCTGTATGATGAATACGTGTCGTCTTGAGGGATCTGGGTAAGGTCGTGCATGCTAAAGCTCCTGAGCTTCTCTGTGATGGCACCTTGACCCTGTAGAGACAAAACAGCCCCCAGTTAGGATAAACACGCCAGTGCTGACAACACACAGGACAGCTTTAACTGAGCATAACAAGAGTGCACGGACATCAACCATGACATCATTACAACATGCATGCATGTATGAATGAATGCTGATAAGATTTGGGCTCTGTTCCAAGTGACCTGTTACCTAGAGAGCTGCCCTGTTGTCAACTGAACAAATAGACTCGTAGGTTTGGAATTATTAGCATGTCAGCAGTGAAATTAAATTGAAGCCTTTGTTTTGTTTTGTTTTTTAAATATCAAATGACAAAGAAGTATATTAACACAGAGTTCATCACAGTACTTTCACCTTAGAATTTGGCTGAAAGGTATCTTAAGATGCATTCACATTTACTGTTGTTTTGCAAAATTTCATGGCCAAAATAGAGTCATTTCAATCGGAATCCGAGTGAATGGGTATTTCAGGGCGTTGACCAACAGAAAGGTATTTGAAATTGATTTCTGTGGGAGAAAACTAATGCATAATACATGCCTAAAACTACATTATTAATACACACAATGGTTAGTTGGTTGGTGTTTTTTTTTTTAATTTAACACCATGCCAGCTTCCATGGCTATTTTTATGGTGAGTAACAAGTTGAATTAGTATAAAAGGAAAATTTAAAAACCTATATAAGCTTTTAAAAGTTTGCATTAGATAATTCTAAAATGAATTCAGGGTTGATTCTGGTAGACAACTTAAACTAGCACAAATGAATAAAATATGTTCAAAAGAACACTGGCCTCTGGCATGAAAAGCAATAGGTAGATCTTTGTTTGATATTAAAGGGATAGTAACACCAACCTTAAATTTCATGAAGCAATGAGAATATGAGAAAACAAAAATAATGACTTGATCTCTTCTGTGTCAGAATTCAACGCGCGTTCACGATAGTACCACAATGCATGCGTGTGCATTCCTCTCTTTGTAAACAAGCCGCAGCGCATCCAGGTTCTACGTCAAAATACCGGCTCCTGCGTCAGCTTTTTAAAACTGCGATTGAACCACTGATGTTACATGGACTATTTTATCGATGTCCGTAAATGGTTAGTTCACCCCAAAATGACAATTCTGTCATTAATTACTCACCCTCATGTCATTCCCCCGAATTACCATCTTCCGCCATTTTGGGGAGTACCCCAGAACGTAATCAGAGTTGTTTATGTTCAGTAGACAGCGTGCGCACGCTGAACGTAAACAACGCTGATTATCTTGATTATTAACTCTCATTATTTTGCCAATTGTTGATGACATAAGATACTATGGAAGATTTAAGATCTGAGGCTGTTATGGAACACTTTTCAATATCTGTGGAAAGTGCTTTTTTTTTTTTAAGCACCCGCCTCCACTTAGTTTCCGAGAATATATTGACAAAATTGTGCTAATGTGACCACACGTTTAGAAGGCAGCACTTGAAAATGCCTTGAAATAATGCTTACATATGCAGCACACTTGGGTTTTGGAAGAGAGCTTAAACTGAACATGAAATTAACTAACAAAAAAAACATTCTTTGCATAGGGACATTTTAGGCCTCATAACATGAATGTTTTAAACTGATGTAATAATACTATTAGTGCTTAACAAACACTATGTTTGAGTTTGCAAAAAAAAAAAAAAAAAACATGGGAAAAAGAAAGCATGAGCTAAAAGCTGTTAAAATGATACTGCTTTTCCACATGCTGTAGACACTATAGCATTACCTGCACTGGAGAGAGCAGGGCTGCAGAATTCCTATAGGGCAGTCTATATCAGTACAAGGTAACAAGAAAAAGATCATCGCCAAAGAGAGGATTTCACAAAGAAAACAGAAGCAACATGCCAGAAAGAGGATAAAAGCAAAAAAGAAGAGGTATGATGGGGAAAATATGGCAGCATTTAAGAATAAAGATTGACAAGCCTTTTACAAGCTCATTGGCTCCACTTTAGAGACGTCTTTCAATAACGGCATCTTTTCTGAGAGAGCCTAGGCAGGACAGTGGCCAAATGAAAACTGTTGAGCAGCCCTGTGTTCTGCTTCTGATTAGGATATCAGCATGATTACATTTACTACTGCACTTATACTAATGGCTTTGGGTTGTTTTCACAAAGGAACAGTGACCTTTGCTTGCAAATGAAAGTCATTAGTGTGTCGCTTATTGCTGGTTATGTAGGTTTGTGCCAGTGCACTTGTGCTCTTTGTTGCACAGGGAATAGGGACAGGAAAAAAAGGGTTAAGGTGAAACCATTGACTTTCATAATCTGATGTACACTACCTTTCAAAGGTTTGGAGTTGGTATGATTTTTTTTTTTGCTTTAGTCTCTTGTGTAAAAACAGTAATATTGTGAAATATTATTACAATTTAAAATAACAAATGTTTTCTATTTTAATATATTTAAAAATGTAAATTATTCCTGTGGTGCAAAGCTGAATTTTCAGCAGCCATTATTCCAGCCTTCAATATCATGATCCATCAGAAATCATTCAAATATGCTGATTTGATAACAATAAATGTTTCTTGAGCAGCATCAATATTAAAAACAGTTGTGCTGCTTAATATTTTTGTGGAAACCACATTTTTTTTAAAGGATTTTTTGATGAATACAGACTTAAAAAGAACGATTTATTTGAAATAGAAATGTTTGCAACATAAATGCCTTTACTGTCACCTATGATCAATTTAATGCTGAATAAAAGTAATAATTTCAACAACAACAAAACTATCTTAATCCAAACTTTCAAAGAGTAGTGTATTCCTGAGTGACACAGAACATTCAAAGAAAAAGATCTGTTCTGATCTCATGTTGACTTTTAAAAGGACTCAAGCTAGCTTCATTACTGAAATTGGAAACACCCACACAGTATAAACCTACATATCAGAGGCAGAACTATATATAAACCGTTCAAAACAGCTCTCTCTCATTCTGTGTGTCTATATTCAACACACACACACTTGCCTTGACAGCAGCGGACACAGCAGCAGTTGCAGCGATGGTCAGGCCCTGCTTGCCGAAGTTCACCATGGTCTCATAGCTACGTTCTTTCGCCTGGACTATGTAGTCGTCAATTTCCTTCAAAGAACATTAGGGCAAGATTGAGTACTTTCTGGTCACAAAGTACATAACCGAAGAATAAAATATGCAAATATGGTATTGTAAATGTATAAAGGAGAACTAGATCAGTAGTTCTCAACTGGTGGCCTGTTCTTTCATTTTGCATTATGGTGAAAAATAGTAGAATATTTGCTCAAATGCTTTGCAAAACCAGTGTATGAAGCATAGATTCACCCTTTCTTTGGAGGACAACAGAGGATGAAGGGCTTTTCTGTAGATGACACTAGCTCCTCTCGTGTAGGGAGACAGAAGCCAGATCACAAACGCAATCTTGATCTCGTAATAGAGGGGAAACCTTCAGATCAGAGGGGAGAAAGAGAGATATGAGGACCCACGTTACATCTGATTAATCAGCTAACATAATTACACTCATTAAAGCTGTATTCCAACAAATTAATTTGTGCTACTCTAAATTAAAATGGCAACTTCGTTTCATTAAACCCTGATTGCTTCCCTGCATTCCTTGGTCTAGCGAAACAAAAACAAGATCTTAAATGAAACGGCTCGCTTCTTTAGCCCGACATGAATCGCTTGTGATCAGGAAAACGCATTGCTGGTGTGAAGGAAGACTCAAGCGTCAGACTCACCAGGCTATGGTTAGATCTGCGACAGTCTCCACTACTGTAAACAGGGCAAAAACAATCCAGTACATCATCCATCGCACCTGAAAAAGGAACAAAACCAGCGTTATTTTCACTGAGGAATGCATAATACACACATTCATGTACTAAATTAGGAATAAACAGCAGCAAAAAATTTAAGTGCACTGATATAGAAAATATGACTTATACAGTAACCAATTATTGATTTTGTTTTTAAATTTAAAATAAAAATGTTTGTTCACATTTTAATTTATTTTTAACAAAGAGTATAGATATGAACCATCACACCGAGAAAAAAAAAACCTGGCCACTGTCGCAAAATAAACCCTGGTCAATACTGGTGAAACTGGTCAATATTTCAAAATAAACCCTGACATGAAGTGATCATTGTGCTGTACATTATCCCATCACTTCCCAAATACAAAAATGTGTTATTTTTTTATTTATACTATTTCTTGGGATTGGAGTTCACACAGTTTTGTACCTTTTTGTTTGATTTATAAATATATTATATTATATTATATTATATATATATTATTATTATTTTTTTTTTTTATTATTATACTTAAATTTTAAATTAATCTTTAAATCAAAGTTGTAATTTTGTGATTCACTTTGTAGCTGGTTGGTGTGATTCCTGGCTTATAACTCTTTAGCAAAAATGTAAAATCCCTATGGGCACTTCCACATACTTCCAGAACCAAGGCCAATGAAAAAGTGGGCAGTGTTGCACTGTGATGGACAGACTGATGATTAACTGTTTAGTTGAGGTGAAAGAATAAACTGCCTCTGCCTCTAACAGCTGGATGGCAATTAAAACAAACAAAAAAACTGGATAATACCAATACACCGCACAGATATACTGTGCATTCCAAGCCAAGTGCTACTCTTAATGCAGCACTGATCACATACTGCCAAAGCCAGGAGATGCGCCACACTAACTCAAACATAAAACGCCTGGTACTACGCTAAAGAATATTAAAATAAAACTCATGCATTTTTTCTATTCAGTAGAGACAACGCCTAATCTTTCTGCACAGAGTGGCTCGCTAACACAAATCCAAGCGCACCTCTTTTCCTAGGAGGAGACGGAAACACAGTCAAGTGTAACAAAAAAATCATTATGGCCGTGACATTAATTTCCATCCCAGCTCTCTGTGTGTGTCTCTCTGCAGCAGGACCTGTTTGGTATGCTCTACCTCTCCTCTGCTCTCAACCACAGCGAGCTTTCAGCCAGCTTCTTAGCATTTCAATTTCAAACGCCCGTGCAGACAGTCATGTGATCCCCAGCCTTGAGCTGCAGCTCTCGGAGGTATTAGGTGATATTTTCAGCCTCACTGAACAAAGTCAAATGAATCCATGCAGAGGCAGCATTACCAGCCTGACAGGAGGCGTCAGATTTAATTGGTGTCCTCCCAATGAACCTTCAGCGGTCTGAGAGAGATCAATGCGTTGCATCAGCCGCAGGAAAGCTGCCGCTCCGTGACAAACCGTCAATCGAAATCCACCAGCGGTGGAGCGCTGTGGAAATCCACCGCTTTGGTTGCGGACGGCATCGATGCAAGAAATCTAATCAGATGTAGAAGCCTTTCTCCCATAATCCTCCAGACAATCCTATTTATTACAAGTCTGCAATTACCTGGCTTCAATTAGAGCAGTATGCGAGATGTAAGCAGAATTTCCACCGCTTTGTTCCATCTCGAAGAACCAGGTTGAAGGCGATTCAAGAATGGGCTGGTGTCCAAGACAAGCATGCCTTTCCTGTTCGGTGTTGTGTAGCCTGGATTTCCAACGGAAAAAAACCTTTTGAAGTATCCTGATTGTGAATGGACGTATTCCTTTCCTGCTCCACGTGTGTACCGTGGAGAGGTTTCTTTGTTCACCATTTAAACTGAGCAGTGAGACATATGAGCTGACCCGCTCTGTTTATCTAACAAACAGGAGTTGTAGGCATTGTACAGATTCGCTCCGAGTGGAAAAACCACAGTGCGGTTTCTAAGAGCATCTAGTCTATGCTAGTAAACACAGGCTTTGTCAAGCTGCCTTTAAACTTTATTTTAAGCACAACGTAAACCAGCAGCTCCAGTCCACCGGCCCTATAAAAAGGCCTGCAACACAAAGCATTATTTGTCCAGATCTATTTTGAAAGCGATTTGAAAGAGGTTTCTCAATTACCCGTCTGCACTCAAAAGCAGACGCAGAAACGGTTATGACATGTTTTTAAAAAGCAGCTTTTGCGGTCGATTGAGCTTTCTTCTTTTTTCTAAGGGTTTGCTATTAAAAGTCTAAGTTTACCAAAATTGACTTTCCACTCGAACATTCAGGAACATTCAAAATTCTAGCAAAGCATATAAACATCCGTGATTTTGGGCTGCTAGTGTCCGTCATGGTGTTTACATAAACGTGTCCTACATTGAGCAATGCATCTCTTTACAGATCAAATATATAATGGGCTTGACAATAAGGTTGGCCTGACGGTTGGTTTCAGAGCAATTCAGGCCAGTATATATTAAATATAAGTATTATAACATGAGACTACTTTGACATAATCACTTATTAATCTTTAACAAAACTCCAAGTCGCACATTTCTGCCTTGAAACACTCCACAACAGTGGCCTGGTTTACTTCTGCTGAAGGTGTGTTACTGTAACCGTGGTTTTTACATTACTCTCTTAATATAAAAAAGACTGAAGAGTGCATCAACATGATTTTCTGAGATACAATGTAAAATAATCATCAAAACCCTTACTATATATACAATAAATAACCGTAATAGATATAGCAAGCATTTCGGATCACTTTGGAAGTGGAAGTTCAAAAGAACAAGCCACTTTTTAATTTACAGTGGAAAAGTGTAAATTGACATTCCCAGAATTCCCTGTGAAACTACACGTGATTATTTTTTTATTTATTTACATAATGGTTTCTTCTTAGTTATCAGTTGTGTTACTTCTTATATTGTTAAATAAATGTTTATTGCAGCATTTTAGTGTCACATTTGTTACCATAATGCTGTATTTGTGTGTATGAACCCCTTAACCACTTATGTTTTTATTGTGATTTTCAGTATATTATAAAAATATAAAACAGATTTGAGTACTTTGGTATATTTACATCATATCATATAAAAAAATTATATAAAAAAAAATGTTGCTACTATTTTTTACAGTAAGGTTCTGGAAACAGCTGCCAGTTTTTAACAAAAAAAATCATAGATTTGTTTTGTTTTGTTTTAAACAATATATCTGTCATACTCGACATGTTCATTGGACATTCCTTTAAGCAAGCTTTTCTTGGAACATCCCCCCTCTGCTCCCAGTGTCTAAATCTGAAATGTTTTGCATAGTATTTTGTTGGTTTCCAACAGATGAAGACTTTCAGCAGGAACCATTTTCTAAGAAAATGTAAATGCTCAGACAATCATTACTGTCGATGCCCTATGTATATAGTAGTGCTGTCAAACGATTAATCTCGATTAATCGCATCCAAAATAAAAGTTTGTTTACATAATGTGTGTATATGTATATTTATTATGTATGTGTGTATATAAATACAAACACATGCATGTATATTTAAGAAAAATATATTGTTTATATATTAAATATATTTATATGTAATATAACATAAGAAAATGAATATATAAATGTATAGTGGCGCTTTTCCACTGCATGGTACGGCAAGGTACGGTTCAGTACCGCTCACTTTTGGGGGGTTTTCCACTGGGTACAATGCCTGGTACTTTTTTTAGTACCACCTCGGCCGAGGTTCCAAGCGAGCTGTACCGTTACCAAAACATGACGAGTAAACTCTGCTGATCACCGATTGGCCGGAGAGAATCGTCACTGCCTGCGTCACTGAACTTGCGGCACGAGACACAACAGACCCGCTGGATTTAAATCAGCATGGCCAGCGAAGGATCGAATGCAACTGTTTTGAATGAGTGCACCTCTCATTTAACAACCAAAAAATGGCTGTTTCGTTGTCTGTTGAGGAAGTACAGGCTGTCCTTTCGTTGATAGCCGAGGAGCGGATCCAGCGAGAGGTTGATGGGGCGACGCAAAATTAAAAAGTTTTTCAGGAGTCATGGCAGTAGAGGCGGTGCAACTATAACGACACATGAATAATCCGAGTCGTACCACGCAGTGGAAAAGCGCCATAAACGTAAATATTTTCTAAATATATACAGTATGTGTGTGTATTTATATACACACAATAAATATACACAGTACACATACATAGACATGGCCAAAAATATCGGCACCCTTGGTAAATATGATCAAAGGCGGCTGTGAAAATTAATCTGCATTGTTAATCCTTTTGATCTTTTATTTAAAAAAAATAAAAATAAATCACAAAAATATAACCTTTCATTGGATAATAAGAATTTAAAATGGGGGGAAATATCATTATGAAATAAATGTTTTTCTCTAATACACATTGGCCACAATTAACGGAACCCTTTTATTCAATACTTTTTGAAACCTCCATTTGCCAGTTTAACAGCTCTAAATTTTCTCCTATAATGCCTGATGAGGTTAGAGAACACCTGACAAGAGATCAGAGACCATTCCTTCATCCAGAATCACTCCAGACCCTTTAGATTCCCAGCTCCATGTTGGTGCTTCTTTTCTTCAGTTCAACCCTCTCATTTTCTACAGAGTTCAGGTCAGAGGACTGGAATGGCCAGCAGAAGCTTGGTTTTGTGCTCAGTGACCCATTTTTGTGTTGTTTTTGAGGTTTATGTTTGGATTTTTTAGTTTCATCTGACCATAGAAGCCAGTCCCATTTGAAGTTCCAGTCGTGTCTGATAACTGAATATGCTGGAGTTTGTTTTTGGATGAGCTAGGAGAATTTTTCTTGAAACCCTGCCAAACAACATGTGATGATGTAGGTGCTGTTTGACCATTTTTGTTTTTAAGGTTTTCTGACCCCGAGACTCAACTATTTTCTGCAATTCTCCAGCTGTGGTCCTTGGAGAGTCTTTAGCCACTCAAACTCTCCTTCTCACCGTGCATTAGGACGATATAGACCCACGTCCTCTTCCAGGCAGTTTCGTAACATTTTGTGTTGATTGGAAATTCTTAATTATTGCCCTGATGGTGGAAATGGGAATTTTCACTGCTCTAGCTCTTTTCTTAAAGCCACTTCACTAATTTGTGAAGCTCAATTATCTTTTGCTGCACATCAGAAATATATTCTTTGGTTTTTCTCATTGTGATGGATGATTAAGGGAATTTGGGCTTTGTTTTCGCTCCTATTTATATTTCTGTGAAACAGGAAGCCATGGCTGGATAATTTCATGTTCATAATCACCCTGGAGTGCTCAAAATTGTGAATATGAATGGGAATATACTTCTGAGATATTTTACTTATAATGATATTTCCCCCCATTTTAAATTCTTATTATCCAATGAAAGGTTAGATTTTTGTGAATTTTTTAAAAGATCAAAAGAATTAACAATGCAGATTTGATCATATTTAGCAATGGTGCCGATATTTTTGGCCATGACTGTATATAATGTTAACAAAACCTTTTATTTTGGATGCGATTAATCGTGATTAATTTTTGACAGCACCAGTCGGGTTAATAGTAGGGGTGTCAGAATTAATCGATGCATTAATAGATCATAATCGATTATAGCATATGACGTCATTCACATCCGCACTTGTCACGCGAGTATTAAAAATGCACTATTTTAAAATCTGAGCTTAGCTTTTTCCCGCATATGGCACGTGTGCGCTACAGACAAATGCGGCGGGCTTCGTTGCACTGAATATGCGCTGTGAGACGCTTTCTGAAATACCGAATAATAAACTGTCCTGTTTAGGAGAGGTAGCCCTGGCATAGCTTCTACAATTTAAGTAGAGGGGAAAGCATTTCACAGTAGAAGTAACTCAATTCACTGCAATGCAGCACTAATACAAATAACTAAGGTTTCTAGGGTACTGAAATAACACCAGCACAACCACTAAGGAAACCTAAAATTAGCCATCTGAAGTAGACAAAGGCATGACAGCCAAGTAAGAGGAATGTTTAAAGTGATAGTCTACCCCAAAACAAAACTTGTTCATTTACTCACACTCATGTCATTCCAAACCCAAAATCTGAATCTTTAGGCTCCATGGAACAACAGGAAGGTAAGTAAATCAAATTTAAAACACACAATTTTAATTTTAAAATTAAAAAAAAACATTCAAATCATTTTACAAGAACAAAGAGAACTTTGACAGAAGGTTCCCCTTCAATGGGGCAAAACCACATTCTGAATTTTTTTCTTCATTATATCCTGCTTTGCAGGTTCACCACAATGTTAAAGGTGTTGCTGACTATAAATGACACTGATTCTGGCTGGACCTGAATTAGCATTTCAACATAACACCTGAATTGATCTTTCTCCTGAGGATGTAGGATGGGTTCTCACAGGGCGGATCTTTTAAAACAACTAAGTGCAGCGAGAACGTGTCACCTGATCCAGACATACAAGCCAACACACACTCCCTCCCAACATGCCCGAACATGCACAGAAACAATAATCTGCTGGGCTGTTCACATTTCATTTCAAGGAGTGGTGTGACTTATCAGTTAAAAATCTGGGCTAGTAACCCAAAAGTTGTAAAAGTGTTGATTAATGAACACTACTGATCCCTTGAGCGGGACACTAAACTTCAGGTTATTTCAGAGCAGACTGAGCCTGTAGCAATCAAACTGCAAGTTGGTTTGGAAAATCAAAAGCCTGCTAAATGGAAAAACAATCAAAAAAAATGTACGTGAATGGACATCGCTTTTATACTTACATATTCTTTGACATTTTTGGTTTTCACTGCTTTGTAGGAGTAGTACGCTGGGTACAGGTTTCCAAAAACCAGCCTGTGCAAAGAAAGAGAGGGTAAAATAAATAAATAAAGGGAAAACAATTGTAAATCTCTAGATATTCTTCAAATGCAGGACGATTAATGGGCTTGGATACTCCCATCTGTGTGTCTAGCTCTATTAAAAGCCACTCACTTCCTCCGTCTGATTGTGTTTACAAGGTAAACAACGATTTCCTTTTCTTCCGTTCCGAAAGAAAAAATAAAGAACACTGAAGGGACAAAAATGCAGGAGACACCTAATGTAAAACATGCCCTAATAGAGATTAAATCCATGTGGACTGCAGTCCATAGAGCCGGGCTGTTAGAAAACTAACACTAGCTTTTTTTGCTTGAAGAAACCAAAATGGCCACAAGTACAATATTTAAGACAATATTAATGTAATTTTATAAACCAAATTCATGAAGCATCTCCTTGACACATCAACAAAAAGCTGAAGTACACAACACAACTGCTGAAGGTTAGAGGCAGTCTACAGATTTAGGGCAGATTTCCCAGAAAATCGTGTAGTGTATTAATGGGCACAGACTATGATTTTCTAGCTTCAGACTTTGATTTCATTCAGTCGGCGGATATCAAAAATGTTTAATATTTTGAGCTGATTTCAGAACACACATTTTCATTTGTCATGCATCTCTTAGCAAAATGGCACATGCTTCTCCATGAGTTTGTTGTGTTTGTAACGAAAAGTCTGGCAGTGTGTGATCACTCTTTTAGTGTATGATGCCCAGTTTTACTATGTAACCATGTTAAAAGTTGGCAAGGTTATAAAATCTTTTCAGATTTTAAAACTCATGTAGCGTATTCCAGCTTTAAACGTAATTAGATAGTTCTCCCAAAAATGAAAATTCTGTATTTTTATTTATTTATTTTTTTTACTCGCCTTCAAATTTGATATAAATCTGTACATGTTTCTTTCTTCTGTTGAGCACAAAAGATATTTTGAAGTGTGATGTTAACCAAACAGCTGACGGTAGCCATTGAATTACATAGTATGGAAAAAACAAATACTATGGAAGTCACTGGCTACTGTCAGCTGCTTGGTTACTAACATTCTTCAAAATATCTTCTTTTGTGTTCAACAGAAGAAAAAAACTCAAAAAGGTTTGGAGGGTGAGTAAATAACGGAATTTTATTAGTTCGGTGTATAGAAACTTTGAGCAATGTCCTAACTTTGGGAAATTATCCAGTTTGGAAAATTATATTTTATTGGATATAATGTAAACATGAGATGAAAGTGGACATTAGGGTCACACTGATATGTTCATTTCAGTAAATCATTAAGTTATTCCATTTCGTCCTATATGAGCGACTGACCTGAGACAAGCCAATAAACTGGCAGATGGGCCCAGCGCCAACCCTTCAACTGCAGCCTGTTGCCCTCACACGAGCCCCATTTATTACGTTCTGCTTCACTAAATTTGTTGGGGAATTAGTGGAAGATACTACAACCTACTGATGATAGTGAACCCCCTCCTTGTGCAAGACTTCCATTGTCACCGAGCAATTAATGCACAATCAGAGAAGCCATAAACAAAACAAATTTTCTTCTCATCTGGACCCACACAAATAAGTTCAGGGGATAAACTCCACAAAAGCAGGGTAACACACAGAATTTTGGCCCCAAACTGCCTGAGGCCTAGACAGCATGCGATAACAGACAAAAGCTTCTGCTAGCATTCGCTTCGACATGCCACGCAGACTTTTCCGAGGTTTCACAGACAGGAACCAGGCTTGATGTTTCCCAGATGATAACGCTGCTCTCTAAAACCAGTGTTTCACTTTCATACTAAGGTTGTGTCTCGAAAATGGCATTTCCCCCGAGGGCTAAAAGAGTCAGTCAAAGTAGCTTTTTGCTGAACTGTCTCAGGTTGAAACTTTACCTCTGCACTGGGAAGATTTAGAGACACTGTGTCTTTGCAGACAGGCAGGCTTCTTGACTCAGCAGTGCAGCTAAATTTGGGGACAGTTTGTACCGTTTCCGCTGCCAATTATAGACAGTGTGTGACCCAGAAATTAAGCCCACTCCAATATCAGCCCGAAAACTCTATTATGTCTATAGATCAAAGTCTATTATGACAGTAACAAGTTTGTGATTTCCTTCTATTTCTTTAACTTTGACCATCTGTGTGGAAAGGCATTATTTTCCTAGCCAGGGAACATAAAGGGCAGGATGACACAACATAAAACAGTCAAAGTATTTTCACATTTTATTTAGTGGTGCTTGCACATGAAGAACTCCGCATCATTCTCTGGGTTTAATACTAATCGATAATGAAAATACATCTGCACACTATGCGTGGAAAACACTCAGGGGTTCACATAAGTGGTGCACAACCAAAATAAAAAATGCGTTGGATAAATACATTCAGACCGGTCATACCAATATGGTCGACAGTTTTTACTGCACAATCACCATTTTAGATCGACTAACTGTAATGCTGTATAAGATTTCCTTTTGAACTGAAAGCATAAATCTAGGCTATGTGCTGCCAGTTTCAGAGCAAAATGCAAAAATATGATACTTCATTTACTGATGCAGTCACACTAGACTTTTCGTTCCATTGACTTCCATTCATACGCATGCGAATGCGTCAGACCAGAAACGCAAGTCCATGCGAAGATGTGTCACATTTAGCTGCATAGCAAAGTTCAAATTTGGTGAACTCTGGCCTGCGAATTCGCATCACGTGATACCGTGTGACCAATGGCAGATAGATACGTCACAGCATAACCTCCTAGCTGAATTAAAAGAACATGAATTTAAAACTGCAGTGCTTTAGGAAAGTGGAGTAGATTGTATGTTTTTACATTTTAGATGTATTATAATTTGTTACATGTTGAATTTAAGTTTTTAAAAAGACGCTGCACAGCATGTCGTGACATCATATGATGACGATTTTGCATGCTCAATGTCTAGTGTGACCGTGGCTTTCCTTGCCAGCAACACGGCAAAATAAAATTTTCAATAGTTGAAAATTTATATTAAAAAGTAAAATATTTAAATTTAAATATTAGCAATTAAGTGTACTATAAAATAATTGTATTTTTATTTAGTACAATTTATGGTAACACTTTATTTTAAAGGGATACTCCACCCCAAAATGCAAATTTGGTCATTAATCACTTATTATATTTATAATAACAATTAATTATGCATAATTACATGCAAGCAACCCTAAAACAAACACTAATCCTAACCCAAACACTAATCCTACTAGGGCTGGGCAATAAATCGATAACGATAATTATCGCGATATAATTTTCCTCGATAAAACGATATGAAGAGTTCGGTAAATGTTCGATATCATGTTTATGCGCCAAAAGCGGAACGAAAGAGCGCTAGTAATTAAGTGCGCCACACGGACCGTTTATCCGGTCGGATCAAAGTTCAAACAGCAGCGCAGTGCGAGCAGATGTTTACTCGCTCACGTGAACACTAAGCAGCGCTGAGAGATACAATGTGAAGCGCTTGAATTCAGCAAAGAACACAAATGGCTCATTGATTTAAACGAGTTTACAGCCAGATGAAACAGCGCTGACAAACAGTAGAACTGTGCGCAGCGATACAGTCAGAAGGCTTTTCAATCTACAAATCGCCATCATTTACCATGGATTTACTGTAACACTAACTGCACCGTGGTATTGTGGCACAAATGTGGGTATTTGTATCGATTTTATTATATTATTAATGTAGACATTAATTAAATGTATTAAAGGAGAAATGGAATATAATTACAGTATTTTTTGTGTGCATTTAGTCTATACTAAGTTTTTAGACTACTGTTTTTCATACAAATATCTAAAAACCAAATAGTTTTATTTTTACCATGGTATTGAGGTGTGCTATATGTGTGGTTTTAACTAGAGGTCGACCGATATTGAATTTTACCGATACCGATAGCTAGGTTGGACAACACTGGCCGATACCGATTAATCAACCGACAGTTTTTAAAAATGGATACTGAACGAAAATTAAAATAGAGCTTGACTATTTTTAAAAAAGCAGTAACAGTACTGAACCATATTTAGTATTAATATTAATTATTATATTGATCATTAAAGTTATTTCATAGTTTACTAATGTTAAAATTAGTAAACCGCTTAGAACAGATGCAGCTCCATCTTCTCTTCTGCACTAACTACTGCACTGCACTTCATAGTTAAAACACTAACAGTATACATCACTGTAAGTCAAATATAAAAGCTATACATACTTCTATAAGTCTCTTGAGAACATGTGTACTTACTATGTGTATATTATAGAAATATGTATGTATAATGTATATTGTGTACAACTGTATATTGTTTATTGTATACTGTGCAAATGTTTATATTGTTGTATATTCTTGTTTATGTATATTGTAAATTTTCATATCTTGTTGCTTGTACTGCCATGGCACAGAGTCTGCACCTAAGAATTTCACCATTGGTACACTTGTGTACATGATGTGTGACAAAGAGATTTGATTTGATTTGATTTGATTTAAAAGAAGAAACTTGAAAATTTAAAAATGAAGCCTATTAGTAATAGTAAATGTTGAAATGAAATGAACACACTCTAACAAGGAACAATACTTCTACAGCTTTGGTTAATGTTGCAAATGGACTTTTATTGTTAAGTAAACAGTCATGCTTAAAGATGGCTGTCTTGAAATACCTACAAAAGGCCATATTAAAATTACATGCACGGGTTATTGATATTGTATGTGTACTCTCACTTTTTTTTGCTGCTATTTTAGAACACTGCATGATTATCTAATCAAAATATTTAAAAAATTTAGAATTTAAAAAAAAAGAAAAAGTGACTGTGCAAAAGAGCAACGCTGCGTCTGGGAGAAGTCACAGGTATCACACACACTGGACGAGTCACATTCAATTCAAGCAGCGGTCTAAAACGGTTTATTTAATCACCAAACGGACATAAGTTTGCTTCAAAAATTAACTATGTGGCATAAATGAGTTTGAAGTTCGGTATTTAAAAAAAAAAATTGAGTAAACAAAGAGAAAGCGCGATCTGTATTACAGCTCTCTATATGAAACATACAGACTGTATTAGAGTCACAGAAAGACAAACGTTTTGCTGAAAATTGCACAATACATAATTTATAGGGTGAAGTCATTATGTATATTAACAATGATTTGGGACAAATATAATGTTATTTATGGAAAACTATGTGAATGGCGCTCTGTTCTGCGGCAGGACTTTCTGTCGGCTGCATTTAAATGCACGTCTGAAGTTTCCCGCTCTGTGCAGCGAGCAGTATCACATGCCAAAACAAACAACTCGTGCTGTCAGTGATTTCCGCCTCTAGAGGCCGCTCTTTTACTGTATAATGACAGCAGACAATTCTCAGCCACTCCAGCAACAGACGCAACACGGAAAACTATTGGCATGGACTTTTGCCGATAACCGATAGTTCCACAAATCAACTATCGGTGCCGATTAATCGGCAAAACCAATGAATCGGTCGACCTCTAGTTTTAACTGTGTTTATCATGATTTAAATGTATGCTACTAAGGAAAAGCAATGATTTAAAACAAACGCAATCAGAATAATTAGATTTTACCATATAAAAATTAGGTTTCTATAATTTTTACAGATGTTACTGATTTTGATAATGAACAAAAATTTACATCTGCATCCCAACTCAAGCTACTACTACTATCAAATGCATTTCTAAGAGACAAAAAAGTTATATTATTATTAATATTATCAGGCAACACAAACCTGTTTCTTGATTTGAAACAATATCAGATACAGAAACTAAGAAATGGATTTTTCTATTAGGATATTTATTTTGTTAAGTAAAATTAATGGTCTGGTTTCTACAGCTTTGACTTTGGAGCAAAAATCTGTCTTTAAACTTGAAAGAAATACAAATTTGACACTTATCGTGATAATTATCGATATCGACTGATATTAGGGATGTGCGGGTCTAGTCGACTAGTCGACTAAACGGTACAGCTCCTGCTAGTCGACACTGAAATCAATAGTCGATTAAACGAGAGAAAAACAATTACCATAATTTTAACGTTACATTTAAAACATTTTAACAACAAGCTAAAATAAAACAATTTGAATATCAAAATCTTTTGAAAAAACAATACATATCAAAATATTTAAATATTTTTAAAAGCGTATCTGGGCGGAAACTATATTTTTACCTCAGACGTCGCATGCCTTTTCTTCTCGTCAGTTGCGGCGAGCTCGAAATGACCAGCGAAGAACCAGCAAGGTGTGGGATTATTTTGAATTAGAAGGAAACGGAAAAGTTTTGTGTAAACTGTGTAATGTCAAATTGGCTTACAATAACTCTACTGGAGCGATGCGTAATCATATTCAATACAGGCACGTATGTGTTAGCTTGGAGGCAGCCAAAGCCAGCAAATGTCAATCATGTCATACACTACAACCTGCCGCTGCGGTCCGCAATCCCATCCAGGCCGTCTATTCCTCTGAGACCCACTTCGGTGCTGGTGCGGGACTTCCAGGCTCTTTTCAAAACTGTCTGCTTGCTTGTAGTTATCTCTCTGTGCCTGTAACTTCAGTTCCTACCGAGCGCGTTTTTTTTTTTTCAAGTGCAGAATCGCCTCTAGCCCCGTCTTTTGCACGTTAACATGTTAAATTCACTGAACAAATGTGCATGGTCTGAGTAAGTAAAACGAGCATTGTTTTGTTTTATAGAGCCAACATGAAGTACATTTTTAAAAGCCGTTTTAATGCTATTTCTTGATAAACTTTCCTATTTTATTTTTTTTACTTGTGTTTTAATATGTTGGCTAACTTTATATGAAAATTAAGAATTCTGTCAGTCTATTTTCGATTTCTGCATTGCTCCAGCTGATCTGAATAAATAAGCTATGCACTGGTTTATGCTGAGTGTATGCTATGCTCTTTTTTTCTGTTTAACGACCGCCTAAAATTAAATGATGATAATGCGAGGCAAGCATACGGCATAATCGTGACCTATTTTTAGCAGATTTCATTGAGGGGATTTGACAGTGTGATGCAAAGATTAAGTATTTCAAGTGTAGGCTGTTATACACGCACAGTTTTTTTTTTCTTTTGGCATTTTTTGGGGGTTTCTAGCTTTTAGACTAGTCGGATACAAAACTTCCGTTTAAACGACAGTGAAATTAGTCGTAACGCACATCCCTAACTGATATTAAAAAAATTATTGTGATAATTTTTTTGGCCATATCGCCCAGCCCTAATCCTAACCATATAGTAAGTACATGTAGTTAACAAATATTACTCTGTACTTAAATGTATAATTACATTGTAACAAGGACACCTTATAAAGTGTATAACCAATTATTTATTTATTTTTTGGGGAAAAAAATAATTTAGAATTTTCACACTTTATTTATCATTTTGATTATTTTATATATATATATATATATATATATATATATATATATATATATATATATATATATATATATATATATATATATATATATATATATATATATATATAAATTAATTATTCTATAATAATAATAAAAACAACAACAGGTTAATTGATTATCTAATGATAATTGGTTGCAACACCCAATGGAAAAAGGATGCTCATAAGCCTTTTAATACTCAAGAAACATAACATTTGTCCAGTGAATGTGCAGAGTACACATGTTCACAAAGTTCTCCCTGTTGCATGGTCCTCATCCAAAGATCCACCTTGGCAGCAGTTTATTTTCCTGTTGCCATAGAAACAGCAGAGGCACCAGGCTGTAACAATGGTGTTCGGCTCCACACATCTCTCAACCCTTCCCCCCGCCGCTCTCCCTCGAGCACTGTAATTTACAGATCTGTTACTCGCATTCATGTGGCTCTGTGTACCTAATAACTAGCATTTTTCTTTCATTGGACGATTGTTTTAATCAGCATCAAATGAGGAAATTCACCTACAATGGTGCTCAGTAATTTACAAGGAGCTGCAGTTGGCTAGACTGACTGTAGACACCAGAGAATACAGTTTTCCCACAATTCAATTGTAGTCTGTGGATATGAAGAAACCTCAAATAAACAGACAGCGATTCTCTGCGTTCTAAACAAGCAGCATGCTTCCAGTGGCAAGCCATTTATCGGTCTACGCTGAAAGAGAAAAGGCCATGTGATGTCACACACTCAGCCAATCAGAACAGTGGAGTGAGATTTTCAACCTTTAAAATATCACTGTGGTTGACAGAAATCAAGAGACTGAATAATTGGGGCAAAACGTTTACTTTGATGATAAATTTCACTAAGTTTCCTTACTATACAAAATCAAAAACTGTAATAGATTTAATGAGAAATTTAATTTAGTCATTTTGCAGTACAATATTATTCATGTATTTTTAAATCTCTTTGGAAGTGACAAATAAAAAGTAGTTTTATAATTCACCGTGAAAAACCATAAATTAAACATGAGTTAATAAAATATGTTTTCTCTGTACTGTCAATTTAAGTTCAATCTGTAAAGCTTATGTGAAACTTAAAATTGCAGTACTGTACTTCTACTGGAAACTACAGGCTTTTTGGTTATTTAAAGCACACAGTTCACTTGTAGAATTTTCATGTCATTACCAGCAGAACAACTTGTGATGCAAGTAACAAGGGATGAAAGTGCTACCGAAACAAAAGCTTAAGCAGTCATTTATAAAAGACTCAAATAAATAACTTACTATCACAATAAAAGAATGCATGAAAAAATAATCAAACAATTATTACAAAAACTAGATCCAAATTGCTCATAAAAAAAACAGAAACAGAACAAAAACATTTAAACTGGTGAAATTTTCTAAATTATAATAACCTTGGTTAGGCCATGACATTAGTCTGAGGAGTTATTATACATTAGATATATGGCTTTACAAATTAAATAACTGTTCTTTAACAGAATAAAATATAGTCTACGGTCACTATTGCTCTCAACCAAGCAAAACATGTAGTTTGGTGTTATCACCAACATGCCAACAGCTCTGCACATCTTTAGATATCAGTCATGTGAGTTACTGCTGACTCATTTGTCATTCAGTTTACATGCAACCCCAATATATTTCTCAGAACAGACTACAGAAACATGTCTGGTGCCATGAATAATTAAATATGCAGGAGGGAATATATAAAAGAATCATTTCTCAAACACATCTCTTTACCAGTATGGAAAAAGCTGATCAGAGTGTTTTGTAAGACTTATTTCATATATAATATGACATAATGCCTATTTTACCCAATAAAGGGAAATAAAACCTTTACAAAGGTCAATCATTCACTTGATTATTTTAATTTGATCTTTTTTCATTTTATTTGAAAAACCTGGTTGCAAACGAAAAGAAAAATGCCTGACAATATATATCACTTGAGATAAAAAAGCACATTAAAATATTATAAAAATATTAAAGTTGATGTAAAATAGCTTATATACCCTGACCTGCACCGCACATAAAATTAATCATTATTAATGTGCCAAGCTATTGCGTGGAAACCATAAACTAAACTCTGCTTTGTGTTGTGCCTAACAAACACCCCTTTAATAACAGGTTCTTCCCCTTCTTCACTTGTTTGGGACACATCCCGCTCTACCGGTTAAGAGGTTACTATCATTGCAGGGTATATACTGTCAGACCGCCCAGCCCTAACAGTGTGCAATAAAGCCATAAAGTCTGCTCAACTTGTTGGTTTAGCAATCAGTTTGCTGGAAGGCTTTGATTCTCCTCACTGTCTGCCTGTGGCCTCTCCTCCCACAACAGAACCTGCACGGCCCCTATGAAACACAAATAAATGTGCTGCACATCAGTCTTTCATTGTTTTCACAACAAGGAGTTGGTCTTCCTGCAGTGGGCCCCTGAAGGAAACAGGACCTGCACCGAGTGGTCTTAAAAGTATTTTTGTGAAGCGGGGTATTGCTCTCAGGGTGTGCAGCTGAAAAAATAAAACCATCAGATGGGCCTTGACACTCAGATTTAGGTCAAATTTGAGTTTCCTGTTAAGAAACAGAAAGGCAGTGCTCACTCTGATGATGCTATGGATCGGCTATTACTTGGAGCCAGATGCTGAGAGCCTTCAAAACCACATATGGTTCAGCTCTCAGGACTAAATGTAAAAAAGCCTGACAAGGTGCGCAGACATTAGGCCTTTAAATGGTTTTGTATTCCAACAAATTTTGAAATGAAAATTCAAAAGATGAAGCCTCCACAGTTTGCATACTGTAATGGAATAAAACTTGTCATGTTCTGGTCCATTAAATTTGCCTGGACAAGGACGTTTCAAGAAGGATGATATTTAACAACAATTGATTCTTCTTTGGATTCATTTGTAACTATTTTTACTGATGGAGCAAAAAATAAAATATATGGAAAAAAAACACTTTTTATAAACTTTTTTTAATTAATTTTATTACTGACTTTAAGGTGTTTGAAATGTATATTGGGCTATTAGTTATTGTGGTATCAAAATTAGAATCGAGAATTGTGAAATATCAAATTATTGGTGTCACAACCTAATTATACAACAGTTCTTTCAGGTCCTTGAATCTGATTGGCTGATGAAAGTGTAATATTAAGAGTGATAGCAGAACTCCAACAACCATTTCACCATTTGTATCACTCCGCTTGGGGTATTTCTCACAGCAAGTGTCCTGGCGGACACCCAAAATGTCACAGAATGCAGTCTTAAGAGTTTTTTAGGCGAGAATGTACTTGTTTAGACTTCAGATATGCAGTTTGTTAAAGATAAAGTATATTTCAAAATTGTACTATTGCTTCAACGTTTTCGGAGATGTGAGCTCCTGGGCGTCATGAACCCGCCAAGAGCAGCATTACCTCGGCTGGAATTATCTTCTGGAATTTGCTGCTGGCTCTGATGAGACATCACAGCGGTTAAACATGAGATATAATTTGTTTTGGGTAAATCTTATGGGAAGTGTTTGGTCTTATTAATCTATTATTTGTTCCAGAGCAAATAGTTTTGACTGAGGGCAAAATTTCATCACGTTATATTTTATGTAACTTCCACACTGTATATCAGAGTGCTGCCTTTATACTTTTGACTGCATTGCCTATCAACTTTTACGATGGCTGTTGTTTATGTTTGTTAAATATTATTATTCAATAAATCATATTTTGTATAAATAAAAGTACTATTTAATAATTGTATTTAGTATTAGGAAACTGTGTGTGTGTTCGTGATGGTGATTTTAGTTACATTGTTCCTCCATTAGATTGCGACAAGACTTTTTTTTTGAGTCAGCCGTAAAGGATTTTATATTGAAAGAGACCGAAACGCTATTTACAGAAGTTATTTTTACTTTCAACAACAGCTTGTAAGATGCAGCCAACAAATGCAGTGAGCAGTGCTGTCATCGGAAATCACACTTAAAGCCGACGCCGACGAACTAGTGGCGATGAAAGCAGACTGCGGGTCAGCTCACGTCGGCAACGCCTGGGTCCAAAGTTGCCCTGACACAACAAGCCAAAGCTTGACACCCGACGGCCAAGTAGCACGCCCGTTCTGCGCCTTTCTCATGCACTGGTTCGCCAGCTTAACAGCCAATCAGAATGATCAGATGACCAACTTCAGCTGATGGCGTAGAACACACTTAGAAAACTTAGTCAGCCGATAAAAAAAACTGCCCGATGGCCGACCGTCGGCTTGGTGTGTACCGGGCTTAACAGATGAAAGGATAGAACGACAAAGATATATCTTCAGTGGACATTCAAACTGTCTTTGTTTTATTGTGAATATGAGATTGAGCTGAAGAATGAATGCTGTATCAGATGCAAGTAATCACACTCGATCAGTCAATCTCACTCTCATAATACTCTACTCTATACAGCTTTTAATACAGTAATACAATAAACTTTTAATGAAGCAAGTCAACATTCCTTCATTACTAGTTCTAAAGTAAGTGACGTTTTCGAATTAGTAATAGAGACTTGGGCTCAGCTGTTAAACTGAGTTTTGAATCTGTGGTGGAAGGAAGTAGTTCTGCACAAAAGAAGGTTTATCAAGACACTCCGTTGTTGTTTCTTATGTATTTACACACTCGTGCCATCGAACTGTTGTATAAATGCAATATCACACTCATAGCCATGAGATATGGCTGTATATTGGCAAGCTGTGATACAGCCATGGATACTCGTATGATATTGCCCATTTATGAGAACAAATGGTGACATTGGTGAAAAACAATACCTATTTTTGTGGTTGGACCATGTCCTGACCGGGCTTGTAGAAAAAAATCATTAACGTTAAGCCCTGTTATTACATCTTAGTAAAATCAAAAGCAACTAAAATTACCAAGAAAAACAGCGCTGTAGTTGATACATAAACACCACCATGATCCTGACCAAAGAAAATGAGGACAAACCTGTTCCCAGAGACCAGCTTATAAAGCTAACAAAGTTAACAGACATTTCTGTTCATCCTCAATGTTAACATTTAGCTGCTCTTAATATTATACTGCTTACTTGAAAGATTTGGGTCATTCTGTACATACATAGTGCTTTAAATCTTTAAACAGAAAAAAAAAGACAAAGCTGGGAAAAAAAAAAAAAACAGCCATGAATGCGTCCACACAGCATATATGCCCACAGCAGCACATATGCCCACAGCAACATTTCAAACAGACAATGTGGTCTTGATTTCTCATTATCTTGCCATAAGCTTACAGTTATTGTCCTATATTTGAACTTCTACATCGTATATGTTGTAAAATCTTAACCGCAGAATTATAACCCTAAACTAGCAAGGTGGACAGTAATTGGTACTTGCTGGTTTCCACAACTGACTATGTCTCTTCCTAACTGCTTGCCCATGACTCTGGAACGCTGTAAGGGGACCACGTTGCAAAATGTGTCTTGCCCACAAAATAAACCAAAATGATACTCTTTCTGCTGTTTGTAAATGAGCTACCAAACAAAGACAGGCACATCATCAATCATTCAAATCTTTCCAGCCCTAAGGCAAATGTGTTCTATTTGTAGTAGAGATCAACTGATTGAAGTTTGATACTGATTATTTTTGTTTGAATGTTCAATAACCAATTTACAGAAATTATTGTTTCTAATTAATTAAAATAATTATTAATTCTTGCTTCATTTCTACTTGACACACCAGTCTGAATATGATGATGATGATGATACAGTGAACATGATATACAATAATAATTATTATTAATTATAAAATCTAATTATTATTTATGTCATTACACCATGTCATTATGGGGAAAAATCTAATCTAAATGTGTGCAAATATCAATTATGGTTTCATTTTCTACTTAGGACACAATAGTAAATAAAATAATTACAACAATGATTTTGACATACAATATTATTATTATTATTAATTAATGATGATTCTTATTACTCATGTCATCATACTTGTGCAAAATTCAATCTAAATGGGTGGATATTTATTATACTTTGGTTTAGGTTAAAATGCTACACAATTGAGAATTAATGGATTTAATGGGAAAAAAAAAATACATATATGCAAACATTACATAAGTTACCTAACCTGCAAACACTGTTGTTTCCTGTTGAACAGCATTGTTGGGTCTTTATGGACCTACCAATTTAATTCTGATTACATGTAGTGACAGACATGATATCAAAGAACTAAAAAACAGATGAAGCTAAAAACTGTAAATATTTAGTATAAATTATATCATGATATATTTAATGTTGAAAAAAGTTTGAGGTTAGACATTCTTTTTAATTCCCTGGGGGAAAGCCTTTCTTTCTGTATGTGTTCAGGTCTCTCCCTCTCCTTTATGTACGTTAGCACAAGGGAGAGGAAAAGTTCAGAGATATGAGTCAGAACCTTATGACTGCTCCACCTTACCCAAAAGCCCCAACAAAACCTTTGTACAAGGAGTCAACACAAAAATATTCATTGACACGTCCGCTGTCATTAATAATTTCACTACTGACACAAAAACCTCTGATACAGTAATCCAATGGTGGTGGCAAACGGGAAACTGCACATAAAAACAACGGCTTGCTGCTTCTGGTTCTTATCTTCCAAATAATATGGATCCTTCCCAAACTTCATGTTTAAAAACAGTAAAGCGCTTTGATTGAACAATCTGAGCAGATATGCGGTTGAGAAGATCATAAATCTACTTTCTCAAACGTCAATGTGTGCAGTCTTCTGGACATTGATGCTAATAGGCTAACCTGTAAAATAGAGCTAATTTAACCCAAGCTTCAAAAATAAACCATGTTTATGGGAAAAAAGGAGGTTTAAACTCACACGACAGATCTTGATATAATCCAGGACACCATATTTTCTTCAGGATTGAGCCGAGCAGAGAGAGATGCTAGCTAAGCTAACCTTACTTCAACTTCAGTGTTCAACTTCAGACGAGGACAAACATTAACGGTCTCCTGAGAGCCTCCGCTCGCTCATTACTCAGTATTACACACAAACATCCCGTATAAAACTAACTATGGAGTTAATATGAGTTAAAATAATGACACTCTTGTTATGCCCATCTTCTTCGTGCTCTCACCCAAACCGATGCCGTTTCTGAAGGTGCGCTTTCACGTTGACGTCAGAAATAATTTGATTTAAGGTTCCGGTTTTCCTGTTACGTGATTGGCTAATATGATTTGTTTACATGAAACGCGAACATTGGTTGGCTAGATAAACTGTTTGTTAAGTGACGTCGTTTCGAAGACGCAAACATTACACTCTCAACGCATTCGATGCTGATTCGTTGAGAGTCACCTTGAAGAGGTACAGACCAATCAAACATTAAAACGTTGAAAATAAAAACTCCTAATCGACGATCTTGTTGGCGCTGTGTTAGGGTTGCAAAAAAAGAAGAAGACAGAAACAGACTGAGGGAATGTTGTGGTCGTTTGCCTTTTTTTTTTTTTTTGACGGATTTAGCTTTTAAGCACGTAAATTCAAGACATCTTTTCTAAAATTTTATTTCTAGTCTACTATTATTTTTTTTTTTATCATATATTATATAAATATAGATAGACAGGCAATGTTAGAAAGCCTGTTGAGGTTTATTAACAGCGCAGGGATGAAGAACATAAAAACAAAAAAAAAATTATAAATGAATAAATTCAGTATCATAGAATTAATTTTAATAATATCATGAATAAAATATCTATCTATCTATCTATCTATCTATCTATCTATCTATCTATCTATCTATCTATCTATCTATCTATCTATCTATCTTTAAAAAAAACTGAATCTTAAATAACACCTAAATAGAGTTTAATTCTTAGAAAGGGATCTGAGTTCAAAGTGAAATATTTGAACCTTGGACCTAAGCTTTTTGAACAAGGATCTATATTATAATACACAGCTGCTATATATATAATGGAAAGTGTAACCAAAATGTTATTTTTAGACTACAGTGGGAAAATGCAAATAATTCCTGAATCACAGTTGTAAAAAACTGTAATTTCCCTTATTTGTATTTCCCTTTTTCATATTAAGCAATACATGCACTATTATTACAACAATATATCTGTTGTGAATATGTGATAGCATATCTCTGTCAGAGGAAGAATGGTGGTGATGCTTTCTAACTGATTGAAATAGTACATCAAGCATAGCCATCTCAGGTAGCGGAAGACATCCAGCAACAGATGACATTTGTGCATTGTGGTCTCTCTTGACAATCTTGTTGAAATTCATGAATATTCCTATAAGAGAGCTATTCTGTGTCTTGCAGCTTCATGTAATTAAACATCTGAGGTGTTAAGCATCTAATTGTCTCTTTGTGAATTAAGTACATATTGAGGTAATATAATGGCACTTAGCAGAAGGTAATTATTTCTTTCAACTTTATCCTTTCTTTCATTTATAATATGTTTAATGTTCACATAATAATGTCTCTGCTATAGTGAAGACCTATTATACAATAAATTCAACTATACAGTCACAGTACATGTTGTAATTACATATTGCATACACACTGCATGTGAAGAAAATGAAAAATGTATTACTGTTGTGTACATTTTGTGGTGTTCTCTCTACTGCTGCTTCTAATCATTGATGTTCAAGAAGATGTTCTAAGCACTGATGTTCATTTTTGGCAGGCACAGATTAGCCGTCCTGCTTTCAACAGAGTGTCTGCAGGACCAACAATCTCAGTGGCACTCTATGATTTGTGATTCTATCAGCCGTGAAGATATCTGTCTCCATCTTCTGCTCTGACCTAAAGGTGACACAGACTGATTGTATCCAGGTGATATGCTCCCCATATATCAGCGCTCCTCTTGTGCTCATCAATGAACAGCCCACAGGTCAGCTATTGGAGTAGCTATGTACTTGCAAAAGCGTGAAACACAATTGGACACAAAAGGTAAAACGATTTTCATCTGTATGGTTGTATGACAGAATGGAAAGAAATAACATACTGTGTATTATAGAATTATTCATATCCAAACAATATTTTTATGGAATTATTATTATATCAATCATATTTTAATTATTAGGTGTATAGTTTATAATAATTTAATAATTTATATTTTATTATAGTTATACAGAAGTATGATTGTCTCATAAATCTAAAAATACAAATTAAATTAATAAATTATTTGTTATAAAACCGAATTTATTTATTTATTTATTATTATTGATTGTTTTTATGTTCTTCATTCCTGCGCTGCCTGTTAATGAACCAAATACAACAACAACAACAACTAAGCACTATTTTCCTCACACTGGCGAATAGTGTGAAAGCAGCTAGTCTCCCATTGAGAATGAATCAGTCTGGCGGACGTAGAAATCTCCCTGCTGCGGTTTTGCATGGACTTGTGATTTGTGTGGCGGAGGGATACCAAGTTTTACGTTCGCAGTGATCCGGTCCAGTGTTCAGTTTCACAGAGCGCGAGAGCGACCATTCGCGGGTGGAGGCTGAGAGAAATTTAAATCCCCCGGGTTGCGGTCGACACGCAAAAAGGCGAAAAAAAAATCACGGTTCTTTCTTTCTTTTTGTTCAGAACGCAGTTTGACGGTGTAAATGTGCGGTCGGTAGGGTGCGAGTGTTGAAGTTTTCGAGGGTTTTTCGCCATGGTGGTCGGGAAGCGGTTCCTGTGCGTGAGCGGAGAGGAGCCGCTGGAGCCCGCGCACATCGCGAGCTGGTCATGGCGAGCCGGAGTCATCCGAGCCGTCACTCACCGCGACCACGACAATCCCGAATTGACGGTAAGTCAACTGCAAACATGCTGCGAAAAATACATTTCACGAGCGGGAGATTTCAGTGAGGATATGGCGTTTTGAAACAGCCTGTTAAACGTCAGCTTATTCTAGGTTTAATCGCCTGGTACGTTACATGGAAACAGGCTTGGAAGTCAGTCAGGCAATGGAGTCGTGTAGTAGAGCTCTATTTGGATCGCAGTTAACGTTGGTGGATTGTAATATTAGTTGTCAGCTTGTGACGTTTGTCCCTTTTGCACTCCGATTAAAAAAAAACTGCTCTTTGTATATGACATGTTTTGTTGAACGCTGACAAGTGACAAGTAACGTTAACGAGATAATGTTTAAATGTTTTGCTCCAAAAATTCTCTGTGAAATATTTGAAATACTGATTTATAGTAATTTTCCCTGTCAGACATAAGCTTGTTTGCTGCATTGTTTTCATTAGACCTCAGCGTTGGCTTGATAGTACATTTTGCAATCTAGTATTTTGCAAACAGATGGACCAAATGTAACACATCTGTGTAAATGGTCAGGGCCATAAAACAATTCTGACCTATTTTCATTCATGAATGCATAGTAAATAACTTCCTTGGCCCTCCGTGATGTTTATAGTTAATTTAGGTTTTTATTTCGTCAGTGGTAAAACGTAATAACACATACATAAATCTACCCAACCCCCTCATGAAAATGTTGTAGCGTTTGTCGTTGTTAAATGTCTTTAGATTTATTTCTAATATTTGCATTTGAATTCATTCAGTTTATTATGTGCCCCTTGTTCATATATAGCTATATATTTTACGTTCACATATTTTAACAATTGTATTGAATAAGCAATTTCTAATGTTGTATTTTCATGGGTCTAAATCCTAAATTATAAAATATTGTTTAATATAATTAATAATAATATTACGACACTAAAGTGTAAAATGTAAGTAATTTAAATATTTTAAATTAAAGGTATAAAGTAGAAAATATTTCAAATGTAGACCTTTTTATTTTCTTATGTATTTGAAGCAAAATCTAAAGCTTGGTTTTGATCAGCAAGACAGCTCTCATGCGGTGGAGATGAATGGAGCGGCTCCTGTCATTGTGTGTATAGAGAAAGTGTGTACAGTATGCTAGCTGTTTGTTTTCAGGGCTGTGTCCTGAGGTCACCAACTGTACCGCTGCTAATCAGCACACAGAACTTTCCGCACTCAATAGCTGCCCTGCAGCTGAAAGTTCAAGCTGTAAATGCTTTTGTTTCTTTGCCTTTTTTAAAAGTAAGAATTAAGCTTGTAATCTGGTCGGGCTCCCGTATGTTGCATAGAAATAAAAATAGAATATGGTAACATGGAAACGTAGTCATTTAAAAAAAATTACTTGCTTAATTTATAGTCCAAGTCTGAAGTAGAATATTTTAAAAAGCGTTTTTCATGAAATAGCAGACTTTTCAGAATTTTCAATGGCTTAAAATCACATATCGTTTAGTTGTGAAATTCTTCAGCCTTTTTTTCCCATGACATCGTACCACTATTATTTGCTAAGATACCAGGGATGATGACGATGATGGAAAAATCTCTGATTGCAAAAAATACCAATGCAGCTTTCATTTACAGCCCTCAATCACATTGGCAACAACTGGCTGTAAAGAGCTGGAAGTGGCCATGTGATTTGTGGCTTAAGAAAACAGCTCGTAACATGAGACCGGTGGTCGTTCATTGCCCTCCCCCACTGCAGCACAGCATAAAGGCCGCTATGTTCAGCCGTTCCCCTGAACCAGAGTTAACCTACAGAGAGATTGCTCTTTGTTCGGTCTGACTGACACTATAACCCTACACTGTTTTCCTTTGACAGTGAGCCTCCGTTTTCATATCTTCTCTAAAAAGATTTATTGAGCAATCTTCTTTTGTGCACCTTTACTCTGGGAATGACAACAGTTCTGTCTGATCCCAGGCAATGACACATTTCCTATCTTAATTGTCGGTGGATTAGATTTATATAATATAAAGAAACTGTCTTGTAATCTTTTGCAGTTGTAAAATAGTGGTTCAAAACGAGAGATATGACACTTATCGCCGGGAGAGGTTTATGGCTGACAGGCCTGGAGTTTAAACATTAAAGGTGGATGGGAGCATTAACCTGAATGCAGAGCATTCTAGCGCGTTCCCTTTCGGGGGTGGATTGCGACAGTAGTTTGCCAGGAGTGTTGAAGGACGCCGCATAAGTGAATGCAATGAGGTGGAAAAACATTGAACTTTTGTACTCTATTATTGGGTTAGATATATAAAGTAACAGCCTTCCATTTTAACTCTGAATTTTAAAGACTGAACCTTGTTGTGGACAGTCTATGGCTGTATAAATATTTAAATGAAATACTAGCATACTACTTGCAGAATACTGTCTGTTTCTGTTTGTTCATATTCAGGAAAGCTATTTGTTTTCTGCAGCTGTTTGGTAGGACCCTATGGTTGCCCGCAATTTGGAAAACATGAACAAAATTGTGGAATCCAGTCATAAAAATGGAAAAAAGCTGGTGAAATAATAAAACCGATTTATTAGGGCCTTGGTTTGGTAAAATTACACCCAGAAATGACATACTTCACCTTTAGTCTAATTATGAAGGCAAAGTTGATTGCATTGTGGGATACGGTATGTGTTTTGCATTGCATGTTAGTGCATAGAAAAAAAAATAGCAGAATACTCACCGTGTGCATACTGTACTGTATATTACATGCTTTTGTAATCGTACCCAGTATATTCCAAATCAAACGTGCATTTTGATCACTTTTCAATTCTTCTGTGTGTTTGGCATTTAATCTTATAGATTTAAATGTTAAACCTTTACATTTTCACATTTGTCCACTAACAAAAACTTTCACTTTCTTCTAAAATAGTTCTCTAATGAAGATCATAATGTCACACTGCTTTTAGCCTGCAGAATGTGACGCATGTGCTCTTCTCAGAATCTGCCTGTTTAACCTGGACTGACCTCTGTCCTGTACCAGCCAGACCTCTCTGGAAAAAAAACTACCCTCCATACAAATGTTACTGAGCTCCTCTGTTGCGAGAATTACATTATGATGTTTACTTCGCAACATTTCATTGTTTGAGCAATACTATGCACTATGGAATTGATTTTTTTGTATTCTGCCTTATTATGTTCTATTATTTCAACTGGACTAGTTATAATAATACGTACAGTCTTGTGATGACTTCCTTGATCATGAAGTTTGTCACTTCATACAATTTAGTCCTGCGGTTGTTGTTTTTTTAATACACAGATGAAGTGACATCTCAGTCCTGTGATTGGACTGTATCCCATAGCAACAACAGCCCAGCGGTGTGAATCACCGTGCAGGTTTGCGCTTAACTCTTCAAATGCGGAAACAGACAGATTTTATTATCTGCAGTGTATGTGTAGGCTACATGTCATTTGATGTGACAGTAATGGGAATAGTTGTGCCCCAGATGATGCACTGTGCACTTATACAATGTACTATGTACTCTACCATCTAGTTTATGTATTTCATAAGGTTATTTGTCATCCAGCATCGGAGTCTGATAGCCCTTTCACTGCGTAAGAAAAGCTGTGACCATCGAGTGCATGAAGTGTTCATCAACACACTTTATCACTACTCGCACTATTTCTACAAACAATGGAATAGAATAGTGTACAAGTATGCAAATTGGCACACGCATAATGTTAACGAGGATCAAATGTGTCATAACATTTGCACAATCAGTTGAATTTTGATATGAAACTAAATCAGTTAATTATTCTAATAGCAAATATGGTGCTTTAAGGCATCATAGGCATGCTTTTGATGCAAAGGCAGTGGCAAAAAAATCATTCAAGTTAGTGGACAAAACAAGAGAATGTCATTTATGAATATAATTCAATACAAAAAACGTATCAAAAAAAATTGTTCAGTTGAATTAAAATAAAAAATATTTTACCAATATTTGTATGTACAGTCTGTATTTTTATGCTTGTTAGAGTATTGTAAGGTTAGCTTATCAAAAGTGCATTTTTATGACGTGCTGGGTCGTATCATTTTATCACGCAATCGGTCACTTGTGCAGTTACATTTCAGTTAGGTTGCTGTCCATGTAGGAAGCAGACAGCAAGGCAGCTCACTAGGTTTTGGAACAGCGCCTGTGTCTTGCTGTGAAATGGCTGCACTTCAGAACGGTTGAGTGCATACTTGAGCATTTAATTGAGGTAAACATACACAGGTGAAATCATTTAGGATATCAGTACAGTCACACATCAAAGTATGTTAGTGCATTTATTGGAGCCGCGCTGGCTGACCTCTCTCTGTGTGAACGGACACATTAGCGATGGAGGTCTGAATAGCTCTGGGGTGATGCAATGAGTAAGTAGTGTCGTATATCCTGTTATGCTCAGCAGTGACACACACAAAGCCTATTCCACTATTTCTGAATCACACTTGCATTAGAAAGCAGGGAAATTTATTTCTCTTGCTCAATTTATGTGGGGCTTCCTGTAATTTCTGATGCTCTGGAAGTGTTAATGTTGGTTTCTGTGATGGTAGAGTCTTTTTAGCTCGAGCTAAGACAGCAAATGGTCAGAAATGAAACACAAACAAGGCTTTCTGTAGGCGGGAATGGTTGGCTGAGCCAACGCAGGCTTCCAGCCCTATCTCCTTGTGCTGATCCTTCTCTGCTTTTGTTGAATGTGCTCTTAAGCGAAACCAGATGTCTGCCGTTTAGACTGTACTGTATATTCGTTTTCAGCGCATACTTTCACAAATCAAATAAATGGACTGTTACACTAAGGGCTCCGCTTTATTTAGCACTTCCATCTGAGGTGGCAGTCATGCAATTTGACAAGCCTACTGGAATGTGCTCTTAATTAAATTTGTTTTAAACAAGTGAACTCTTGTTGGTAACGCAACTGTGGCACGGACGATTCCAGCACGGACGAGTGATTTGCTTTGAGAAATACTGTCTCACTTCCGTATAGCAATATTAGAGAGCAATATTTCAACTTCTCGCTTTGAATAGTCACATAAGTTATTGACCAATGATGCATGTGGAAGTGCTGCTTGGACACAGGAAAGCAGAAGACAGAGAAAGTGGCGCAATGCAGCTTGATGTGGTAGAAAGAGTTTTTACTCAGACCTTTATGGGCACATGCTTTGTACCTAAATCCAGTTTAGGATGAAAATATACATCTGAGTTTAAGTGGTTGTTTTGTCTCAGTTTGTCTCAATGTCATGACTCTTGTGGCAGCTTGGCAAGATATGAAGGAGGTTGCTGAGAGCCCACATTTATTTAGTTTTGTTGTGCCTGGGGCTAAAAAAGCAACACCCACAAGCTGGAGGCGGCATTGTGCAGCATGACACACCTTTAAAGAGAGGCCCAGTGGGAGGTGTGTACACGCCTGGAGCCGCGACAGCCTTTGAGATACACACGCACACACACACACACACACACACACACACACACACACACACACACACACACACACACACACACACATCTACACATACCTTTGGCATGTAAGGCACAGCATGTGGCTGCTGCTCTTTAGATTTAGTGAAAATCTCCAGGGAAATTTGAGTGCAATTACAGTGAGCAAAGGATCGTCCAGGAACAATGCTGAAATCTGGTCTATTCATCATGTGGTGGAACTGTGTCTGCTGCTCTCGAGAAACCTCTGATGCAAACATGTGCCAGTTTTTACATTTTTGAGCCCAGCATTGTTCTTTGTAGTGGCTGAATATCCCACAGTAAATTACATCTGGTTTTTGTATGACAGTGTATGTTGTGCAGCGATAGAAATGTATCAGCTGGTAGAGGATACAGCTATTAAGGGGTGTTAGGCACAACGTAAAGCATTTAGTTGTTTATGGCATTCAAGCAACACCGTAACTTGCATATAAATGTAAAATATGATGTGGAGTACTCCGGTGTGTGACCACTTGTGATCTGATCACAAAAACAGATGTTAATGCCAGGTAAATGGGATCCGAGATTATAGATCTGGTTCATCCAATCAGAATTGAGAGTCAGGACTATCTGTTTTATAAAATTAATTATTTTAGTTGTAAAGCTACTTTTCCACTGATGCCAGACTCTTTTGCATTCATATGCATTTAAGTTCCTAACAGAAAGACAAAATGTGATTTGCAAAGAGAAAATGTCATTTGCTAAATTGTGCAAAAATAGGCATTACCATCTGGTTATTAAAATATAAAACCACTTATTTGTAGTTTTTTTTTCTGTGAAAAAGTTATATTATATATAGAAAAGTAATAGGCAAAAATTATATAAAAAAACTTGTGGTCATACTGCCCACAGTCTACTGTGAAAATGCTGTTATAGTTACATTTTTCTATCTATAATAAAATATTCTACACTTCAATGATTATTTAGGTGCTTCTAAAAACATTTAAAAGATCACCTTTTCACATTTGTTACTTGCTTTAAAAACAACAAAGTTCATTATGTCAGTTTCAGAAGAATGATCAGTCACATTCAGCTTGACAACATATAAGTCAAGTTTCACATATGTCTTTTTGTTGGTGTCCAATGGATTGTGGGTTGTCTTGCCTAGAGGGGATTACTGAGTGCATAAAATCAGTGTCCTTTAAATGAAGGGCAAGGTTCTTCTGTAGTGTGAAACACTATTCTTTGTTTGGAAGCTCTGTGGGCTTCATTGATTGGTTCCATACAGTGGAAACCTGACCTTTAGCAGATGTTTGAGGTCCTGCCACGACTCAGTGTGATCCCAAATCTAGACAGCTTTCTCCTTGTTATGTAGACCAAGGGGTGCTTATCTCTGACAAGATACAAAAAATTGAACCATTGATGTATTTACATGAGGCAGTCATTCAATCATCACAGGGTTCAGAGGTGGTGATCTGTAATGAACATGACTGATGACCTGAATACATCTCTGATGTTCTCAGACAAATCCTATGTTTGATTAAAATGATGCCAGGTCCTAATGGTTTGTGTTAGCATGTTGATTGGAGGAAATATATCTGGAGATTCTCTGCTTAATAAAATGTGTCCTCCATCCTACAGTGAGCACAAATGATGAATTTTATATATTCTGAATAGTACACTAACACAGTTTTCTCATAATAATATAATACTAATTGCACTCTAATATTAAAATGCATAGGACCACACAATTTAAATAAAAAATCTAATTGTTTTTTTATTTTATTTTAAATATTAAATGTTTTTGCTTTATTCATAAGTGCTTTTTGTTACAAGTATTTAACGATGGTTGGTGCATGTTGCACCAAAAACCAGAAGTCTTTTTGAAATTTATTTTTATTTGAATAAAAAATGTAAAATAACCATTATTTCCTTCTGAAATGGCAATTGTAGGCCAATAATCTTCAACACCGTTGTAGCATACTAATGTATATCTTGAATAATGCATACTGTTTCAAATAATAAAAACAATATAGTAGGCAGTATTCAGTATATTAATGAGTGTTGATGAGGCTCTCCACATGCTTTTAAAGTAAATGTAAACCTAGGATGCTTTAGTGCTAAAATTTGAACACACCCATATAATTAATTGCTTTGTTTCCTTTCCTTCATCTCTGTATGCAAATGCCCCCCTTTTATTTGTGATTAGGAATTAAAACCATCTTGAGGGTGAAAATAAGCTGTAATAATTGGGTTAAATCTGGTGATATGGGCTACAGTGTGATTAAAGGAAGCTTTTCAGATACACAAAGCGTTTGGCCCCTTAAGCCTGGCAAGAGGACCACTTCCACTGGGCAAAGATGCTTACAACACAATAACTTAGTATTAAATCTAATTAGGCTAAATTAATGCTTCATCAGAGGGGAAATAATGCTGAGGAAATTCATATGTGGATTTCTTATTAAGTTCCCAGCTCATGATAAACGAGTGCTGACGTTTGCCGTGGTGCTTTAGCAGCCTGTGTAGTGTTTCACCACAGTGGCAAATTTCACACATTTCAGGGGTAACCGTGAACCCGTCCCATCACTGCGAATGAATCTGGAGTCATTAGAATGGCAGAAGATCCACTCGCACAAAGAATGACGCTGTTTGCGCTTCTCCTTCTTCAGAGTCTTCAAGTCTGATCGTTTGTCGTTTGCGTGGCAGATTACATAAAATGATGAGCCACAGGAATATCACCATCTCTGGATTATGGGTTCTCTTCTCGCACCAAATGAGTCACATCTGCGGATTATTCTGTTTTCACTTGGATTTTCTCTGTGCATGTCGTGGATGAGCTGCCACATAACGGCACAAAGCAGAGACCACAGAGATAAGGATTTGCCATCTTTCTCCCAGCTCCTTGCATCTCTGTTTCATAACCCAAAATTCATTTTCATTCTCTGTGCGGATCTTGTTTGCCGAGGAAAGCAGATAATCAAACAGACTTGCTTATGACATGCCATTTGGAAGTCTGGCAGCGTGAGCAGAGAGTCAGTGCGCAGGATGTTGTGAATTTGATGTGAGCGCAGCTCCCTAAAGGCTGGCTTAATGGGATGGGAGCAGACACGGCTGCCCTGTAGAGGGATTTAGGAATGAACAGTGTGAGCACTGTTTTCCTCAAGCTTGCTTCATCCCAGCTCGGCTGCAGAACCGCAGGAAAGCACTGGGTCTATGTGCGTATGTGTGTGTGAGTACGCGAGCATGTGTGTGCATGCAGGAAAATGGTCTGGATGCAAATTTTCTTTCCCGCAGGTGGTTGTTGGCAGTAGGGCACTCCATGTCAGGCATGAAGAAAAAGAAAGGAATGCTGTGAAAATATGGAATGAAAAATGGCCCCCATTGTTCCATTGGTAATAAGACATGTTTTGTGCTGTGCTCTATTGTCAGTTTGTCTGCTACTAGAGGCTTTGAAGAACAGGAAAATGGGAACGTTTAGTGAGAAAAATAGAGCCCTTAAGAAACAGAACATCTGAGAGTGGGATTTATGCTCTTAAATATTAGACAAAACAAAATCCCTCAGGCAAGTTGTGTGCTAAAGAAGAAGCACCAGTCTTTGATAGTCAGTTGTTATGCAATTCATTGTCAGTGTAGGTCTAGTCCTACACAGGTGATGAATCGTGTCTCTTTAATGCAGAATAAATTCACTTAACCGAGACAAAGTAAATGACTGACTTGCTGCTATTGCTTTAAACCTCAAGGCAACACATTTTATTTTCTGATAGAAATGAACTTTGTCATAGTCAAAAGAGATAAATGAATCGTTTACCTGTCCTTTACCACATTTTCTGGGTTTCTATGTTTTATTGTGTGAAATATGACTCCTCTGTTACATGCTACGCCAAGGATTTCGCTTCAGGAAAAGCATGTAACATTCCTGCGGTGCTGAACTCAAATCTCAAAATCCTCATGGATTGGGTTATATCTCTACCGGAAAGCCCTCAAGAATGAGATTATTTAGTCTTGGTGATGAATTCAGTATATTTAATTTAATAACAGCTCATATACATTCAGTAGTAAAAAGTTCTACACATGTCATAAATTGCTTTTGAGAAGAGTCATTTGTTTGGTGTGTACACACATTAAATATAGTTATACATGCTGTGTTTTTCCCCCTCAGTGTATTTTAATTATAATGCATATCTTTAAAGGCTGTGGAAATGTATGCAAATTGGTGCATATTTAATTACATAACGCATCATTTGCATATTTAAACATAACATTTCAGTAAAGTTGTTATACAAAACAGTTGCCTTAATTCTGTCATTACTCAAAGTATGGTGATATTTATTAGTTACATTTTTTTACCCTATTCACCTGTGTTGTCGTTGTTCCCTTAATTATTGTGTAGGCTGCTCTGTAAAACTCACTACTGTAAGCATAATTAATGTAATACTCAGAGTTGATCCACGTCGATAGATGGCACTGCAGCGTCTAACACAATTTTGGTATCTGTACTTATAATAACAGTGATGCTAAAGCACCTTTAAATAACACTTTGAATTGCTGAAGCCATGCACAACCTATTTGGTCCTTGTTGGGAGATTTTCTGCCGAAATCTGTTGTCTTTGGGAGTGGTTGTGAATTATTTTCTCGGGTTGCGTGTAGCAGTGGGATGGAATTTCTTTAGACCCGGGTTGACATCCTGCCTGTGTGCCTCATCTGGAACTTTGTTTGCTTTTGCAATACCCAGTCCTCTGCTGGCCGCTCCCCTGGGGGCCTGAAACCAGGGGCCTGCTCAGAGTATGTCAGAATGCGGTTTCATCCGAGCGTGGGCGACACGCTGAAAAGGCCCGTTGTGCTGCGGCCTTACGCTGGAACGCAGACAGCGGCGAGTCCCGTGCTCTCGTTAAACACTCACATCCTTGAGAAAATGGCGGGAGACCATGCTCAACATATACTAGTGTAGTAGTCGGCGTTGTTTTTATTTCTCTACTCTGCGTCATATATATTGCTGTATAAAGGAAGCAGAAGACATGGTAATTTATGTTTTTTTTTCTGTCTGGGGATGTTTCCTGTAGATGCGTGGGACTAGGCGGTAATTTAAGGGTGCTATGGGGAGACATCTCTGAGTTCACACACAGAGGCAGGAGGTCTCGGCAGTCTCGCTCTGGCCGTAGCTCAGGCTTCCCAGGGGGCTCCTGTTCCGCCCACACTCTTTCCACCTCTTTTTTTTTTGGCACTCCTGGCCCTCAAGGTTCTTCATCTGTGGCTTTTGTTTTTCTTGAATGTATATATAGCATTTTTTGAAGTCCTTCCTCCAGATGTGGCCATGGTATCTAATCACCAGTGGTTTGTAATCACGTACTGATAAAGTCTCACTTTGCTTTTGAAACAAAGTTATGTGCCATTTAAACCAGTAATGATCTTTTTAAATGCTGTTTAATGCCTCTGTGTTGGATTGTGTGAACACTGCCGCCTGCAGTTTTCACCTGAGCTGAACTCCTCCACTGTTACTGTCACAACTTTAATATACTAGGCTCAGCCTCAGACGTCATGCCCACGGGCCGCCCACAGTTGGTTCTCTGACTGTTTGATGCATGTGTGCACAAAACTGGAAAGCGCTTGTGAAAATCACAAGCTCCTATCATATTGCTTGACTGCTCTGCAGCTGCTGGAAGTCGCTGTGAATGGGTTTATATCAGTCTGCCAGTACACAAAATTGTATTTAAAAGTTTCTGAGGAGGAACTTAAACACTGGAATTGAAAACATTTGTGAGGTTTGAGACTTAAGATCTTTGAGATATGCATTTAGAAGAAAGTAAACTAGATATCTGCAAGCAATAGTGTCTGTTCTGATTTCCTGTGCCATATTTTCAGATTTTCCCAGAGATTTACATAAAGACTGTTGCACAGTAATCTGAATAATTTATTTTTCTCAGTGGCAATTTATTATCTAGTGATGTTTCTCAGAGCTACCTGACACTGAAAAACGTGCAGCTCTGTTCACTTTACATGTAAGTCAGATGATCTCTTCCTGCTAAAAAGGTCACATTTATTGTTGTTCAGTGAAATTTCACGGGTGATATCTAGAAGTGATCGACCGATATTGATTTTTTTATAACCGATACCGATACCAATTATTTGCATGTTTATGGTGCCCGAAAACCGATATGCAGAACCGATATTCATTTACTGTTATAAAGTAAATAAATGACTGAAAGGAGGAAAAACCAAAGTGAAGTATGGACTTACTTCACTCAGTTATCTTATCTATAATTAACAGGCTTTTATGTTAAATTTAATCTTAATATTTGTTGTAAATTTAATCATATTACAACAATAAAAACATTTTATTTATAAAAAGCATCAGCGGCAACACTGATTTTAACAATAAGCAAAATAAATGTAGAGTGTCTCATTTTCAAATGGAGAAAATAAATAAAGGACAGGAGTCATAACTTCATTTTAAACTACAGTTTTAGGTTTATAAGCTGTTTAATAGGCTAAAGAGTGAAGAATAATTCACTGGATAATGTTAATTCACTGAATAATATTCTCTGGAATATTGAAATATAACAAACAAAACATCGTGTTTTATTGCATTTCTCAACTGGTATGTTATATCAGAATTATTAATATGTTTTTGTCATTCTAGATTATGAAATGCCTGCTGACAGTGCGGTTTATCTACGCATTTACACAAAACTATAGGCTACTCAAATTGCGATCGTTCGCGGAGATAATAAATAATTAATTTCCATAGCGATGTATTTATTTAGATGTTTATTAATGAAATAATGGTTATATAGTAAATGTTAATATAATTTATCGTGTTTTAAACAAGTGAATCTTCTTAAAATTTACATGCGGTAACCGTGCTGGAGCATTTCCTGAGCATCAACCACTGAGTGAACAGCAATATGAAAGCAGCTTCACGAGACTAATGATGAGCATATACAACAGAGAGAGAATTAAATTCAGCGCTTTTATTTCCAACATGCGCTCATTTATGGCTGTATTATTTAATTCATGCAAAGTTACGTCTTTATTTGGAGAGGACTTGAGATTATAGCCTACGTGACTCTGACTTCACGAGACTAATGATGAGCATAGACAACAGAGAGAGAATTCAATTTTTACTTTTATAAAAGCACTTATTTCCAACATGCGCTCATTCATGGCTACATATTATTTAATTCAGGCAAAAATCTTGGGGCAGACTGACAGATTATTTTACGTGACTCCGTGAGTTCGTCTCTATTTCTTAGAGCCAAGCTGTGTAAACTGCATATCAGGCATTCATGTAATACATCTAATTTGATGGCTGTTATGTTAAATAAAGTTTACGCACTGCATCCTGCGCGCAATTCTCAAAACACCCACAAGACGGCGGCGTTTATCGGTGAACCTGATATTACAAAACCGATATCCGATGATGGTAAAATGATTAAATATCGGGAAAATATCGGTAAATCGGTATATAGTTCGATCTCTAATATCTAGTAATTTAAATAGGAATCTGCACAGATTTTGCTTGTTGAAGTTGGTCGTGCAGACACACCACAATGACCAACAGAAACCTCATATGTTTGATTTTTTTTTTTTTGAGCTGTGCTCCGTAGACTTTTTTTACCCCTGAAATTTCACAGAAATATTGCTAATGTGACTGCACCTTAAGGTTGGCCATCGCTCAAAGTCAGGCTGTGTCTGTTTTCGCAGTGTTTTCTGCATCGTCAGCATTAGTTGGACCCCATCAGTGGCTTTTTGGCCGATTACGTACGTGCGTCACACAGCGGCTTCGTTCACAGTAGTTCCACAGAAACTGTTATCATTTACACGTGTATCTCCATCTCTGCATGTTGTTGTGAGTTTGGGTTTATTATAATGTTCATCTGGGAACGCAACGTGCGCCATTTCATCAGATTTGTAAGGTAAATAATTTATAAATCCACACAAACACAGGAGAATACATTGCGATTTCAAAATAAAAGCTCAAACCCTTACTCTTAGTTTACAGGTTTTGATGTCCACATATTAATTTAATTACAGTGGCTATAGCATTTCTGTCCTAAAGAAATGGCCAAATATTAAAGATTAAGTGGACATTTAAATCAAATGGTACTTGGTCAATATTAAACAAGGATTAGATCGTGCAGTAATGTGTAAAAATAGTCATCAGGCCGTCGGCACCCCTGCAGGCCTTTGTTGTTATGCGTAATGTAAATTAGCTCTATTGTTTATAATACTTTATGTATTTTAACAGTTTTGTTCAATAAAACCATATGATTTCTTGCTTTTGATACTTTATTTGAACTAATTATTATTGCATCATTGCTATTATATGTGTATTTTAAGTCATTTTAAAAGCTATTGTTCAGTTAAATCTATTTTTATTACCACCAAAAAAATTATTATAATTATAGGGCCCTGTGAAATCCGTTTTATTTCCAAATTCATTTTTTTCCATTTTAATTTTTCTATACTCTTTTAATAATCAAAAGCATCTCCAATTAATTGATTTTATATTTAAAAAAGTATTTATTATTATTTTTTTCAGAAATACTGCACATTTACATTTTTCACCTAAATAAATTTGGGTAAACATTTAATCGTTTAGATTAATCGATTAATCGATAAATTAGTCGATAGATTAATCAAAATAAAAATAGTCGTTAGTGGCAGCCCTAAAAGATATAGACTACTGCAGCCTACTGGTATAGGCAGTTATTTCCTCTCATGCAGACGTAGAACGTATGTGCTGCCGTAAGTTGGCTGCCTTCGTGGCGTGTTCAAGTGCAACGTTTTGGCCCCGACGCAGGCGATGTGAGGCAGCAACACAAACGGCTTTGACGCTTTAGTTTTTTGATAACGGATTGTGTGTCACGGCCTTTAAGTGTGTGTTTGTAAATGAGTGAGTGGACCAGACTTACTGCTTATAGTGAAAATTTGGCCCTACATAATTTTATTCTCCAAACACAATGGAAAGTCAGAGACTGTTCCTGTCATGCTGGTGAAATGCATGAATGTTCACTTGTGGTTTTGGCCGTGTCCTCATGGAATGTGATAATGGAATGTGAGTTTCTTGGGCTGTACTCATTTGCAGTGCTTTGCTGGAAAATCCCATCTGTGAGAATCCGGCCGGGCCTGAGATAAATGCAGTGACAGAAGGCATCTTAATACCAGACAGAGTCTGGACTACTGCCACCTGGGCTCTTTATATATACCCCATGTATCTGTGTGAGACGCAGCAACTGCTCGAGTAACAGTAAGATGCAAATGCTTTGACATGTCAATCGTGAAAATGTAGAGCTCGTAATAATAAGCTACATTAACTTCAGATGTTAAAGACTGTTTTGGATTGGACCCAAACATTCTTCGCTGATAGAGTCATTGTTACTGACTCCAAACACCTCTTTATCACCAAGCAGCTAAAGCCACTGTAATTACAGGTGTGTAAGTGAGTGAAAATAACAAGACAAGCCTGTACAGCAATCATGTTGCAGTTTAACATAATGGGCCCTGATCAAATGCGGGAATTTAGTTATATGACTAGGCTAGCTTTTGTTTATTAAAGAGAGAGAGAGAGAGAGAGAGAGAGAGACAGAGAGGCCAAGAGGAAAAAGAGTGGAAATGAAGTTTCCATTCCGTGGTGCAGTTGTTTGTCTTCACTGCAATTTGGCGGGAGTCCTGTGGCCAGACGTCTGTCTTCCATTAGGAGGCTGAAATACCCCGCTGTGTTTCTACTCTTGGCATCAGGATGTATACATCATCTTCAGCATTTTGAAATTGCTTGGCTGGTGTTTGCCTGTTTATTGAGTAACATGTCTGCAAGCAATTGACGCAGCTTTTGGTGAGTGTTTTCAATTAAAAATTCAAATGCTGTCCTGCACGGGGTCACAGGCTATTTTCATGACTTTGCATTTTTGCACTTTTCGCATTCTGCTGTTATGATGTTTATCTTGGGATATCGCCTGCATCCTGTTGCCCAGCGGTAGACTACAGATGATAAACATAGTTAAGTGTGCAAGAACAAACTGGCCTGCATAGTCTGAAGTTTTACCTTAAGTGTTCTGTGAACTTATGTTACTTATTGACTAAATACAGTTTGAGGGATGCTTTGCCTCTGTTTTAGTTAGTCCAGACAGTGAATAGCACATTTAAACTGCTTTAAGGTGCTACATAACACAAATATTATTATTATTATTATAATACTATTAAAGGAGTAATTTACCACAAAATGAAAATTTAGCCTACTCACCCTCGGGCCATCCACAATGTTGATGGGTTTGTTTCTTTAATGAAACAGATTTAAAGGAATTTACTGATAATGAAAAGCTGATAAAAGCATCACAGTAATCCACACAACTCCGGTCCATCAATTAATGTTTTGTGAAGTGAAAAGCTGTGTGTTTGTATAAGAAACAATCTATTATTATGCTGTTTGTAATGTCCAAACCCTGCTCCGGGGGAAAATATGAGTACTTTGTCCATATTATTGCTTTTCTTCCAGGGTGAGTAAATTTTCAGCAAATTTTCATTTTTTGGGCAAACTATTTCTTTTAATATTATATTTGAAATATATAGTAATATATTTGTAATGTCATGAGACATTTATAGGCATGTGTATTTTCAGGTGGGGTGTGTGGTTAGTTTTCTTTTTCTTTCATACCAGCTAAATGTGGTCTGTGTGCGTCCAAACATACTGCCACATATTGATTTGTTCTGTTCAATAAGTGTGTGCATGATGCACTTAATATCATTAACTTGAGTGATTAGCAAAATCAGGCGACTAACATGCACTAGAGTCTGCAACTCTTTGGTTAAACAGCTGAAATTCATTTAGCATGATTTACGCAGTCGGCCCCTCAGAATGTGAGCTGCTTGTTGAGAAATATAGTGGCCTCTCGACAGGAAACACAGACAATGCCAGTAATGATTGTGAAAAATGGAAAGGTTTTTTTTTCCATGTTGTCAAGCCCCAGCCCTGAAATGAACTAAAATAGTTTGTTGTCCCGGTAATCATGTTTCCTGTTTCAGGGTTCACCCGACCTGCTCGACGAGCACATGCTTGTGTCATTAAGTTGCGCTGCCTGTAATTTTGAGAAAATATTACAACTGTCCATCTAGCAGGCCCTTTCCTGTATCACATCCTGTTTTCTATGGTAACCACAAGAACATAGCAGAAGCTCGGCACCCCACGGCAGGAAAAAGTGAGAGAAAGGAAAAGAACCAGAGAGCATGTGAACTGGGTTGAGTTTGTGGAGATTTATGTGATAGTTGCAGGAATTCAAATTTCTGCACACAGCTGAAAGACATTAAGGCCATGTTAAACCTGAGCCCTGTTTCAGATCCCCTCCCTCCACGCACCCAGATAAAGGTCACCCAATGTCCCGTCATCAGCAAACACACTGAACTGTGAGCAGTGCATGATTATGACCGAAATCAGTCGATTATTTCCCATGACTGTTTCGATGAATAGATTTGACATTAAAATGCAAAGCTCTGCGGTTCAGCATGAGCTCATTGACAGTCCATGTGTGAGTTCTGCACTCACAAGCACTCTGGTTATAATCAACAAAACTGTCTTCACTGGAAAAGAAATCTCTCATTTACACTCTGTATACGCCTTGTTGATTATAAAGGAAGCATTGTAGTTTTGTTGTGTCACTTGCAGTGTATAGTAGGTGTTACACAGTCTGCATTGCATGATACCTTGCAAATTCACAGGTGATTTCATCAAGAATTGAATTATAAAATACTCCATGTGAATTGTTGGTATTTTGATTACTATTTTTTAAATGTCTTTTAATGAAAATTAATGTTAGTTTGGTTCATTTGAATAAATGTTGTTGCTTCGTACCAAACAAGCGGACTGAGATGAGATATTACCTCTTTTCAGCCTGCTTCCAAACAAACTCTGGTGTGGAATGCAACACAGACCAAAGACATCTAAACATCTAAACCAAAAATAAGATGTAATGGTGAATCATACCTGGTTCTTCTGAGCTATAGTATTACCCATTACAGTTAGGTACAGGCACAAGTTCCATCAAAAAACGCTATGAAAATTGTTCTAAATTTGCTGCTTTGGTCTGGAACAAATAAACCAAGACTTCCGAATAAGTGTGAACACACTCTTAGAAGGCAGCATGATGTTGCTGTTAAACTTTTGGAAAAGCCTTGGTGTCAGGAGCCTGCTTATGATGCCAAAACTGCTGTCTAGGTAGGCAGCTCGATGGGTTTTGCAACAGAGCTGTAATTCAGTTTCAGATTTGTAATGATTGTGTAGGAGACCGAGAATGATGATATTGCACAGGGTCTGTCACAGTCTTCCCTTACTGTCTCACTGAATATAACTTCCCAATTATGCTGAGACATGAAGAGTGTGCAGCCCTTTCAGTTTTATAATGTACATATTTAAAATTGTGAAGTAATACAGACATTCAAATGTTGAAATTATTTGATTACTTTTTTAATGCATAATTTGTTGCAAATTCTGCTTATTTAAATGCTGTAGCATTAGCTGTTTAGTCATCTTTATTTCTGTAGTGCTTTCTTTTTTTAATTTCTCTCATTTAATTTAAACTTGTTTATTTTTACAATAATGTTAGAGCTTTTTTGTTGTCTGTACTTTAAATCAATGCATTCTCCAGTCAACTGAACAATATCAAACTGTTCTTTTATAATTTTTGCGTGTTGTTATTTTTGGGTCTCTAGTGGGCAGGCATACAGTGCTCCATTATGTTTGACTACAGCATGTTGAAAAGGGATTTCTGCAATGACATTTCCCTGTCCTACTGAGGCAGCATGTGCTAATTCACAGACATTTTTTTGTTTGTTGTCTGTTTTTCCGTCTGGCATGTCGTGAGGAAAAAGAAGGCAGTGGTGTGTTATGCAGAGTGCACATGTGGTACTAATGCTCAGCTAAATGCTGCTGCTGTGGACAGATGGCTGTCTCGTTCCATTCCTCTTTTTTTCCTTCCATCATGCTCTTTTTTTTTTTTTTTAACAGAATGACACCACTGATCACTGCAATATCATTGTAGTACCAAAGCAGAACAAAATAGCTCAGTGTTAACAAGCCTGTATTAGGTCACTCTTCGTTTCTTTGTGTGCTTGTATGTGTTCATGCATAACTGCTAGATGTGGTTAGATAACTGTTTGAATGCCCAATTATGAAGGAATGCAGCTGACCTGCTTTCTCTGGTGTCGAATAAGGTCTGAGTGTCTTCTGCTTACAAGAGACTGGCCACAGCTGATAGCATTCCCAAATGACATTCCGGCATCTTACATGTCAAAACATTGGGAACTAGGGCTTGGGCAGTATGACAGCATATACCGTGCAATGGTCAAAATGTGTCAGCCTGTAGAGGTTTTGCTGTTCTGTTTATACTGTGGTAGGGATGTTTGCACAGCTATAATTAGGCAGGACTGCTTCATGTTATTTACACATGACACAGAAGAAACAACATGAAGTAATGGTAAAATATAGAGCAGGACTGATGTGTGGTCATGTGTGTATGTGTATTGGCTATTTTTCAGTTGCTTCTGTGTTTCATATAATCAGAAATTAAGAAATGTTTCAAGTTAAATCCAAATTTTGTAAGGCAGTTGTGAGATTGTATAAAAAACCTGAATTTAAATGGAATTAAATAGAATTGAATTCTTCCAGTTTTGTGAATCTGACCCCTGAATTTAGGATTTGTGTCGAAATTCCAAATAATTAAAGAAAAGTAATTAAGTATTTCATTATTATTATGTTGAGAGAAAGTTTATAGTATCCCACTGATATTTGTGAATTTAGATCTTTATATTTTTCAGTGATGTTCCACAGTATGGTAGAGATCATCTGTTGCATCTGTTTAGAGAAACAAGCTTATCTGCTTTCAGAAAGCACTGGTTTAACTAGCCTACTCTCAGACTCAGAACATCATTGATTCTAAAGTAACTTTTGGCAAGAGGCACATTATAATTATGTATATGTATTCATTTTCATGAGGAATTTTCAGAATTGGTAAATGTCATACAAGATGCATACATTTCCAGCAATAATGCCTGTCAAAATTGCCCACAGCGCCTGTAAACTTTCCCACAGAATGCTAATGTTTGTTCAGGGTTTTCCATGTAATTTACCTAGCGATGGAAGAGAACCTTATCACAAGATTAACCTCAAAGCAGATGTTTTTTCCCCTGTATAATCCAGCCGTACACCGCCTTCAATGGACTTATTGAAACGTCCAGTTAATCAGGTAATCTGAAGCAGACCCACTGCTGTGTTTTTCCTCAAGTGGAAGGCCGTGATCTCACTCGGACTCCATCTCACCCCCTTGTGCTCGTTTCCGTCTTCAATAACTCAGACCGCCATCTTTCAAGAGCTCACAACTACTCTATATCTACTCCAGAGCTCTCGAGTCCACATTATCATTGTTCTCACGTCACCTCTTGTGATTCGCCAGGCCTCTGCAGTTGTGTTCGGCTCCCATCAGCTGTGCTGTAATACAGCCTGGTCTCTTGTGGGCTCTCTGAATTATTTATCACAGGCTATAAGACTGAGCTATAGACGGATGAACTAATCCTGCTTCCCATGCCAAAATTAAACTGCGCTTGCGATGGAAACATCTGGTCCTGTGCTTTGCATTCTAACAGATGTAGTAAGGGTGGCGTTTTATGACCTTGTATTTAGGCGAACAACTCTCCTTCTGCTCGGCCGTTCCCATCTTTTATAGGTGGCAAACTCCATTTTATCAGCAGATGTTCAAACAGCAGAGGAGAGAGAGAATGCTATCTTTGCTCTCTTTCAATTTCAAACATCACACCCATTGAAGCTCTGCGCAGATTTGTTTTTCTCAATCGATTTCTTTTGACAAGGCTGGAGTTGTGCAACATCTGAAAGCACCACCGAGCATTTGGAAGGATAAGCAGAGCCGCAAGGGTGCATTAGCACAATAAGGTTGTAATAGTACTATAGAGTGTGTAACAATACTTTCGGAAGTAAAAATCCCATTCGTTGTCTCCATAGAGAAATTTGATTTTTAATGATACTTTATTAACCTTTTGAAGAGATACTTGTTTTGAACTCCAAGGTTGTTATTCAGTGGACTATGCTTTGGTTGAAACCATCAGTTTGTAGGATATTTATTTTTTTTAATGTAGTGCAGTCAGTAGACATTTGGCAATTCAGAGATTGGCCATTTTGATAGCAGGCCAAAATCTAACCTTGTCAATAGATTTTCTGTGGACCTTTGGGCACATTTTGTGATTTTAAAATGTATTTGGAGAATTCTGAGTAAATATTGTGTAAAGTAAGTGTTCAGTTGAATTCAGTTTTTTTTGTTTAATGTAGATCTCATTAAATAATTATACCGGCCATCAGCCACTTGGATCCTGTTGTCAGCATCTGCATTGGCCACTAAAAAAACCCATATCAGTCGACTACTAATTAGAATATTTGTTATGCCTGACAGTGATTTAATAAACTGTTTATGCCTTTCTTTGATGCAAATGGCTCGCTGTATTGATAGTCTTCTGTAATCAAAACACATCTTGATCATCTGTGGTTGGGCAAATTCCACCCATACAAGCTGCTCTCTGGCTATTATATTTATCTGCTCTGCGAGTAAAGGCTTATGTGAATAAATCAACATCATTAGTCTGGCTGCTTTGTTTGCTTGCTCACAGGGGCTGTGCGTGATGATCAGTCAATACTACGCTGGAGCTGGCATGCTAGATGCAAACCCACATAACCTACAAATTACAAAAGCATTGCGGGAGGGATGGCGATTGGAAGCGGGCATGTTTATCCCTGTCTATTGGAAAAGTCATCTTGTACAACAGCTAGCTTGTTGTTCAAAATGAAATGTAGGCTCTCTTTTACCATTGAATGCACCAACACGGATGACTGTGATTTGAGCATGTTGCATTCAAGTTATGCAAATTTGTTTCAGTTAGTGTGAGACTGTTTTTCAGTTCACCACTAGCTCCAGTGTGCAAATATGTTCAATAATCCTATTCTACAAAAATCTTGATCATGTTTTTTCCGCCTTCTATACTGCCACACGCATTTTTATCTGTCCTACTGGCTCATCAAGGTCTATTTTTAATGGTGTCTTGTGCTGGGCCTCATGTAATGTAATGCTAATGGGTGCTGGGTAACAAGAGTGATGTCAGCTGTCATTCACAGTCTTCATGGGGGCCGTCGTCATTCAATTCAGCCTGATGAGGTGGAGGATGAACATCAAGCCATTTGCAATAATGAGATGAACCTTTGAGCCAGTGCATTGTCCATTATTTATGAACGCCTTCATCTCAACAGCAGAACCACTGGGCCTGATCAATACGCTTGGCTGCTTTCTGACATCACGTGCAATGAACAACTCCAAACTTTAAAAGCAGGCCATTTTTTCACACTGCTTTCATGTTTCCGTTCTTTTGTGCTCTTGCTGGAACTGCCGTATCTTGGCTCTCGGTTAAGGCCTCCTCTCTTGTGTTATAGCAACTCTACACCCGTCTCCATGTGGAGACTTGAGCTCTTGGCATTGGGTGTAATTAACACGACCTGTACGGCAACCCAGGAAACTGGTTGTGCTCGACTCAAGGCGAAGTTGTTCACAGCCATAACACAGGAATCTGTTTTCCCGGGCTAGGAAGAGGGGTTGGAGGTGGAGGTTAGGGCTGTTGCTAGAAGACGGCACACTTTTATTATTTTTTTTTAAATTCCTCAGTGAGGTCCTGCTTTCATGTGTGTGTGCACAGGCATGGTGAGACAGCGGTGTGGCAGCCAAGGGGCTGGGTGCGGGAAAACAGGCCGGCCACTCCCTCCACTTGTACCAGCCTGTTCCATAATGAAGCAGCGCTGTCAGGGGATCATCTTTCTTCAGCCCCGGTTTGAAAGCCAAACATTGGAAGGCGCCTGAAAAATGTGCCGGGCGCTTAAAGAAACACTAACCTAATACACTCCTTCAGTGAGCACATGTGTAATGAGAAACAGAGGCCCTCTTTGTTCATTGCACCATGTGGAAAATCATTGCCGCCTCCCCCCCCCATGTGTATTTTTTTTTTAGTGCCGTTTTTTTCCTGTAACTTAAACAGTAGATCATGGCACTAGCAACACCAAGTTCATGATTCTCAGGAAATGCATTCTCATAAAAAATGTATACCTTGAATGCATTTTGAGTTGCTTCAGATCTTTTTTTTACTCAGAAAGGTCAAAGTGGAAGATGACTGTCTTTTTTTTTTTTTTAATTTGAGCATAGCACGTCTTGTAAAATCCATGTCTGCTATACTTGATGTGCTGTAGAAGCTCATCGAGGACTTTCATGGGCTGATGTTTGGGAATTCTTATCCAGAGAGTCAAGAGGCACCTCTTCAACACCCATTCCATTGCGCTCACGCATGACAGGACAGGTCGAACTCGCTTAGAGTTGTGCAGAAGAGACATCTGTTCATACGAGAGAGAGAGGACTTGTTGTAAAAACACCTGCATGTGTGTGTGTGCTAGGGGTCAAGGTTATTAGGGAAAGTTGATGGCAGCTTCACATGAGTTGTGAGTGGAGTGGACGTCATAAACAGGCACCACTTCATCCATTGCCAAGCCGTGATTAATAACCTGCCCAGTACTGCCTTAAATCACACCCCACAACCAACCTACCATTTAGATTTCAAATAGTGGCATAAATTGAGAAAATGCTGTAAATCAGAGCATATTTCATATTTAAATAACAGTTAAGTGGACCAGGATTTTTAGGATTTTTTTATTTTGCATCAGAAATAGAAACCATGAAATCAGCAGCCTTGTCTTGTGTGACATTGTTGACAGCCCGATTATCATGGAATAGATGTGATTTATTGTTTAACTGTCATGTCGCACCTGGTTAGGACACACTGTTAATGTTCCACATGTGTTCCCCACATACTCCAGATGGATCTTAGAAATTTTCAGTTTTCAGGCATTTGGCTGCTTTGATGCCTTTAGTATATGGAAGTATTTTATGAAATGGAGTTGGGGTTATGATCGGCTTTGATGTATTGTACAGTAGCGATTTACCTCAAGTAAAGGTAAACAGACTGCTTCTGCGGGGTGTGTGTTCTGGTGCTCTGCTGATAAATGGTGATTAGTAAATAATGGTTATCACACAAGTCTCGCCTAGATAACAGCAGTCATTTCCTCCTAGTAAATACTCTCTCTCCAGGTCCTTCCAGTCAGCCGACAGCTGGAATATTTTTGTGTGTGAAGAACCTGATGTTCTGTTGTTTGTCTTATACTATTATGCAATGCCCTGTTGCCAGATCTACAGACTCACATGGCACAACTGTTTTGTGCTTTGATTGAATTGTGGGCTTCCAGTTTGAAATGTATGTGGTGAAACAGAAAGCCTGGCTGCCATACAGTGATAAATGCACATACTCAACTCTATTGCATTGTCCTTGCTGGTTGCACACAACAACAAGCATAAAGCGCTAATCGTGTCTGATTCCTTAATCAGTCACTTCAGCAGTTGGAAAGCTTTAATGAATCATTCAAAAAGATTCACAAACAAGTCTAAATCAAAATGAGAAATTATGTCTCAAAACGTGTTAAAATGCCTCTGTGTTCACTAAATTCAGTAAATTCCTCTCCCTGTCATGCCAATTCAAATTCCACCTCATGTACTGAAAAGAAGCCAATTCTTAAATTGTACATTTTTGTCCAGACTTGGTAGGAAGCAGTATCTTGTTTTCAGTCTGCCTCTGACAGGTTCTTCCTGAAGAGTCATCTAAACGGGTGTATGGGAAAGGCCCATGAATAATGTAATCCAGTACAGCTGAGTACTGCTTGTGCCATTCTCAAGCTTGCTTGACTGGATTCCAGTGAATTATATGTATCTTGCATCCTTATGTATAATGCATATGCTTTTGTATCAAAATATGTTTTTGGATAAAGCTTTTGACCATAGTTTTGGACAAAGAAAAAAATAAACTCTTGAATGTTATGAATGTCACATTGAACTTGTCTCAATACCTTTAAGTATTAAAGGTCTTTAATTAAGAGCAGAATACTTAAATGATTTTCCTCTACAAGGCACTGTTAGAGAGCTGTTGCCTTGTGGGGGCATGTATGTGTACAGCAGACAGACTGTAATGAGATGAGCTTGTGTGGCCAGTTAGTTTACATTTGCCTCTTATCAGCTGGCCAGGATAATGGCCATCTTCCTGTGGAGTGAGCGCTAACTAACTCACTCTCTTTGATCCTGAGGAAGTTGACTATGAATTACATGTAGTCCACAACCTGTTTTGAAGGGGCAGTTTTACATTAAGAGTGAGCTTTTTGTCTTGTTGCCAAACCAAAACAAAAGCATCCTGGTGTGGAGAAGGACAATATTTTCCCATGTTATGTTGAGAGCGTCCTAGATTTCAGCAGCATCTCATCTGGATATACAGATGACTATTTTTAGAACACTTTGTTCATAGAATAAAGGACATATCAAACCAATGAACGGCGTCCGTGCGGAGCTGTTTGTTTTGTTGACAGATGATATAAATGTCTAAATAATGCAATATCTAAACAAAAGACCCGTGCTCTGCTGACAGGCTCCAGAATTTACATTATATCACCTGTCATTGTTGGTATTTACTTACACAAATATTTTTGGTAGCACTTTAGTTTTAGGGACCAATTCTCACTGTTAGCTAGTTGATTATTAGCATGAATATTTGTATTATATTGGATGTTTATTCGTGCTTACAAAACATATTAGTGCCTTATTCTTCATTACCATACTTTAGATCTCTTAATCCTACCTCATACCTAAACGCAAAATAGGAGTTTATTGAGGCAAAAGTCATACTTAATAGTTAGTTAATAGTGAGAATTGGTCCCTGAACTAAAGTGTGACTATATTTCTTACTGGCCATGCAGCTGTTTTGTATTAGTCACATTATTATACATACTTTTTCCCTCTATGATAATAGAATTTATTAACTGATTTTTCACCTTGCATATTTCTTGTGATGCAAGTCATTGTGTCACTGACAGTATCATATTGCCAATGAGATAAGCCAGTCTCTTGGTGAAACTGCACCTGTCACGTAAACCATAAAAGGGCGTCATTGTTTCTCATACTGGTGGCTTACTGTGAGCAATTTTCTACATTTGTCTCACCACATGTAATTCTGGTGCAAAAAAAAAAAAAAGTGTACGCATTGTATATATCTGATTAAGTCACATAACCTTCCATTCATCTGCCAGATTTGTCACCATCAGGGGGCAAAGTAATGTCAGTAATATAAAAACACAACAAATTTTGATGCTTAACAAATAATGATGGAACAAAGATTCCAAAAAATAAAACATTGATCTTTGGATTTGATCCAAACCAGGTTCCAGAATACATTATTACAGATCTTAAGTTACACTGTAAATATTTTTTTTCACTGTTAATTTTCAAATATTATTGGACTAATTGTCTACTATTTTAGTCTTATTCAAAATTAAAGTTGAATTAGTAAATTGAACTACTTATTCAGTTAGTAAATGTTGTTTAATTCAATGTTACTTGTTACTTGTTTTTTTGTAACTAGTTATGAAATTTAGCCATTTCTGTGTGGAAAATTGTTTCAAAGTAAATTCTACACCAATTTTTGTAATTGTAGCCCTAGCCCAGTGTAACCCTACCAACTCTAATCATTTTTATGTGAAGACATACTTATCTTGGTTTAAATTGTTTGTGTCACTGCATCAGTTAAAATCAGTACAGTTTAACTCAATTAAAACAATGTTATATTTCAATTCCAGGTGAGTAATTCTGGGCCCTGTCTGCCGCATTTCTGAAATTATGTGGATTATATTTTTGCTTATTTATGCTGTAGCCCAGATATTCATTGTACATGTTTGGGTTCTACATTAGATTATACAAGATCTGCATGAAAGCAGACTTACAGAGCTGTAATGAATCAAGGCTTACATCAGTGGAATCAAGGGAATCAGTGAGATTTTATAATAACAGAAGCTCCTTTTGCACCCTGTCTTGAGCTTCAAAGCTACAGAATCAAGGGTGTTTCTTTGGAGATCTTCCCCTGAGGTTTACCGGCTCTAACAACACAACTCATGGCTCTGTTTCTCTCTCTCTGAGCTTTCTGAGATTGGCTGCCACGTCTGACCTTGATGCTAAATGGATGCTTCTTGAAGCTGTCGCAAAGCATTTCTTCAGTCTGTGTGCCAGGCATGTCATCCAGAAATGCTTTTACTGCGATTTTTCTAAATCCACTGAAAATATGTTGGGGAAAAAAAATGTTCCCTTTCCTTTTTATTTTTGGTTTGTTTTAGGCAGAATCACTACATCTTTTTTTTTTTTCTGATAACCTTTTGTGTCCTTAAATATCTCAAATGAGATTCAGAGTTCTCATTGCTTTAAAGAGCTTCATTTAAGATGCCCTTTTAAGTTGTGTCGTCTTTTACCTGCAATGAGGATATTGTTGCATGCTCATAGTTAAGATCTCTCAGAAGTGAAGTGCCAGGAGGTAGGGCTGAACGGTGTAAGGAAATCCTGCTCTCAGTGCCGTCTTCTCATCGATTTTTATTATCGGGATGAATAGTGTGCCGCAGCCCTCATTACAAGACAGTCAAATGCACTCATCTTCCTCTGTGTCATTACAGATGTATCTCTAATTTCTCATCCATGGCCTACTGACTCGTCTGTCACTATAGCCATATGCTAACTCAGAATGAAATGGATTATGTTAATGAAATGCTTTGAGATATCTTTAGCTCCTTTGCTGCTCTCCATCATTATTGAAATACGCTGGAGAGTTTTGTCTTCAAGTCCACCGGTGACATCTGCACTGTGAATCCAGCCTTTTACAGTAATGATTTTGAAGATGCTCTGGACCAGTAGATGGATAACAAATCGATTTTGACATTGTTGCATTGAAATAAAACAGAAATGCATTAAAGTTACAGTTTCTCAACTTATGGTATACTTTTGCAAACCCCTGTGGTTTTCCTGTTGTCATGTCCTCTTATGCAGTGTAAAGTAAGTGTGCAGTCGGCTTAAAGCATTAACTGAAATCTGCTGATTATTCACTGGACTGAATAATTTAAAAAATATATTTTTATAAAAATAAATACATTTTTAAAGGAAGGTTGGCTTCCAATGTTGTTTTGGATCATACTGACTTTTATTTTCAAAATCTTTTATTTTCTAAATAAAAGAGGTTCTTTAAAAGATCATCTTTTATGTTCTACAAAAGAAAGTTGTACTGACCTGGAACAGCATGAATTAATAAATGATGACGGCATTTACATTTGAACTCAATAGGCAGCATAACATCTACCTTTCATTTACCTCATGCTTTTATCCAGCTTATAAGCGAGGAATAACACAATTCATTAAATCATCTCAAGGAGATTGTAAAATTATTGCAGTTACACACCTTTTTGTATGTTAGACTAAGATCTATAGTCCAATCTTGCATTCTTCCACCATTATAACCCATAACTCTCAAAGTTAGCCGTACTGTTTATCAGCGGTTGCTTGTTAATGGCTGATACTGGACAGTGGTGTGTGTAGAGACACATGGATTAGTTTCATACAGGATGTGGTGTCATTATTAACGTAATAAGACCTGTGTTTTAAAGCCCATTGGCTGCGGCTGGCTGAACTGCATTAGTTTATATGCAGCATCGATGTACAGCAGAGCGACCTGCCTGCCGCCAATCTCGCCAGCACCGTCTCCGCCAAGCAGGAAACTCTCAGACACAATGGGTCTGCACTGCAGCCCGCTGCCACACAAACAGTAGCAATCGCCAGAAACAAGCGTATTCTACTTCTCACTGAGCTTATTCAAAGATTTGTTCATCTGTTCATGTGGATCAGAGTCGCACGATAACATTTTATCCATATTCTCCTCATAATTGAGAACAACGGTTACCCGCTGACCAGTAAAGCGATCCGTACCTCCTGTGGTGAGACGTATTTGTCATTTGTATGCGCCACGTGTACACCAGAGATCTGTGTCCCAGTCTAGTTGCCATGCACACGACATGCTAACCTGCTCAACACACGGTCACCGTTCAGACAGCGGTCATGATTGAAGCGACAATTGAATGACCTTTGCCAGCACGCAAAGGGAAGCTAGTCTCATTAATTGTTTTAATTGTTTGTTAAATGATGGCTGTGTTGGGACCAAAGGCAAAGCGGTGTGGTCTTGCTCTTTTATTCGTCTTTAATGGTGCTGGCAGCTGTAGTCACGTTGAGAACACAGATGTGTGTGTGTATGTGAGAGAGACAGAGTTAATTGGTGTGTCTCATCGCCAGGCAAGAGGAGGAGTGCCTTTTGGGAATGATATGGCTCCAGAGGTGCAGCGAAAAAGTATTTAATTGGATTCGGCAGAAATTCTTCTGTCTTTTTATTTCTCTCTCTCCCCCTCTGATACACACATTGACTCCATCGACTCTAACAAACCCTATTAAATTTTGCTCATTAATTTCCACATATAGTTTGCAATAGTAGCCCGGAAACAGGAAATCTGACTTTTTAACGAATTGTCTCAAAGATGAGTCCTGTCCATCCTGGGGATCCTCATTATACTGGTGAATGATCGACAGTCTATGGACACATACATGCACACTGCAGTTAAACATGGTTGTCACTCTTCAGAGTGTTTAATTGTAATGTGTACACACAGAGTTTGGTCATTTACAGGAGTGACAACTGCATTTTACAGCTAAATTTACTCCCCAGAATTTAATATATTAAGATATTTGCTTATGTTTACTGTGTTTAGCATGAAGGAATGCTGCGTTTACACAATGTTGCAATTACTATAACTATAACATGACAACTTCAGCAGTTCTTGTCTTCTGAATTAGAGTTATGCATTTCTGGGGCAAAACTATTAAGGCAAAATGAATGTTTAATAGACAAAACCACAATACAACAATTAACTGTTGTCATGCAAATACTTTATTAATAAACGAATATTCTGATTTAATAATAATATAATTTATCTGTCGTATGTCTGTAGTTAATTTTTATAGTCAGTTTTGTCATTTTCGGTAGTTGTAGTTCAGTAGTCATTTCATAGCAGAAACTATTAAACTATTTTAATTAACTATTGGAAAATTTACAAAAATTAAATGGTCTACAAAATTTATGATAATAATTACAAGTAATACATTAAAATGCCATGTACGCTTCAAATATCTCTTTATATATATATATATTTTAAAAATCTTCCTGTCCCTGAATCTCAGTGATGAGGATCTGAAGAGATTTTTCCCTCTGTTTTTATTATTATTATTATTATTATTATTATTATTATTATTTTATCACTTTTTTTCACAATTAAATTTTTTTTAAAGAGTGCCATGTCATTAACCCCACAAATGAAACACAAACTTAATCTTTAATAGCAAAAACCATACATATAACTTCTCTCTGCTTACAAACATTAGTTTAATCCAAATAGAAACCGCCAAATGGGTTAAACTAGTGATGCACGGTCATGATTTTTTTTCACAGTAAGTAGGCTACATTCAATACAAACATAGGTACTGACAAAAGCATTTAGCTTTTGTTTTTAAATTGGGTTGAATCTACAAACTGGCCTTAAATGAAAACATTAACTGTAACCATCTAATTTTAAAGGCAACAACTGCATAGTTCCACAATCCAAACAGCACAATCAAAACACATTCAACACTTCAAACAAAGATGTTGCTTAATCAGCATTCAGCTTTTGTTTTCATTTTTAAATTTGATGTAAAGAAAAAAAGGTCTTTAACAGTGAAACTAAATAAAACCAAAGTTGGCTATATGAATATATTATTCCAAAACGTTAAATCAAATAATGTTTGCAACGAGTAAAACAAAGATGCTACAGCAGGTGCTTTTTAAATCAAATTAAGTCAATGTAATTTTAAGGTAAAAAAAAAAATAGGCCTAATCATCCTATATCTTACAGAACTGATGTTTACTTCTGGCTTTTCAAAAGTGCATGTGAGTTCTTCTTTACAAAAACAAGCATTTCAGCTTTGTCACAAGTTAGTCTGTTTCGTTTCTCATCCAACACGTGAGAAGCTGAGCTGAACAAACGTTCACTGTCTAAGCTTGTGCAGGGCGTGGACAGGTACGCTCGTGCAACTTCAGCGAGCGCAGGAAAGCGGCTCTTATTTGTCCGTGATTAACTTGTCCTTTGCAGACATTGCAGATTGCAATCTTCACGTCCTGCGCACAGATTTCGAAATACTTCCACACAAATGACATGTTCGCGAATGATTAGGCCTACAAATGTACTCGGCCGGAAAAAAGACAAAAAAAAGTTGCCGATCGCACATTATAAGCATAAACCGGCTGGTTCCGATTTATGGCCGGTCAACCGGTGCATCCCTAGGTTAAACTATTGGCATCCATGTTTCTTTTTTACAGTTATGAGATGCCAAGATGGTGCAATTGCTATTGCCATGACAACCATCACACAATCAGGGTAGTAGGAGTGCTTCTTTATTCCTTACAAAAAAGATTAATTCCCACAGTCAAACACTAGTTTGGAGTGTGTATATGCTCTATTATATTCAAGTGAGATTTTTGTCCAGTCTGTTAGCATTCTGCAGTCTTCTTAATGTTTTGTATATGAGGCTCATCTCTTCTCTCTTCAGAGGGACATTGCCTGCTTGCATAATTTGTTGTAATCTCTGATTTATTTGAGGACTGTTAAGCTAAGCAGAATGTCTCAAAAAGGAGCTCTTCATGTTGACAGCCTGCTCATGCTTCTGTTTAGTGCTTTTAGTGCCAATATTTCTCAATCCTGTTAGTGAGGATTGAGAAATAGTTCGTTTTAATGTGGCTGTCCATTTGACACATTCTGATATCATAGTCTTCCAGCGTCTCGTAGAAGCTGTGGCAATAAAACGACTAATGACATGGGCAATTAGAAGTCATAATGTGAGATGCATGTCAAAGTCCTTTTGATATGTTCTCAATATTATGATGGGCCACTTTAATCTGGTTTTAGTGTCAAACTGGCCGTCAGCGAGAACGTATTTCTATTTTGTTGCAGCAGTGGACCTCCCTGATGTAAACACACATGGTAACACACATGCTCACTGATTGTCGGCATTGTTTTTATTATGGCTACTGAGCGGGGCGATCGGAGCTCGGTACAAACAGACCTCTCTCTGTGTGTGTGTGTGTAGGTGCCCTTCCCTGTCACTCGCTCTCCTCTGACCACCCACAGACCAGCCCACACACACACACACACACACACAGTCGCAGAGCTTTACTTTCAATAACACCCCGGATGCGCTGGGGTGTTTTGAGTGAGTGCAAGGATTAATTGAAAGTCATTGATAGGTGGTTGCTAAGGTGTTCTGACTGGTTTTTAATATGATACAATATGTTTTTTGGGTATTGTGTGTGTGTGTGGCTGCTAGGTGGCTTACTGAGCCAAGCCCACCATCAAGTCTAAAAGAGTCCCACTTTAATAACATTCCACCTGATTTGAATAATAATGTTTTAATGTGTGTAGTACAAACAGGCAATTCAATCTGAGTAGTAGCAATAGTGGTCCTTTGCATAACACTTGGCACTAATTATAGATTAACCTGCAGTTATGAGTGTTTTGTTACAATATCATGAGCTATATTTATTGAACTTGGCTTTCACTCTATATAGAGTGCAACAGCTGAGTTCTGAAAGTAAAAACCCATTCATTGTTTTGTTGTTGTTGTTTTTCTATAGGGTAATTGATTTTTGAAAATTTGGTTATGCTAGCTGCAGTACTTCATGAATGTGTAATTCTTTCTCTCATTAAAGCCATTAAGTACACAGGTTTGTACCTTTTGTCTATTTTTTGCTTCATATCAAAGTTTGTAATGTTGTGATTCATTTCATGTAGCTGGTTGGTTTGATTCATGGTTTATAACACTTAAACAATGACGGACAATTTTTAAAATTCCTGAAAAATGAATAGGGAACAGTACTTTCAGTACCAAGGCCACTGAAAAAGTGCACAGGCACTAATGCACGCTATTAAACATAAAATTAACTTCCTGTCTCTACTGGCACATTTTCTCTTACTGAAAAGCTTTGTGCTGATTTTGGATGGTTTGCAGATTGTTTCTCGCTCTTTTTGCATATCTCCCTTTCTCTCATTCTGTCTGTTTTCTTCTTTTATGATAATGTAACATTTTAGTGATTTGATGGACATGTTGTTTTGCAGCTCAGTCAGCTTGAGTAAATCAGATTAAATTTGGGCAGGAGGGCCATGCTGTAAGCGTCTCACCTATTATTCATGTGAGTAAAATAGAAACGGTCTGCAGGAACACACAAGCATGTGTGGAGGTGTGGGGGTTAATCAGTGCTGAGGTCATCAGAGGGAGACGGGGATGGATGGCTTTATTAGGGGCCTGTGGAAATCCCCTTCCTTTAGCTGGAGCACAGCACATGAGCGCTGCTTTCTCTCACGCCTGCTCATGTGAGTTGCATTAGTGTGCAGACACACGCACACACACACACACACACACACACACACACAGTCACACATTCCTTCAGTTTCCACCACTCACAAATACTCCCTCTCCTTTCTTTCTCTGTTCATGTGCATTCGCTTCTGTTCTCTTGCTTTCTCTCTCATTTATTCTTAAGGAAAGGACATGTAGGAAACAGAGCCTGCTAAGTCTGAGCTCTCACACCTGGAGCCATAAATAGAGCACAACAGGGAATGCCCACACTGTAAAAAAAAAAAAAAAAAAAAAAAATAATAATAATAATAATAAAAAATTTGAGTAAACTTAACATTTTAAGGCAACCAGCTTCAGCAGTTCAGCAACTCAACTTATTTTTTAGGAAATTTTTGAGTTCTGGTTTCCTTAAACTTTTTAAGTTTGCTCACCTTTATTTATTTATTTTTTTTACAGTGCTGTAAAAAATCAAAAGTTGAGAGAAACGAACGTTTAAGGCAACCAGCTTCAGCAGATTTTTGAGTTTTCTCAACTTGTTTTAAGTTTATACAACAAAGAGTAGAGAGAACTCAAAATCTCCTAAAAATAAGTTGAGAAAACTCAAAAATCTGCTGAAGCTGGTTGCCTTACAATTTTAAGTTTGCTCAACTTGTTTTTTGTGTTTTTATATATATATATATATATATATATATATATATATATATATATATATATATATATATATATATATATATATATATATATATATATATATATATATATAATTTTCTTTTTTTTTTTTTAACAGTGCACTTGTTTTAGTGGCCTTGGTTCTGGAGCTCTTTTTTTCTCATTCATTTTATTGGTATGGAACCAATAAGCAGTTGTTTTAAAGCAAGAAAAAGGAAAAAGACTAAAGACTGTTTGAAATGAATCAAGTACTCTTGATGTTCCAATGATTTTATCTCTGTTGTGTTAATATTAAATAAGATATTTTAAAGAATGTTGGTAATCACATAGCTTTGTTGACTATTTGACTTCCATTGTACAAATCAATGAACACTGAGACTTTTCTCTAAATATATTTTATGTTCTGCAGAAGAATGGTTTGGAACAATACAAGGGTGAATAAATAATTACAGAATTTAAATGTTCAGGTCTCTTTAATTATTTTTGTTCTAATATGAGAGAATGAAATACTCATTCCATCCAATAAAATGTTGTGAATGACTTAACCACAATGACTGTGCAATTGTTGACTAGAGGTGGTTGATATGATCAAAATCTTATTTCACAATTCATTTAATTTCCCAATAACAATATATATCTCACAATATAGATATTTTTGTTTTATTTTTTCAAAGACATAAGATCAAAGACAAATTTTTGTTAAGATCAATGGCAAATACATCAGTATAGTAGGCTGCCATCACTTTAAGACCTAATAAACGGATGCAGTGTCCATGTGATTACTTGCCAATTATTCTGTGTGTATTCAACTGTATAAAACTGTGCAAAAGCTGTGAAAAAGCACTGAATGGAGGCAGCAGTCTGCTGAGCTGAAGTTTTTGTTTCTATGGTAACAGTGATGTCTCTGATTAGTGAATCTCTCTTCAGGATTATGGGTAATGATGTTTTTCACAGGGAAATTGGCTTGTTTTTAAACACCAATTTCTACTGATTTGAGTTTTAATGACTTTATTTAGTGTAGAAGTCCAGTATCACTGGTACAATTGCTTATACTAAGGTTTAGTGAACTACACAAACACTTGTTGAGCAGAGATGTATTATTGTTTTTCTAAATGAATCGGTTTGCAATTTTTGCTCAGCGGATGACAAAACCCTCACATTGTGGTATCGACTTTTGCAGGGAACATCTACATTTTCTTTAAAATTTCTTTAGGTTCTCTGCTTTATGGTATATTGCTTTTTTCCTCCTAATGCTGTCTTTCATCTATGTGCCTCACCACATTCTCTTGCTTTTCAGTGAGTAAAATCATACAGAGTGCTTACAAAGACAAAGAAAGAAGACGAACGTGTGTCTGTCTCTTCAGTGACATTTTGTTCCTTGTCTCTGTCTGCATTTCTGCTCAAGGTGCTGTTAATCTCAGTTGATGTCAAAGCACATGCTCTAGTGAGAGTGTGACATGCTCTTCTCTTATGTAAGTGCGGCATTATCTCTGTAGTATCAGTGAGATGGTGAGGATGTGTCTCTTGATGGCTGTGTTTGCTGCGGTCTAGGAACTTTGAGCTCTATGGCTGATAGATAAGACCAACAGACTTGACCTACTTTTGTTTGTTTATTTTGGGACGCTCCCTGTTTCTCTGGTCACTGTTTGTCTACAGCGAGACATGTTGTTTCGGGTGACATGTGGGACAATGTCCTCAGCTGTTTCATGTGGTGTTTGTTTTTGTTGCATGGGCTCGGTCCATCAGATGAAAGATCATTTGGATAGCTTGTTATTCAGTAATAATGTTTTATGGACGAGAGGCCTGAGATTATTTATTCTGTGTGAAAGTGACATCTGGACAAAGAGTTCTTTGGTAATGTATTTTATTTTATGGCTCTGAAATCTCATTTGTTGAGCAATATTTGAAGCCATTGAATTCACCAAATGCAATTATTACCAATATTATTACACTACATTGCTTGGCAACTGTAAAAAGCCTAAAGTAAATGACCTTTTACTCGAAGACATAATTATTGTGGTTTTCGGTGTTTTATCGATTTCATTATTTTTTTTGTGCAGATGTACATGTATATATTAGGGCTGCACGATATATCGCATGCGATTTGCCATGCGCATCTCGTCAGTAAAGCCGGCACGACAAACTACGCAATATCACATTCATTATCGCAGGCAATTCATCTGCGATTCTGAGCGTGAATTGTGTAGCTTGTCAGTGAACTACGGCTCTGTGTATGAAATGCCGCTCCATTTGAAAACAGGTGATGGAGATTTATTAATAATCACAGAACCAGCTTTACTGACGAGAGGTGCATGACAATCGCATGCAGTATATCGTGCAACCCTAATATATATTTAAAAGTTTGAAAACAATGACCTCATAGTGAATTGGGAATTTCTGCGGGCTTAAAACTAGTGCTATTCTTTTGCTGCCTTGGTTTGTGGAAATGCAGATCTGTATTAAACATTAATGTCTTCTAGTATCTTTATGTTGTGATTTTACCTCCCTTCCAAGGTTTTTTTTGCTTTCACATATTACATATGACTGTCATCATAACGTTGTGTGTTTGAGAGGGTCTGTTTCTTCTTCTGAAGGACATATGACAGCATTTGGCCCACAGTGTCTCGTCTGCAGCTGAGCTCAGCAGCGCCGCAGTGTTGACCAATCTCCGTTTTCATGTGGTAGGAAGAAAGCGTGTGTGAGGCGGGGCTTTAGTGGAAAGGTGGTAAACAAAGGCATTGTTTTAATCTGGAGAAAGTACGGAGCGTGCTCTCACTGCAGATGTTCCCTTGGGTCACGGCAGAGCGCCGTTTTCTCTCCACACATAGCTGTGTTTGTTGTTATTTTTTTGCGCTGTGTCTTTGTCAGCAGGTTTGTAGACAGGAAGTACAGTGAGTTGAGGTTTGTTAGATAAAATCTTACAGCTGAAGAGATTTGTGTGTGATGTGGTTTCACCGTGGAGTCTGAATAGAGCACGCAGCTCGTAAACCGTTCAGTTCCTGGTTTGCATGCTAATACGCCAGATGGGAATTAATATGGTGAAATTATGTATGCACGTCCTGTTTATATCTTGAGCTGTTTTAGTTTAGGAAAAAAAACCTAAAATGAAACCAGAAAAATCTGTTACACTTAAAAGAGCTCTCATGTGGTTAGCAGTCTTGCACAACAAGCAGTTTTCCGTAAGCTTTCTATTGTTAGCTCAGATGCTAACACATGTACATGTCCATTTAACTGCCAGTGATTGTTGAACAATTCCAATGGAATCTTGTATCAGTTACATAGAGGTGGCTATTACTTATGTTAGAAACCCCATGATGAGTTCAGCAAATGCAGTTTTCTGCCTCGTGTTGATGTCGTTCTTATTGTTTTAATAATAATAATAATAATAATAACAAAATAGTTTACATTTCAACCATGAACCACGATGTGCTCATTTCTATTGCTAATGATCAGTGGTATGTGGTATTTGGAGAGGTATAAAACTCTCCAAAGTCACTGAGTTCCAGATGAGTCATTAATGCTTTTTGGTATGTATGAAAGACTTGGAAGAGGAAGACTGTAGATTTCAACAAACATACAAATTTAGAATTTTTAGATAATATACATTGTATATTGACACACAATCTAATTTTCACACTTTTTTTTTGTGCTCACATTGTATACAACCCAAAATACAAAATTTACCACTTCTAAATGTGGTGTTAAATCAGATATATATCCGATATATGATCACCATCTCAAAACATATACAATTTACATTGAAATGCCAAGCCACCAGCAAGGTGAGGATGACAATTTTGTCTACAAATATAGCTTTTCTTGATGTTGTATTATGAAGCAGATGTGCTTGTATGAGCTTGCACAAACTCACAGCTTTTTCATTGAGGAGAAAATTATATATACACTAGGGATGCAACGATTATAGGTTTTGTTGGTACGATTATAGTCTGAGGAATAATCACGGTTACACGATTATTACGATTATTATGCATGTATTCATTTCACAACATAAAATCACATAAACACTCTTTAGATATTAAAGTGTTATTGATTGCTGCCTTTTGAAACAGAAATAACACAGTAACCAATAATACAGCACAAAAAAAGTACATCTCTCCTATTGGAATTAAAAAACGTGACCTCTGGTCTGTAAACATCCATGTCAGTATTTCCCTTTTGAAAATAACGAACGGAAATAGATCACAAATGTATTTGGTGTTTTCATTTTGTATATTCTTTCTACATTTCTTTTGGACCTGAGGTACAGAACTTGGAAAGATGGTGAAAAATAAATTGACTTATGAATAATACTATAACAGGGATGATAAATCTAAATATAAAATGATGATAAAATATAAGACTAATATTAACTTTATACCACAGAGGGCACTGTTACTAATGAGGGGAATAAACTAAACTATTATTGTAATCAACTGTCATCCATACTTATTCATTTTAATAATCTTTATTCATCTGATTTTACATATGGCCTGAGAAAATATCTATTATTTTGGTTTGTGAGATTGAGATCGAGATCAAGCTGCCCACACAAATATTTAGGAAGACAGAAACATGCTGTCAACGCTGCCCAGTGACTTTCATTAATAAAATAGCTTATAGAGACTGGATCGCTACATTATATTAATCAGCAAAGAGGGGGTAAAATGACAGTTTAAATTACTAAACTCAAATCTTCATTGCTTAAAGTGATGCGCAGATGCAGGTAGGCTAGTTCACACACTCTCTCACCGCACCATTTCATCTCTGAAGCGGGCAGAATGTTAGAGCAAACGAACGTCGCGTCAGGTGGTCCTTGCCTAAAATCGTTTATTGCACAGTGAGAACAGGTTGGCTAGCTGTGCATTATCCCTTATGTATTTGCTCTTTAGCAATTTTTACAGCACTATTTAAATGACGCCCTGGTCATTCTTGGTGTACCCGAAATGGTCCCACACTATCGACTTCAGTCATTTCTCTGGTGGAAATAAAGGATCGCTGTTTGGTTCCTCTGTCATAGTTAATCTAGTAGCCTCCATATCTCTGATAAACACGGCATTTTAAGATGGTGCACCACTAGTGTAACTTGGTTTTCGTTTTGCGCAAGTTTCAACAGTTCCATTCCGTGCAACAGAAACACTCGGTGTAGCGGAGCCTTTACGATTAATTAACCGTGACGTTTTAAAGCACAGTTATTGGTAAAACCGGTTAATCGCTGCATCCCTAATATACACTGACAAAATTGGTGTTTTTACTAGAAATTGCTAGTAAATTTTACAAATATTTACAAAATATCTGCAAGTAAAACTAAATTAAACACAACAGGCAGGACAAAAAAGGATATACAGTAGACAAAAGATCAGATCTGTGCATTAAGCCCCGCAGTGTAAACGCAGCCTTAGCCTTCTCAACAAATGCTGTCCGTAATATTTAGAGCTGTTCAATAGCATTGAGCCCCAAGGCTGGATCGCTGATGCCGTATGATGAAACAGCAGCGTAAACAAGAAACTGTCCTGTCTCTTTCCCCCGGGCTCTGAGGAACACAGGATTCTGTCTGGCCCATGAGAGTGTGTGTGCGTGCATGAAAGTGACAGATGTAGAAAAGACGTGGCGGTCCATGACAGGCAGGGGAAATGAGGACACTGTGATATCTGCAGCAGTGCAGGTTTGCTCAACGTGTACATTGTTATTTTTGTCTCTTTTATGTTTAAAGGGATCAACACCAGGGGGATGGTCCCCACAGGCTATAGTGTGAGTGACATTAACATCTCATTTCATCATCTCCGTCGCTTCGTATTGTTCTCTGCTCACCATGAGGATGCCGTCTACAAGACAAAAGCTGCTGGTGCTTCTGCACTCCATGCCGCAAAAGAAGCTTTCCTCCACGTTAATCTGATAAAAGAAAAACCCCTGAAAATATTACTAAATCCGCCTCACTCCAGCGTGCTCTCTCTCTCTGCTCCAGTGATTTGAAAGGCAGATTTCTGGTTTTGTGAGGCTAGCGATCAGCGCTAGTAGAGCGGCGTCTGGGCCCGCAGTGATTGGACTGCAGTGGTCCGGGCCCAGCCAGTCAGGGAAGTCCTGCTGCTGTTAGTGATGGGCAGATTTTCCAGCGTACACACTAACACGGCGCGGTGAATGATAATCACTTTACTGGCTGAAACGGCGGGGAGGACGTGCAGACGTGCTTTTAGAAGTCATTTATTGATGAAAGCGTCTTTCTGTGAGCTCTCTGAAATGTCACTGGGCTTGTTATGAGCTTGTTTTTCACATTTTCTTTGTTCTTCTGTGTGTATGCTTACCTAATCTACACATTGACATATATTATTAAAGCATAGGTGATTCTTTATATAATTTAATTGTTTCCAGTTGGTTATCAAAAGTGCATTTATAATGTTGTTAGTTCTTTTAGAGAAAAAAAAAAGATCAATTAGTCATTTTTGTCTATTCTAAATCCATAAGACGTTTGTTCATGCAATATTTCCATATGAATTGGGCATTTTAACCCAAGTCTTCTGAAGAAACACAATCACTTTCTATGATAAACAGATGCAAATATGTGAAGCACATCAAATATAGTGAACAGAAGTTCAATCGTACTTGCTTGATGCACAAGAACAAACCTCACTTGTTCTTGTGCAGGCTCAAATGTGTTTGCATCACATGCGAGAACAAACTTTGTTTCTTGTGCATCAAGTAAGTACTTTTGAGCTTCTGTTCACCATATTTGATGAGCTCTATGTATGTGCATTGATTAGCCTAAATTGAATATGTTCATCATATAAAACACTTGGGCCAAACTGCTCGATTCTAATAGATTACCTGTGACTTCAACATTTTGGTGGAATGAACTTTCAGTGGAGGGACAGAAATCTCTCAGGCTTCATATAAAAATAAAAATGGCTCTGTGCTTTCAGAAGCCATATAATAACTGAAATTTAGACTGAAGCGACTGAAATAGACTGAAATTTAAGTTATTTGAGAGTTAAGTTACTCTTCTATTCTGGAACTGACTAACTATTAATGGATGTCTAAATTTAAACTTAAACCGTTTTGATGTCAATGATTTGACTCCTGTGTGTCTCATAACTTTTTGCCCAGTATGCATATTTGAAAGTACAAATAAAATATGAAAGCTGCTGCAGCAGAGAAAGGATTTTTAGTGTGAAAAGAACAGGGTCAACATTTGGCTACATTTCTTTCTCTTAAACGCTCTACAAGAGCGTGAATATATGAAATACAGTTGTGATTTTTGGCTGAGCTACCCTTTTAAGTGTTCCATGCGAGGTGTCCCAGTCTTGATTCTTATGCACAAGGTGAATCAGTGACTGTTAGACAGGGTCACTTCAGTTCAGTTCTTTTATAATCCATCCGCTCCGCTCTGCTCTCTGATGAGTCCAGTAAATTCACTGACCCACAGCGAGTCCAGCAGCTCGCCACGTTCCCCAGGCGTTCAGAGCAGACATTGTCCTTTTGAAAGAAAGCCAGAATGGAGAGAAAGATAAAGACTGAGCGTTCTGGCCTATGTGCGGTTAGTTGCATAGCAACCAGCTCTTACATATCGTAATGTCTGCACATTGGTGTTTTTTTGTGTGCCTGTGAGCAGTCGCCTTAGAGATCCATGTGTGCTCTTCAGCATTTTCACTTAATTCTTCAATCCAGGAGAATGACTTTTTCTCTGGGCTGATTTTAAGGTGTAGGGATTTTTTCTTCTTCTTTTTTACATGTATTTATTTTCCCAAAACGGCTCCACAAATAAGGTGTAAAACTACATGTTTGATTGTTGCTGGATTGTCTGATCACTCAGTATAATTGGCTGGTTCAGGGTCAAGTACACCTGACATCATCAGACACATTGCTTAGCAATTAATGGATGGTAAAAACAAAGGATGTGGACCATACGTTCAGGGTTCCCGGGGTCCTTGTCTTAAATTCAGTTTGATCATGTTTAGGGTGATAAAGTCTTAATTATGAAAAACAGTAATTGCAATAAAGTCAAATGTGATTTATTAAATTTCAAAAAGCGGTGATTTAATTTAATGAATGTAATTGCTACATGTTTCAGAGTCAAGATGTGGCGCTGTTGTGCATTCCACAGTCTTGCGGTTTCAATGCAGTTTGCAATCAATGAATTCCATTAGCTTAATGTTAAGGAAGAAAGTATGGACAGTGGTTATAAAACACTACTTATTGCATTCATCCTCTGCAACATTGTGAAATGACATCATTTTAGATTTCAGACAAAAGAAATGTAATCAAAAATAAACTGTATTATGCATAAGGTGATGAGTCACATGCTTAAGCTGTTTGTTGATTCTCTTGCGCAGCAGACAGAAAATTGAACATGCATCGATTGTCATGACAACGGCAGAGTTTCAGGTGGCTCTGATATATGTACTGCATATTTCAGTGCAATGTTCTGTCCACATCAGCAGAGGAAAACAGATGTTCCAACTATTAATAGAACTGAATGTTAGAAATAATTCAGTTCTGATAAAGTTCCCAATTTCCACCCATAATATAGCCTTTCATTCTACAAAACTATCATGGGGACCTATGGATTATGCATAATATTAAGATCATTTTTCACACATCAGCATTTGAAGTGATTGTTTCTGATGTTTAAAAAAAAACAAAAAAAACATCTGTTGATATTAAACTTGCACGGCAGCTAAAAACAACTTAAACAGACTTTTTGTTGTCAGACAACTAGTTCTGATCTATCCCTTCTCCTAAAGCATGCTGTGACTTCTATTCCAGAGCAGCCAGGGCCGGACTAGGACGTAATTTCAGGCCCGGGAAATCTCACACTCATCCAGGCCACACAGAAAAAAAGGGGCCAAAATTGTACCTTTTGGGGTACAACAGCTTGTCACTGGAGCAGTTTTAAAGTATCTTTACAATCGATATTGATGTCCTTAAGCACAGTATTCTGAATGATGATAATAATGGGGTGCTACTGATAGCCTAACAGATACTAGCAGTTTAATACTCAACTACGTTAATAAAGACAAAAGGCATCGGTTCTGTTCGGAACCATTTGACGGAAGCGCAGAACAGACGTGAGCAGATTAGTGTAGTGCTGCCAGTCAAGACTAACCGATTTAAGATTTATTATCGATTTATTATAGAATGCAAAAATCCAAAATGATCACTTTGGTACATTTGAGAAGGCATAAATATAAAATATTAATAATAATAATAATAGCCTAACTAAACAAAAACAAAACACAGGGCAGCAGGCAGCGGGCCAAATCATCCGCCAGGCCTCCGGAAATTCTCCCGGTGCTCCCGATGGCCAGTCCGGGTCTGAGAGCAGCCTATATATGCAATTAAAATGTTTTTTTTAATTTTTTTGTGGAGTGAGGGGAACTGAAATGTTAATAAGTGTTTGTAAATGTTTTATTTTCCAGTATTTTACATTATGACTGAATGTAATAATAAAATGTGACTTGTTTCTGTGTTTTTTCACTCAGCATTACAATTTTGACCCATTGTGACTTTTATAGTCAGATGCGACTTGTTTTCCAGAAAATACAGTAGATTTATTTACCAGGGGTTTGCTTGTGCTACACAGCACTCTCAACGACTCCGATGGCCACACTCCAGCACTTGTTTAGCAACAAGGAATTTTGCAGTCTCCTTATTTTCCATTTTCGGGCATTTCCATAGTCTTACATAAACCGGTCAAATCCTGGACGTGCCTGGCCCAGCCTAACTGCTTTTCCAGACCCTAATCTAGTTGTGCAGGGTTCAACAACCAGGCAGGCAGCTCTCATCTCCCCGAGCGTCTGACTGAACGCAGTTATATAACACCCCTGCTGCCTGCATGATTTTGGAGTCAGTACAAGCCTCATCCCTTATGCATGGCCAGGCAGACCAGAGCTGACCCTCTAACTGTTCCCATTAAAAACATTCTCTCTCTCTCTCTCTCGTCTTGCTCTGTCTGTGTTGTCTGTGAGCTCTGCATACTGAGTTAACCCTCCGTTATCCCTGCTCTGCTGTGTACAGCTGGCACCGAATCCATAATCAGATTAAACGTGGAGCCTGGCCTCCAATCGGTTCTATAGGCCATGGCAGAGGCACGTGTGGTGGCTTCCTCCATCTGGATACGAGACGGGAAGGTGTCATCTGTGTTCAGCGTTTCCAGACCCTTCCTGCTTTTGTTCTGCATGTTATCTCAGGTTAACCCATCCTGCTTTCATGGACTGTGCACGGGAATTTTAATGAGCGTATTGCTTTAGTGTGCCATCATATGTGTTTTGATCAGTCTATAGTGTGTGTGCTCTTCCTCATGCTTCTCTTGTAAACAGCAAATCATTAGTTTACAGAGATAAGTAAGCTGGGTAAACCTGATCCCAGGTCAAATCTGATCCCGCATCAGATTTTCACTGTGGTTATCCTTTTGCTTTCAGCTTTACACTGCCCCTTTTCATCTGTAGTTAAACAGATGGGGTGGAACGTAAAAAAGCTCTGGCATCTTGCAGGATTTGTTGCACCACAGAGATGGTGCAATCATGTGTTTGTTGGCCTAAAACTATTCACTTCCTGGAATTGAAATGAAAGAAATAGTTACTTATGACCATGTCATCCTATATTATCATGACCCTGACCAGACTGAAAATTGTTTACTCTCAAATCTCATTTGTGCTTCCGTATTTATTCAGACTTGCTGCATGCTGTTCAGTGGGGTTTTCTTTTCATCAAACCTGGTATTTCTTTTCAAATATTTCAGAAGTGTGATAGAGATGATTAGTGAGGAACTGACTGAAATTTATTATATGGCTTCAGGAGACTTGGAATATTGAGTGTATGTATAACTTTTTAATGGTGCTTTTTTTGTTATTTTTGGAGCTTGACAATATAAACCATATTTATTAGCATTGTAAAGAAAGAAAAATATTTTTTACTTTTTTTTTGTTTTATATTTAATAAATATAATAAATATGAACTGTAGTTTCTCTGTTGAAGTGATACTGTAAAATAACTGCATAGTCAGTTTATTTTGGCATGGAAGCATCTGTGCACACATGACTACAGAGCGAGAAATGGAACAGGAATTTATGGAGACAGGACAGAATAACCTGCTACACAAACATTCACACACATATACATACATACATACACACACACACACACACACACACTCACAATATTAGCATGACATGATGAGGTTTGTTGTACTAGTCTAGTCTTCCATGCAAGAAGGTTTGATTTGTTCTTTAATCTTGTGTGAGTGGCTTCCTTTCCGTTCAGGTTGGTAATCAATCTGAGCTGCTCAGTCCCTGTTATTGAGGCGGCTTCCACCCTGCTGGAGGGGCAGAACTGTACCATCTGTCTGTGTACTGTACTTCTGTCCAGCAGCCTTCCCATCCTCCCTCTGCTTATTTTCAGCCGGATTCTTCCAATCATCTGCTGCATCCCTTTAGTTTGTCTTTGGATTATGTCTGATATTGTATAGTGAATATGGATATAAATCATAAATCTGTAAATGGACTATAATGGCAGTATAGTAGAAATTATGATTCCTCAGGTCAATAAATAACAATTCTAAGCTGTTTCAAAGCAAGTTTATATGTAAATATTAAGAGTAGATATTAAGAATAGAGGAAAAATATCAAATACAGGCCTACTTGTTTTAGCTATATCGACATATCATCTTAGAATCTGATTTTGTGTGTTTGTGTGTTCATTTATTACTAGTAGGACTGTACAGTTTGGCCAAAAATTGTCATTATGTATCACTATATTATTATTATTATTATTATTATTTGTAAACAAAATAAAAAAACTATTAAAGTAAGAAATCTTTTTGTTTTAACATTAAACTGTACACTGTAAAACCCGACAAGTTACGGTAACTCAAACCGTTTGAGGAAACCGATTGCCTTAAACCAACCGGGGCGGATGGGAGGGAAAAAAAACTGAAAAAAAAAAAAATTGCAAATATTGCAAAATGCATAAAAAGTTATAGTTTTGTATATACATAACTCCTGAATAAAAATTAAAATGTGTTTGGACTGATTTAAAAAAAAGAGTTTTGAACAAATTTGATTGGTTTGTCGATAGTGAGCGCAAATGCAGGTGATAAGCGGTTTTATTAAGTGAGTCATTGAGTCAGCTTGAGGGGCACTGGGGCCCCAACTGCAATGAACCAGCTTTGGGGGGGCCCAGCTTGCAAAAGGTTGAGAACCTCTGCCTTAAACCATTTAAGTTTTAAAACTAATAAATATGAGTACCATAACTCATTTACATCGAATTAAATTAACTTATTTTTTAGTGTTGGCTTAGTCAATTATTAGAGTAAACTGAACTTGAACATTTTAAGTTTATTCCACTCAGTTAGAATGTTACCTGATCTCAAACTGACTAAGTCTTTACAACTTAAAATTAACCACTTTGCTACTTAAATGGTTTGAGGAAACCGATTGCCTTAAATGGTTTAAGTTCATCAAACTCAAAGCAATAAAGTTACATAAGAAGCAAAAACACTGGTACAAAGAAATCATGACAGAACAGGAGTGTTTCCTCAAGTATTTATTGAAATACAACAAATGTTTTCAAGCATAAAACAAAATCAGTGGGCTGTATATTCAAAAATATAACATTTAAGCTATCTTATCAGACTTTTCACCAAATAAGTAACGACCACACAAACAAGGAAATGTTTAACAAAATCCATCTTAAATGTTAAATATAATAATAATAAATAACTGCTAAATAATATGAAACACAGTGGATAACTTTTCTGTAAAAAAAATTAAAAACACTTTCCTCAAGATTAACAGCACTTATATACAAACTTTAAGTAGTTTGTATACTGTAATACTTTAGTTCCAAAAAAAAAGCACCAGTACACTGACCCAAGACTTGGCAGTCATCATCTTCAAATACAATCAAAACATCCAATGGGTTTAAAGACAATGTTCCTCTTCCTCCTTAACAGCAAAGATGGAGACAGCTGCCTTCTGTACCTGATCAGGCTCCCTTTTTCTAAATGCGGTAAAAAAAATAATAAAATAAAGTGTTAGTGTATGTCACCAAATATCATCATATTTAAACAAAGCGGACATCATATTTGACAATAAAGGTGAGAAAGATCGGGGAAGTGTTTATTCAATAAAGTATGTGCCCATTTAAAACCCTGTAGTACTTTTTCACATCATAACTTCCAGAGTTGTTTATTCAGGATTTTCAGGGCTGAATAAAAGCTGAATGTTTTAGAGCTTGAATTGAATTTGTTAATTTACATTATTTAATGTGACAACCTAAGGTTCTTTATTACAAAATATAAAGAAAAACGGTGCTTATTGTGATAGTTCACCCAAACATAAAAATTCTGTCATTGATTACTCACCTCACGTTCCACACCCGCAAGACCTTCGTTCATCTTCAGAACACAAATTAAGATATGTTTGATGAAATTTGAGAACTCTCTGACCCTCCATAGACAGCAATGCAACTGAAATGTTCCCAGGTCCAGAAATGCAGTAAGGACATTGTTAAAACAGTCCATGTGACACCAGTAGTTCAACCGCAATTTTTATGAAGCTATGAGAATACTTTTGTGCAAGAAAGAAAACAAAATAATGACTTTATTCAACAGTTCTTCTCCTTCGCATCACCCTAGTGCGCCATTATAGAGAATATCACAATGCATGCGTGTGCGTTTCTCTGCACGTAAACAAGCCTCAGCGCATGTTCTACATCAGCAACAGCACTCGCATGCGCTGATTACATGCAGAGGTACTCTTGATAATGTTGGAAGGTGTGATTTGGAGAAGAAGAATTGTTGAATAAAGTCGTTATTTTTGTTTTCTTTGCGCACAAAAAGTATTCTCATAGCTTTGTAAAATTGAGGTCGAACCAGTGATGGATTATTTTACCAATGTCCTTACTATGTTTCTGGGTCTGGGAACATTTGAGTTGTGTTGCTGTCTATGGAGGGTCAGAGAGCTCTCGGATTTCATCAAAAATATCTTAATTTGTGTTGAAGATGAACGAAGGTCTTACGGGTTTGGAACAACATGAGGCTGAGTAATTAATGACAGAATTCTAATTTTTAGGGGGAACTAACCCCATATTTAACACCTGCAGTTGATAACTTTGATGTAATGGCGCGTTAGCTCCTTGCTTCTTTGCTAGCTAGCATTACACACATTATGATAACTGAGCTGGTTAATCTTCAGATAAAGTTGACAAAACACAAAACGGTTCAAAAGTGCTTTAAACAGGAATAAAGAAGTTTGGATGCTTACCTGTTATTTTCCGTGACCGCGTCGCGAGCAGTCCGGCTGTGGTCCCGTAACTGAGTGAGCTGCAGCGGGGATGAGCAGACTTGACTGATGGAAAAATGTGCGCGGTTTTTGAAAAACACCCGGATAATATTTTGTCTTGAATAAATTACTTTAAAAGGATTCATCTAATATGAAATAGATTTATGTATTTATTATATTATGGCTTAGTTATTTAATTAGTTATGAAAGGTATTATATCATTTAGTTTAGTTAGTAGATATAAAGCATAATAACCTATAGCCCTATGTTGTACAAATGTGACTTCTAGAAAAACATTGTTAGATATAATGAATTATATATTTCATTTAAATATTTTGTGGTCTGCCATTTAGATGTAATAATCATAGACTGTATTGTAATAATAGATTAAAATAATTTATAGTAACTTATTTAGATTGAGTTCTGCTTAACCTAATTAGCTTTTGAGTTCACATCACAAATATATATTGAGTTGAATTAACTTTTTAACATTTTTGAGTTAAATTAACTCATTTCGTTTAGCGAATTTCACTGTTAGGTTTTACAGTGTAAAAATTGAGTGTTTAAGAAACGTGACAACAATTTTACTTTACTGTACGACATTGAAATTACAATACTAATATGTATTTCTTACTTTATGGCTTTTTTGTCTTAATTACTTCATTTTAAACAGCTTTTTTTTTTTGTCAAAAAACTGCATGGACCCTGACAACAGCCGGTTTATAATCACGTCTCATTGCAAGTTTGAAAAGATGGTTAGCATGTGTTGCATTCCCACATGCACAATTTCTAATCCAAACTCATAGTACATGCGTAGATGAGTTTATGTGTACCACATTACTCTCAAACACAGTGCGTGATTATTTAATTAAATTGCAGCCTTTGCTTTTTTGATTTGATACTTGCACTAACCATATATATTGTGATTTCAGTTTTATTGCAATGAAATATGCAGCCGTAATTACTGAAGTACTGTTTGGGGCAGTGGTGTATGCCAGCCTCTCTCTAATACCAGATCCTCAGGCCTACAGGTCACTGCCTGAATAACCAGCATAAGAAGTAACTGTGCCTTACACACACACACACACACACACACACACACTCATTTTGGCCCTCTGCCCCATGTCAATTTTTAATGAGAGGGAATTTTTCATCTAGCCAGCAGCGTAGAATCAACTAGGAGGGTGGGTTCAGCAGAAACACAATATGAAGTTAATGTTTCATTCTAAGACAGAGAGAGGGCGATTGAGGGAAGCCGTCCTCCATGATCCCTGCTGTGAAGGGGATTGCGGGAGGGAGGGGTCAGCAGGATGGGTGGAGGGGAGAGCAGAAGCTGTCGGTCACGTGTGGCACTACAGGAATGAAGGCTGGACTTTACATGCCTGTACACACACATCAGTGGCGGCTGCTGGTCTTTCAAAGGAGGGAAGCTCATTTTCGGCCTACAACATAAAAAATGTCAATTTATTTATACGTAAATTCTGCCCTACGTTCCTTTTCAAGAAAATGCTCTGTGACCCTGTCGTACCAACTAGGCGTCTTTTCCAGTGACGCTAGCCTAGCCTACTGTATGAATGAATGAATGAATGAACAAACAATCTAAAAAAAAAAAGATATTAAGCTCGACGGAGGAAATGTGGGAATTAGGTTAAACTGAAACAAGGAATGTGGTGTATAATAGGGTTGTCACGATACCATAAAAATGTCTTACGATACTATACCAGCTTAATTTATAATTCAATTCTACAAAATTAATCAAAATTTAATAAATAAATAGATGTAAGTGAAAACAGACAATATTATTCTCAGAATACTTAATTAATGTGAATGAATGACTGGCTATTGTTATCCATGAAATTATCTAAACAAAACTCATCTTAGCACTGCACAGAAGCTGCATGAAGTGACATTTAGATGTGGAATTAATTCATTTAGACTGTATTTATAATTGCATAAATAATGTTATGAGATTAATGTTTTAAATACTAAATTCTGAATATAGAATTATGTTGGAAAATAATGTAATATGCCTGCTTTTAGACGGGAATCCTAAAAACGGCCAGCAGGTGGCAGAAGTTCGTGATTGAATCACTGAGTCATTCAAATGATTTTTTCAAAACGGCTGAATCCTTCAGGAGCGAATCAAATCACTGTTTTTATGAATGGCTCAGTGAATCAGTGATTCTCCCAAACCAACGCGGATTTCGATTCGAACACAAACGAAACAAAAACAGCACTCTTGCTCGTGTCGTATTGCCAAAGTGTCAGGAGCATTTTTTGCTCGCATATCTTGAAATTTCCGAGTTAGCAGCATGTATATTAAAACATAACATTATGAATGAATAAAAAAAAATATAATGATTGATAAGAACAAAGTGCAAAGCCGCTATGGGACTGAGCTCCAATAGCTTCAGCGTCAGCGACGTTTTATAGTACAAAATTGCTGTCAATCAAAAGGAGATGCAGTCTTGCGACAGACCCTCCAATCATCACGCAGAAGCCCGGAATCCAGGCCAGCCCACTCCTCCATTCACCCCCAGAGACGCTGAGCGTCCGTGGGCAGGACATCATTTATCCAATGACCGTCTAGTTTCGAAGCTCTGAAAAAAACTGTTCAAAGCAGCCCCATTGAAGTCAATGGACACTGGGCTTCAACAGAGAAATGCACTGACGCTACGGGAATGTATGAGAAGGAAATCGAGTCCGACCTGCTATATGTAGCTGTTTCTGAACGAACTCGTCTTCGAGATGAACGTGTTCTAACGCATTTTTAGTCAATAAAATGTTAACACAATAGTACATATTTGACCATTAATTTTTTGACATTATAGGGGAAGCCGAGCTTCCCTTGCAGTCTTAAAGAAATCCCCACTGACACACATGGATGTGGTGTCTCAAAATGTAGTAAGCTGACTACTTAAAATTTTGGGGCATCACAGACTGTTTCACATGTTTATATTGGTCATTTTGGAGGTGGAGAGAACACATTTTATTGAAATTGCATGCATTGATATATCATGCACAAAAGGATATGTGACATTCAATAAATATGTTTATATAATTGATTAACAAAAAATATGTTTAAAGGGGTCATCGGATGCACATTTTCCACATTGCACATTGATGCACATTGATATGATTCTTTAGGGTCTTAATGAAAAGTCGGTTGCGCTTTATTTTACAGTACATGTACTGTAAAATACTTACAATGTACTTACCCAAGAAAGTAGTGGTAATATAAGGTAACTACATAGGGTAGGGTTAGGTTTAGGGGTAGGTTCAGGGTTAGTACCTAGTTAGTACCTAGTTATTGTAATTACTACAATAAGTACATAGTATGTACACAAGGAAAAAGACTGTAAAATAAAGTGCTACCGAAAAATCTATAACATACTTTGGTTAAAATTTCTCAATGGTAGTGTAAAAACACCCTTTTTACTATGTCAAAATCAGCTCTGTTTTCAGCAAGCTGTTTTTAGTCCATGTTGCTTTTAACATGGACAGCTCTGCTGACCCCGCTCCTCTCTTCCATGGGGTGACAAGCAGACTGTAAACTTCAGCCGCGGAACTGGCTAACTAACACATTGTTAGGAAAGGCGATTTGCAAAGATTCATTAAAAAAAAAACAAAAAAAAAACACCCTTATACTTATATGATTCGCGTGAACATAGATGAATTTAGGGAGATGTTGGGAGTAAATGATGACTGCTATATTTATTATTACATCCTAGGGCTGGGCGATATGATCAAAAATTCATATCTCTGTATTTTTTGGCTGATGTGCGGTATACGGTATATATCTCAGTATTTTGTATTTGGATTAAACAAATAAAGTGAATGCAAGCATGAAGGCATATATTATGTGCAAAAAGGGTTCAAATCACATTACATTCTAATATTGTAACATTGCAATCTAAAAACAAAAATAATGCTTTTAAAGCAGAAGTTAAATTTACTAAACTAAAATTTAAAATAATAAAAAAGCACAGACTAATTGAGTAAAAAGGCTATTTTGATTACCCCATTACACTTTACAGTTAGTGCTATCATACAAATACACAAATATTTCAGCAAAATGTATATTTTAGTCAGAGTAATTGCGCTCCTATTTCATTGCGCTCAGTCTGTTTGGCGTGCGGCGCTCGTTCTAAATGGTCTGTGAAGTTTAGCGGAGAATCTCAAAGCAAAAGCTCACGCACTTCTGACTGCAAAATGGAAATATTTCCATGGCTTTCTAACATTTACAGATGGAGAATATACCTGTGAAATGTAAGTTATGCGTTAAGGAAAACAGCACGTCTCTGTCAGCGGCACACGCAGCCTTTCTGTCAGAGCCGCTTTAAATCGAAACTATAAACTATAGGCTACTATATCTTACGATTTTTTTTTAAAGCCCTTCATATAAAGCCTGATACATGTAGAACAAATTGTATTATGCACTTTCTCTGCAGCAGTTCAGTCTGTGTCCTCCCTAGATATTTTTTCAGATGCGCTCGTATCAAACTACTTATATCGATATTAACGGTATTGCGTCATACCGTATCGCTTACAAAGAATATATCGATATATCGTACAAACTCGATATACCGCCCAGCCCTATTACATCCAACAACTAAACACCTCAATCGTTTAATTGGAGACATTCTTGTCTTCTCCTGCGCTGGAGTTGACACAATGGCGGACAGCTCACAGCTCATTCAGGGCGGGTCTAAGGTAAGACGGCCTTGTCAATCAACTATCGGCCTGTGTAGAACTACGGGATCTCAGAACAGCCTCATTTGAGAAAGGGGATTGTAAAATGAAAAAAATAAATAAAAACTGGGTGGATTTTTATCATCATAGGATGGATGTGTACACACACTTCCAACACACATTTATGTTCAAACAACTTAAGTGAATTTTGCATCCAATGACCCCTTTAAGTTACAGATTCTTAAAAATGTAGCAAAAAGGGGTTTTTCACAGCGATGCCATGGAAAAGCCATTTTTGGTTATGCACTATAGAATAAGTTTCCTTGGATGGAACCATAGATGCCAATAAAGAACCTTTATTTTTAAGAGGGTAGAACATCTGTCATTTCATATTCTGATCCAGATGTAGAGATACTGAGGTGGGAGTGTCTGTTGTTCATATGACCAACCAAAGCACTAGAAACGGTGGAAAAGAAAAGCTGGGATGGGAATTTGCATGCCAGCAGTATACATTTTTATTGTACCCAAGAATACTGTCTAAAATGTCTAAATCCATAATAGGGTTGTGCCGATAGATGATTGTATCGTGTATCGACGATAGTCAGAGATATCTCCTGTGGATGATGCCTTTGACAACAGCAAGACGATTATTATTATTATTATTATTATTATTATTATTATTATTATTATTATCAGGCTAGTAATACTATCTAATTAATATTAGGGCTTATTTGTTGCATTATATTTCTTTTTCCGCGTTTTTACAGTGTTGCGCATTATTATAACCAATCACACGATTATGCTGAGTTTATGAATGTAATGGCCAATCAGAGGCGTTCAGATGAGCCATCGCTGGAACAGCGGAGTTCCGTTGTTCAGTGCGCACTGACTGAATTCTGACTCGTGAGTTCTCTCATCATAAACAACAAAGTGCAGATGTATGTGCGATGTAAGTATAAGAGATTTATTCATCATACAGTGTAGATTCACTGATTATAACGGGAGTGTTTTTAAAGTGCATAAACTCGCGGCAATGAAACTAAGTAAATAAATAATTAAATAAATTAGCATGATAATATCGTGTATTGGCGATCTCACAGGCTGACGATAGGACAATATGAAAATTGAGCATATCGCCCAACACTAATCCATAATGAAGGCAGCAGTCAGCAGGTTTACACAACATGAGAAAATTATCTAGTATTTATTATATAGTAATTGTATTCAACAAAATCCCAAATAAATTGAGATGCATTGTGAAAAAACAATATCTGGACAACATCCCAATCCAGACAGGATTGAATTTTGCTGATCATCACTATTGCTTTTTCTTGGGCTTTGGACTGTTTGAGTGATAATGGATATTTAATTGTGAATGTACAATTTCTTTATTTTTACATTTTAAATTACTTGTTGTATTATCTACCACTCAAAGTGTTAAAAAACCATTAAATATTTAATAACACTGGTAAACACGAATCTCAAAATCAATTTTATTTTCAAACTGTTCATTATAATTTTATGATGCACTTTCTGAATTTAAAAAGACAGATTTTAGCCTTTTTAGTTGTTTATTTGTAATTTACTGTAGACAAAATAGTATGACTTAAATATTGGTGCAGCTTTAAACGATTGCTGAAATAATTTGTTTTGTTAAAGTGAGGTGTAAAATTCATTTTCAAATGGTCAGACTAATGATTTGGATTATAACATGCAAAATTCCATAGACTTGCATAAAAGGAGGGCGTCTTTGACTTGGGGCCAGTAAAAAGATGTTTACACCAAGGATGATAACTATAACTATAAAACATTTTCTCTTTATGACTATAAAAGTGGCAGACCACAAAACTGCAGCATGCGCTTATAATAAACAGAAAGGTATCATGTGTTGATGTGGATGCTAATATAGTTAATGTCCTAGTTATTTTTAGTATGAATAGGGCCCTTGAAATATCTGAGTGCCAAACTACTTGGGCACTTTGTTTTGGTGTTAAATTGTTTTATTTGTATTCATTCATTGGTCATTGGGTTACTTTAAGGACAGCATCCCTATAAAACAGCCCTGTGAGATTACTGTTGATAGGGGTAATTGAATAGGACGTTGCTTCAAGCAATGCTTTAGCATTGGCTTTTTTCTTTAGCTTAGCCTGCACATAACAGGGGGGTCCAGATGTGAAATCTGTCCTGGCAGGTCTGTTCTTCCCTCCTTCCCCTCCAAACACACTCATTAGAGCCTCGCAACCCCAGTCATCATGGTGAGAAAACCACAAGAGGCAGAGACAGTGAATCATTTCTGGTATGAATCCACATTATGAAACCCGCTCCTGTTACTGCACGTTGCTCAGCATTGGGGTTGTGCAATGTGCTCTGGCTGACTCAATCACGCTGATGATTCCCACAGCTCTCAGCACCAGATCTGTGCGTTTCAAATCATTAGCTAGGCGCTTTCTGTACACACTTTAAAAGTGTAGTGTGCAGGATCGTTTTAGTCAACAGATGGACGTTGTCCAGGGCAGGAACTGGTTTTCCAGTTGGAAAACAGGTTCAAAAGTAGTGCCAAACCCTCAGTGCGGCTTGTTTTTTGGAAACCAGTTTTCCAGCCTATCACGCTACGCCCGCCTTACGCACACATGTGGTGAAAGAGGAGACTTTGACAGGCCAGAAACATGCTGTCGTTACGACACTCTGCATATGTTGAAAACATCCAGCAGCTCAAACACATGTTCTCCCTCTTGTCTCAGTGTCTCACAAACACATAAACGTCCTGCGCACCAGCTCCGCTTTGAATCAAATGGCTGTGGGTTGTTTCACAGTTGAGGACAACAGTGGGACAGAGACATGGTTTTAGCACCGTGACTGTGAGGAAGGCTGGACATTCAGTGAGTCTGCAGTGGCCACGTCTGTCCATGAAATCAAACCAAAATGAGGTCATTTAAGGCCACTGAGTTTTATGGTTGTGAAATTACACTGAAAGTTATTGAACTGTTTTCTGTAACAGTAAGTTGTTGTTTGACAGATGCTTTTATTAAAACACTATGCCAGGAGTTCACAAACTGTTTTGTCATCTAAACCCTTTATATGTAAAATATTTACTTAAGTTACCCTGAGATACAGTTAATATTTCAAGAATTGAATGAGACATTCACATATTCACGGTTAACGGATGTTGGTTAATGGTCAAATCAAATGCACGTTAATAGATAAAAAAAATTAAATAGTTTTTAGGAAGTGTTTTATTTCGATTTTTTTTATTTTTATAGCTAGATATTAAAGTGGACTCACATTACTTTTATACTGGAGTTTTAGAAAGCCAATTAAATTGAATAATAATTATTTTATTATGTTTTAATTATAAAAAAGAAACAAAAAAATATGTGATTATGTAAATACAGTAAACCCAGCCCATGTTGCACATTGAATTCTCAGCACATGCAGATATTGTATTCACTGCATTTTCTGTGAACGGTGTCACACTGAGATGCTGAAAACACTGGATAATAAAGCTGTTTGTGTAAATGAGCACAGTGCTGCACTTCACTCTAAAACACGCAGTGCATCAGGCTATACAGTTATTTAATTAAATTGCAGCCTTTGATTTTATAATCACACTAAGCTACACTATATCTCAATTATCTCACACCCCCATTTATTTATTTTATTTGACATTCAATATAATTATTTAATTAGGTTTTTATCAACTCACAAACCCCCAGCAGTTACCTTGTTATGTCCCGTTTGGGAAACTCTGCACTACGCTAATGTAAACAAATGTCCTCGTAAACACAGTCAATTATGTCTTAAGTAATCGTAAACAGTTGGAAGAAATTTCACTGCTATGTAAAATTTTGGTGTTGTAACAACATTAATTATTAGCATACAAGGTTACATGGGTCAAAAACAACGGAAAAAAATAGCTATTTATTATTATTATTATTAATTTTTTTTTTTATGGCAGGGCGATTGAAATTTTTGTCTGGGCAAGTAAAAATGTAGATACACAGTGTTAGACTATTTTTCATTTTGTTTTGATTTTGCACTGGAACCACTTGTATAATAGTACATCTCGCAGCTTGTCTGGTAAATATTGGTTGTGCTTCAAAATGTCAGCAGCAAACATCAAAGTTGAAATTGTATGGCAATTACAACATGGTGCAGAGACACTTGCCAGGGGCTAATGCTAGATCTTGATGCTTCACTCATTAGAGTTCAATGCAGTGGATAACTTTGATGTGAATCATGTGAAAGTCCTTAATGTTCCATATCAATGCTGTTCCCACACCACTTGTATGCTTGTATGCCTTTTACACCATTAGGTTAACATAGACCATGCAGGACGAGTGCTCAGAGTGTGACCCCTTCTCTTTGCTCTTTCTGCAGGTGTACGTTGAGTTTGACGACCTCGAGTGGGATAAGCGGGAGTGGGTCAAGGTGTACGAAGATTTCCAGATCTTTCTGCTGGAACATCAGCTGGTTTGGGCCAAAAGGAAGGAGGGTGCCCAGCTGCAGGGAACAAAAGCCAAGCAGATCCAGTGGCCAGCTCTGGTGAGTCATTCCTCCCGAGATCTTTGAGTCGGAGATGCGCTGTGCGTTGAGCTGCAGCTGTGGTGTATTTAAAATGGAACAATAGCTCTGCGGAGGCAATACGATGGGATCCTTTATGTTGCTGGGATGATTTGGGGTTTTGATGTCTCTCAGATCAATGGCTCATGTCTGACAATAAGATCATTATTTGTTTAGAAGGCTTGCTGAAAAGACGGAAAAATAACAGAGGATTTGACATCTTTTAAAAGAGACGGAAAGGCAGTGAGCAAGAGATTGTAAATGTTTCACGGCTCTGACTGTTTTGATTATGTAACGTGAGCAGCAGCACAGCGCCATCTGGGCCAGGCTCACACGATAAAAGAGTTCAAAGAGAAATCCTAGTATGGCACACGGGACGGTTGTCATAGCGCCCACACATGCACAGGCCGACGACCCAGCATGTATCATGGTGCACTTATCCACACTGAGAAATCGTGAGTGGCATCTAAGCACCTTTCTGAGCAACCTGGAAGTTTTTCATATGCATGACTAGTGTTGTTAAAAGACCCGGTACTTCGGTACCAAGTCGGTACTAAAAAAATGAAAATGTTACGGTACCAGGTTTTTTTAAGTACCGGTGGTACCGAGTACCCGGTCAATCCGGTTCTTGACGCGTACGGCCCTATGATTTCCGCGATGCAGAAAACGCGGACGGAATCTCGGAATCCAGTTATAAAAACGGAATTTACAGTTTAGCACGGAATGTCACGGAATTTGTCAAAGTTTGGATGAATTAATCAAAAGTAGGTCATTACACTTAAATCAAATCGCGACATGGACTAGTAGGCTATCTGTAAATATTAAGCTGCAAAAGTCGATTCAGATATGAATCTTGCATGTTCTGCGAGTCTCTGTGTGAATGAATGAATGGCAGAGATGAGCGTTTTTTTTGTTTTGTTTTTTACTATACACTGAAGTGCGCGTGACGCTCGCGGTGATTTCAGCATCTGCCGTCTCAGTGAGGACATAAATACATTACATCTACAGAACTGCTCTGAGAGTCACTTCACGAGCATTTTACCGTTTCATTTGAGTAAAACCAGCGTCATATCATATAGCTACACACAGAAATTTAAAGGTATTCACGGCAACTCGTCAAAATAAAAGTTTATCTTAAAGACATTGTGCCAGAAATATATTACTATTATTTAGTAGAATGTATGTGATACTATTACTACTGTTGAAAAAAATTTATATTTATTTTTAAAGAAATAACCACAAAATATTTCTTCCATATTTTAATTTTAGTAGTAAATCCCCTTTATTTACCAAAAAAAATAAAATGTGTTTAAATTTCATTAAATAAAAGACAAATTAAATTTGGGTGAAACTTTACTGTTTTTCATACTTTTTTTACTTGCGGAAAAACTTAAAACACAATTTAAATAAGTATAAAGAATGGCATTGATTGTTCCGTTGTTTTCCCGACATAAAAACATTCCTTTAATTTATATTTTAATGAATAAAAATTAAACAAATCATATTTTTTTGGAAAATAAATATTGATAATAACATTGAAGACATTGTATGATTATTCTTTAAAGTTAAGTTTTTAATAGTTTTAGTAGTAGTCGTCTATTACGTTCTGCCCAGTGTCTTCAAGTTATTTTGACGGGTTGCCGTGAATACCTTTACATTTCTGTGTGTAAATGATATGAGGATAGTTTTTCTCAAATGAAATGCTTAAGTGCTCATGAAGTGACTCTCAGAGCAGTTCTGGAGATGTTGTTGATGTATTTATGTCCTCATTTAGTGATGTGGCAGACGTTAATATCACCGCAAGAGTCACGCGGGCTTCTGTATGAGTAGTGAATAAACCCGCGCGTCTGCGCCATACATTAACACAGAGACACGCAGAAGTCATATTTAAATAGTCGTTTTGGGGCTTAATATTTACAAATAGGAGCGGGAGTGTGCTTACTTGTGTGTGCGCTTACGTTTGTGTGTGTGTGTGTGTGTGTGTGTGTGCGAACCGGGGCGGAACTCCGCTGTGCTCGATACAGAGAGCGCGACCATGTAACGTAGAGACAGAAATGACATGCCGTCGTGTAAATAAGATAAATAACACAAGGCTATTCAGTTTGTTTAATAAAAGAACAAGGTATAGACCTGTTCTATAGGGAAGGTAACATTGAATGACGACTTTTGTGTGCTATAGCGAAAATAAAATTAACTTGACTTTCAAGGGGGGCGGGTAGGGGAAACACTGTTACTCAAGTTTTTAATGACACATGATCCTTCAGAAATTATTCAGATATGCTGATTTAGTGTTCAAGAAATATTCCTTATTATCAGTTTTGAAAACTTTTTTTTCTTTATTTATACATTTATATTGTAAAAAGATTTCTACTTGAAATAAATGCTGTTCATTTTTAATTTTCTATTTATAAAAGAATTCGTTGAACTTTTTATATGAAATTAAACTTGATTTTTATGTCAGTTTAATGTAATTTAAGATGAAATGACTTGCACAACTTAAGGCTAGTTCACACTACAGGATTTTAAGCCCGATTTGCAAGTTAACAAGGTTGCCGACAGGTCGGGCTGTAATCGGGGGGAAAATCAACGGGTGATCGGCGCTCCGCAATTTTTGTGTGAACTACACAACGATGCATCAAAGACGCTCGCTGACGCGTCGCCGATACCTTGCCGACACCAAACAAATATCTAGCATACCAAATATCTGGACCAGTCGGCTGACTCGAAATCACGTGGTGTCAGGTGTCGTGACGAGCTACAGCCAATGAAAGAGCAAGGCATACCGTTCCAATTGACCGTTCGCAAAACCCGCCCACCCTATTACTGTTGCCATGACCGACAAACAATACCGCTCTCACAACACACACGTGTTCTCACGCAGTGAAAAATACATCGCAGAGCAAAGAGGAAACTAACAACACACCGACAGAGAGGACAGAGCAGGTTGCTTCTGATATGAAACAAGATCTCAGGACTTCCAGCTTTTAAATTGAGTTATTTTTAAAGAAATTAAACAATAAATGCTGTTTTGTGGCTCTTCAATGTGTCGTGACAGATCACTGTATTGCCTCAGTTCAAACACGTGAACCAGTCGTTTTTTCATATTTACTTAATGCATGAAATGACCATGAATAAACATCAGAAAGTGTTTTATTTCAACCGCGAAACACCATTTTTCAAGTTTAAGTCCACCGACGTTAATCTGCTCTTCTGTCTGATTTGTTAAGGCTAATGAAGCTGCGGCTACTTAACTGGGCATGTGCATTTACATATTTTCCGAGCCAACAATATAACGTGAAACATATAAAAATGGTTTTAAAAAGCACATGGCGTCGTAGTTTCATCACTTTAGAGTGTCGCAGTGACTGTCTTTTTGACCTGTCGTAGTTTAATGAGTGGGAAGATGACATGAAGCGTCGCGGTTAACCTGCATTGAAAACTAGTGGTGCAATGGATCACAAAACTCACGGTTCGGATCATACTATGGATTTTGATCACGGATCGGATCATTTTTCGGATCAGCGAAAAAAAAAAAAAAAAAAAAGGTTTCATTTATTACTAAAAGCTTACTTTAAGTACTTCTATACCCCAGCGGAAACTACTAGCTAGGGCTGTTCAATTCCGAAATTTTTGGAATCGAGTCCGATTCCGATTCCTCTGTTGTTTTCAATTATTTTTCGATTCTTGTTTTTTTTAGTTTGAAAGAACCTAATCTCGCCATGCTGCAGGATATAAAGGTCATAGAAAGTATCCTTCTCATAATATGAAGCTTTATTTGTAAAAAATGACGATACATTTCTATAGCTCTGATTGATTTTTAAATTGTAATTTTGTCTGCTTTGCCCGTGAAATTAGTCTTAGCTCACTGCTCAGCATGTCCCTGTTTATTGCATGAATTGAACAAGACATGAAGTGCATAAATGTGCACAGTTCAGCTGAATGACGACGTTTACTTTGACTGTAAACTCATGACGTTTTCTTTTAGAATTATCATTGGCTGATAGAAATAAAAAATAGTATTTTTGATGGAAATATGATCAAGACCCTTGATCACGTCATGATCCATTCTGTCGAGCAACGCTCAAAATTGTGGACAACATAAGCCAGATCCACTGTAAAATAACCTCTGAATATGTTTTTTTTTTTTTTTTTAACTGCCTCATTAAAACTATCTATCCGAAAGAATCTTTTCGTGGAAACGAATCAGACTTCTAATCACTTTTAGCGAGCATGAGGCGAAGGGCAATAAAAATATAAAAATGAAATAGATCTTTTTTATATAAAAAAGAATGATCTTTTATCTCACAACTCTCGTAATTACGGATTTTATCAAGCATGAGGGAGGCGAATGGTGCTTCTCAGACAGAAGGCTGCATCCTCAAATCCAGATGATCTCAGTACCGACTCGTTTTCTTTCAGTTTATTTTCAGTTTATTTAAATGTGCAGCCTTCGTAGGATGCAGCCTTCCCTTTGAGAGGCACCCATAGATAAGCTTTGTTGAACTGAAAAAAGCTCTGAATAAGGAGTCAATTCCTCTTGATGGAATCGATTCCAACCTTTGGAATTGACTCTCGATTCCCAACGCCTCGGAATCGATTCTTTTTGGAATCGATTCCCAGCCCTAAGTAATACAAGAAGAACAATTGCACAAATTCCAAGCATAGATGTACAGCCTACAACATAAAATTATAGGCTATATAAAGACAGTGACAGTAGGCATGGGCCGGTATGAGATTCTGACGGTATGATAACCTTAGATAAAAAAAATATCACGGTATCACGGTATTGCAATTACAGCTCTAAAATATGTCATTTTTAAATGTCTGGGTAAAAAACAACAACGTTTTTTCCACTGAACACAATACATTTTATTTTTAAGAAACATATAGAACATTTTGGAACGGTGAACATGTCAGGCTAAATAATTAATATAAATAATTGAATTCTTGTTAATTAAATTACATGCAGTCACTTAAGTGAGCCTAAACCTGCAGCTCAACAATAATCAGAACATAAATAAATTATTTTCTGTAAAAAAAATAAATAAATAAATCCTTCTAAATGAAAAAAAAATTAAAAATGCAGTCACTTAACCTAAACCTACAGCTCAATAATCAAAAACATAAATCAAAACAATTTCTGTAAAAAATAAAAAATGCAGTCATTAAACCTGCAGCTCAACAAGGTTTTTAGAGATATGCTCACTTTCTACACATTCATCTTTCAGTCCAAGTTATGAGCGGTGAGGTACAAAGATGTGTGCACATTCACATAAGGAGAGTGTGCGATTGTGTCTCACACACACACACACACGGTCTCTCTCCGTATAATACTCAAACAATGGCAAAGACACCTGAGAGCCAGCAGTTTGTTTCTTTTTTAAATGACGTGATTTTGAACAGATGTAAACAATGGCAGGAGGCTTAAAATTATAGACATGATACCAGCTAAATTTATTGTACTAAATCGCAGAAACGTAGTACTTTAGTCTGCTATTCCCCACTCTGTGAAGTAACGTGAGGGAGGAAACTAGCTGACGTTAGATAGTTAATTAGGTATGTTATCTGCCTCGTTAGCAAGCCAAATAGTATTTATTTCAACATTGAAACAACCGGCGAATGGGTCTCTGTCTTGATCGAGGGTGAAAGAGAGAGGAATGAAGACGACACCGATATATCGTTTGTGTACGACCTGCGAGTATTCGCGCCAAAACCTCATCTGTATGGAACATTAGTCTACGTTACCTGAAAAATTCCCATACGGCAGACTTCGCCTTTTTCGACGGGGGAAAAAGTTTCAGGGATTCACCTCATTCAGCCATCATCCTACACACAGGTGACTCTCACTGACCGCTATCCGGAGGGGAGGGGCCGTGTGACTCGTTACACTCTTCACTGCTCACAACTGTGGGAGTCCTGCACTTTCCATCTTTGACGACACGTAAAAAAACTGCGCATACTGCAGGAATGGTATAACGGAAAATTTTAGTGGTTTTGAAACCGTGAATTTTCCAAACCGCGGTATACCTTGAAACCGGTTATCGTCCCATGCCTAAGTGTATTCAGGTGCAGAAATGTAATCATTAAGTGTAAAACAACACAATAATGCTTACTGTATACTGTAAGTTAAATACAGATTAATCTTTGTTAAAGCTGTGGTGTTGTTTGATTAGCAGACAAGACAGAAATAGGTATTTCTAGGCTGCTGTCTCTTTAAGACTAAATGCACGGACCTAAATACTGACACACATTCAGTTTTTTCTTAGTCAGCTGTATACGTTAACTTAAGACATGGACATAACCTACTGTGTTTACCAGAATACTTGCCAAAACGGGTATTTTCATATATCTTTGTGTGTATGTATCCATCCTTTGTCTGAATTGCGCTGCTCTCTTTGTGCGAATCGCTTTGGGTGTGTGCGGCTGCGGCTGAGCGCAGAAAATGGCGCGCGTCCCTATTCGATTTCTCCTTCATCTGAATGGTCTGAAATTGCTTGAATGTGTAAATTGGTAAACACGTGCAAATGATAACTGTAATCATCTACGATCCGTTGCACCCCTATTGAAAACAGTTGAGCGCTCATGTGCATATAAAGCTCCCATTCGGGGCGAAGTTCACAGGATTTTGTCCACAGAATGATAAAAGCACACAGACAATCAAGCCATGTAGTCTGAACAGCACAGCGATCTGCCGACGTGTAAAGTCGTGTAGTGTGAACTTGGCTTTAGTTGATTATACCTAAAAATATAAGGTAGCAACTGAACTAAGTGGAAAGTTTTAGTGTGTCACAGATTTAAAAAAAATAAGCAGCAAAAACAATTTTCAACATTGATAATAAGAACCATTATTAAAAGTTGAGCACCAGTAATAACTGATAATAATTGAGCAGCAAATCAGAATATTAGAATGATTTCTGAAGTATCACTTGACACTGAAGACTGGAGTAAAGATGCTGAATATTTTGCTTTGCCATCATAAAAAAATAAATTAAATTAAATTTAAAATATATACAAATATATTGAAAAAGTTATTTAATTTTTTTTTTTTTTAAATAATGGAATATATTGTATTTTCGATCAAATAAATGCAGCCTTAATGAGCATAAGAAATATTTTTCAAAAACATTAAAAGGTCGTAATGATTCCAAACTTTGATCAGTACACAGTGTCTATGTAAACTAGGTCATAGCTCTTACCATATTGTTTAGTTTAGCATGGCTGTAACAGCATATTTACTAATCTGCATTCAGGAGTGTAATTATCTGCTGTCTTTGGATGGGATAGTCAAAATCTGTGATTCTAGCTTTGTTTTCTGAGTGATTTAACTGGAGAAGAGATAATGTTGTTGTCAATAGACTGCAGTCAGGACTGTTGACAATGCCTGATAATGTTCAGCGAAAACATGCACTATTATTGTGAATTAGAATTGTTCATGCTTTTTGTTGCTTTTTAAAACCAGGAATTATTATTATTTTTTTTTTTATTGATTCTTCCTCCACTCTTTACACTTTACATTCTTCTGACTGATGAGTTTTTATAGTTGTCAAACAGCTTAATAACAACCTAATTACTTTACTCAACGCCTGACCAAACAGCAGTTTACCCACAAGCCTCACGTGATTGTGCTGTTCTCTGGTCTTCTTTGAAAGCTGTTATTTTGCCATCGTCTATCCCTCTTTTAAGTTTCCTGTGTCTCTCGCTCGCACACAATTGCCTTCACAGCTCCATTATTTATGGCTGCCATTGGAGGAGAGTTTACTGCCACCAGATCCCCTTACTCAGCACTGCCTCTCTCTCTCTCTCTCTCTCTCTCTCTCTGTGTTTTGGCCTTTCTCTGTAGGTCTGTTGATATATGTGCCCCAGCCTGAGCTAGCTGATTGTTTTCTCCTTTGTTCAGATTGGAGCACTGGATCTTTTGGCTGAATGTGACCTGATCATGTTTTTTTTCAGTGTTTCCAGCCCATTTTTGGATTGTGTAGTTATTCCCAGTTGAATGCAACAACAAAACATCCAGCATAGTCCCATTTGTAAATAATTTGTGGTTCTTCAGCCAAAAAGTTGTTTAGGTAGGTCTAACATTAGTTTTTAGGTATACAGAAATTGAATAAAGTAATCAAATGTAAAATAACATTGCATATTTGACTGTATAAATTAAAGATCAATCTTTTATTAAAGTTACAAAAGCTATTCAGTTAAGAGCAGTGAGTGATTTCCTTGATATTGCTGTCTGATTAATTTTAAGAAAGTACTGTCACTTTAAGAGAATGCACTGATCCAGTGCACTGAAACTGTACGTTCTGCCGGCTATGTCTGCTAAGATACTTACCAAGATAGGCATTTTGACATCATTTTTGTGTGAATTTGTCCATTCAAACAATACTTCAAAGAGAGCTTAAAATTTGCGCGTTCTGAGACGCGGGTTTGGCGATCGGATGAGTGCACACAAATCTTCTCACTGCTCACATCGTTTGGCTCTTAAATGTTTAAACTGACAAAGCTTAAATGAGTTTAGTTTAAACAGATCGCAATGTCAGCGGGTTATGACGAAATAAATGACTGCTCATATTCCAGCATACGGCACTTGCATTGAACAAGAGTGAATGGTTTGTCCACGTTTTTTTTTTTTTAATTGCTGTTTTTGTAATGTTTTGGAATCCAGAATGCGTATCCATCAACAGAAAAATATATTAGCTGAACCCTGTTTGTTTTACGTGTTGTTATTTATAACAAACCATGTTACAGATTCGTTGTCAGATTTAAGTTGAACCACAGTCCTAGTGTGTGCCAAACCTAGTGTTTTTACTGAGAACCGTTACACCCCTACTGTATCACGTATGAATGGATGTTCAAATGACAATTGTTTTCTCAGTTGCAAAAAAAATTATATATCCTACCATTCAAAATATTTTTTTAAAGAAATAAATGCTTTTATTCAGCAAGGATGTATTAAGTTGATTAAAATTGACAGTAAAGATATAAATGATGCAAAAGATTTCTGTTTCAAATAGTGTTGTCACGGTACCAAAATTTCAGTATTCGGTACCGATACCAGTGAAAATCCACGGTTCTCGGTACCAATTTCGGTAACACATGCTAATTAAAAAACACACTATTTTTAATAATGAAGTCAAACAAAAATAAAATGTACAAAAATGAATGCCATTCTTTATACTTATTTAAATTGTGTTTCAAGTTTTTCCGCAAGTAATAAAGGTATGAAAAACAGTAAACAGTAAAGTTTCACCCAAATTTAATTTGTCTTTTAATTAATGAAATTTAAACACATTTTATTTTTTTGGTAAATAAAGGGGATTTACTATTAAAATTAAAATATGGAAGAAATATTGTGTGATTATTTCTTTAAAAATAAATATTTTTTTCAACAGTAGTAATAGTATCACATACATTCAACTAAATTATAGTAATATATTTCTGGCACAATGTCTTTATTTTACTTTTATTTTGACGGGTTCCCATGAATACCTTTAAATTTCTGTGTGTAGCTATATGATATGATGCTGGTTTTACTCAAATGAAACGGTAAAATGCTCGTGAAGTGACTCTCAGAGCAGTTCTGTAGATGTTGTTTATGTATTTATGTCCTCACTGAGACGGCAGATGCTGAAATCACCGCTAGCGTCACGCGCGCTTCAGTGTGTGTAGCAAAAAAAAAAAAAAGTACAAAAAAACGCGCGTCTCTACTTTTCATTCATTCACACAGAGACTCGCAGAACATGGGGGATTCATATCTGAATCAACTTTTGCGGCTTAATATTTACAGATACTAGTCCATGTCGCGATTGGATTTAAATGTAATGACCTACTTTTGATTAATTCATCCAAACTTTGACAAATTCCGTGACATTCCGTGCTAAACTATAAATTCCGTTTTTATAACTGGATTCCGAGATTCCGTCCGCATTTTCTGCATCGCGGAAATCATAGAGCCATACGCGTCAAGAACCGGGTTGACCGGGTACTCGGTACCACCGGTACTTAAAAAAACCTGGTACCGTGACTTTTTCATTTTTTTAGTACCGACTTGGTACCGAAGTACCGGGTCTTTTGACAACACTAGTTTCAAATAAATGCTTGTTCATCAAAGGTGAATATTAGGCAGCACATTGATAAGTGTTTCTCAAGCAGCAATTCGGCATATTAGAATGATTTCTGAAGGATTATGTGACACTGATGAATGGAGTAATGATGCTGAAAATTCAGCTTTGCATCACAGGAATAAATTACATTTTAAAATGTATTAACATAAAAAATAGTTATTTAAAATTTTGTAATATTTCACAATATTACAGTTTTTACTGTATTTTTGATTAAATGAATACAGTCTTGGTGATTATAAAAGACTTCTTTCATAAAAGTAAAATTTTTACAGCATACAAATTTTAAATTATTATTATTCCTTATTTTAAACGCTCAGCACTTGCTTTATGTGACTGTTGGTTGTCAGTTTGTGATGAGTCACATTGCGACAGATGTGGTGCAGCTTGTTTGCAACTGTCAGTCTTCCTGTCTGATTATCAGCGATGACTGTGGATGTTCGTTCTTCCACAGCCACAGCTCCTCCTGCACATGCTCTGCAAGGCCGTCATGCATTTACGACATCCTGTAAATCTCCTTTGTTCAGCGCTGTATTTGACACATCGACGCTGATGTGGCCAACTCTCTGATGGCTTAATTGTGTTTAGCCCTGCTTGACCCGTAGTCTCGAGGGCGATCTTTACTGCTGATAAACACACAGATCCCTGCCGGGCTGTCTTGTTTAGTGGAAGCTGTCTGCGTTCATTGCGTACGAAGGATGAAGTCACTCCGCAGAAGGAACAATGCTGTGGATTATAACCTTCAAACCCATTAATTTCATCAGCCTACATGAGTGACTTTAATAAACGGTTTGGCTACAATATTTTGGCTTGATTATTATGATGTGAAAAGAGTATGTTAGATGCCTTACGCCACAGAAGCAAAAGGAAAAAGCTTTTCTTCCCTTTCTGAGTAATATGATTTCTCCAGATAATCTTAACCGTAAATGCTGAATAAAGCACAAAGGTTTGGTGGCTCGGACAGTGAAATGAATGTTGTATAACACGCATGTTGTTATTTTTAGTTTTTTTGTGATCTCGCTGAACAGCTGGTGTGTTGATAACACGTAGTGATTGGTTTAGTATTTCTCTTGTGGCACAGCAACAAGGGTTGGGTACCGTTCACATTTGAACCGGTACGGTACCGGTATCGGTACCTGAAATTCGGTACCGGTACCCAACAGTACCTTTTTTTGGTACTTTACTCTCTGTGTAATAACAAAAACATTTATTTCAGTGAAAAAATAAGTCCAAAACTCTCAATTTCAACATTTTGAACAATAGGACTCTACAATTTTTCTTTTCTTCCAGAAATTCTTGTTTTATTTTTTCTGATAATCAAATGAAGGCATGAAACATTTATTTATTTTGAATCAAATCAAAATGAAACCCTTTTATTTTTCGGCAAACAAACTGTTAAAATTAATACATGGTAGAAAAATTGTGTGAATATACCTTTTAAAAAAGTTTTAATAATAATTGTATTTTTTTCTAAAATTAAGTCGTTAATGTGGTTGTAGTAATTATTTTTATCATTTAATTGTTTTATTTAAATTTGTCAGTAAATGGAATATATAAAGACGTACATTATACTGTACAAAAGTAATACAAGAGTAATATATTTCTGTTACATGTTAAACCGCACCTTTATTTTAACAGGTTGCCGTGAATTTTTTGTGTGTATACAGTATGATATGATGCTGGTTTTCTCAAATGAAACGGTAAAATTCTCATGAAGTGACTCTCACAGCCTGTAAGTTCATGTGTTCATGTAGTGCAGAGTCCGAAAATCACCACGAGTTCACGTGTGCTTCAGTATTTGTGTAGTAAACAAAACCGCGTCTCCGCCATTCATACACCAAGGCTAACGGAACATGCAGGATTCATATTTAAACTGTCTTTTTGCGTTTTAATATTCACATACACTAGTTCATATCGCGATTCGAATGAAGTGACAGACATTCTTTTATTCATCCAAAACTTGACGAATTCCGTGGCATGCCGCACTATAGAGTAAATTTTGTTTTTATGAATGGACTCTGCCATCCTGTCCACGTTTTCGCGGAAACCATATGACCCTAGAAATGCAAGCACACTTCAGAACATTTCGGTTTACCCTGTGTGTTGTGTTTTAAAGAGTTGCAGGGGTGACAAGTCACAGGGTCTCTCTCTCTCTCTCTCTCTGGTATGCGCCCAAATGCGTTCTCAGGTAATGAAATTTGGTACCGAATGATTTAATGTGAATCGATACTCGGTAGTACCGACGCAATTCGGTCCGTACCCTTAAAAGTACCGAGTTCGGTACCCAACCCTAACAGCAACAGATCAGCAAACACCCAGAGAACATATACCATGTGCTCACTATAGTCTTTACTGCTTATTTTTTCTATAAAAAGTGTTTTTTTTTCAGAGAATTTTGGCATTGTGCCTTTTTTAGTATTTCACTTTTGGTTTGAATAAGAGTATGAATGACCACAAGTTTTCAGCAGTGATTGATCATGAATTGATTAAGTGTGATTTTAACTTAAAACAATTTCACACTGATTAAAATCCAATATCATCGCAAACATGTTGCAATGGGCTCTTATCCTGAATTTTGTAAAATAATGAATTTACTTTTATAAATTGTCCATTTTTATTTCATAATGAAGTTTTTGTTTTAGAGATAATAAATGTACAACAGTGTTTCCCCTAGGTTTTAACATCAATTAATTAAAAGTTTAACAAAAATGACATGTTTAGGGCCCTATGAAATGTTTTATTTTTTTTCCAACCTTATGTTTTATTGTCACCAAATTCTTTTTTTTGCATGTCTAATTATTTGAAAGCATAAAAAAAAGTTTCATTTATTCTTACAATAGCCTTATGATTTTCTTCCCTCAGAAATTCTGTGTAAAACATTCATTTAAATTATCTTTTAATTAATGAAAATTAAACATTTAATTTTTTGGAAAATAAAGGGGATTTAATATTACAATTAAAAACATTGAAGAAATATTATATGATTATCCCTTAAAAATAAGGTTTTAATCATTTTAGTAGTAGCCTATTACATACATTCTACTGAACAATAGTAATGTTGGCTATTTCTGCCACAATGACTTCAAGGTAAACCAAACTTTTATTTTGATGGGTTGCCGTGAATACCATTACATTTCTGTGTGTATATGATCTGATGAGGATAGTTTTACTCAAATGAAACGGTCAAATGCTCATGAAGTGACTCTCAGAGCAGTTCTGGAGATGTTCATGTATTTATGTCCTCATTAGTGAGACGACAGACGCTAATATCACCGGAAGTGTCACGCGCGCTTCAGTACAAGTAGTAAACAAAACCGTGTGTGTGCGCCATTCATAACACAGAGACACGCAGAATTCATATTTAAATAGTCTTTTTGCAGCTTAATATTTACAAATACTAGTGGGAGTGTGCTCACTTGTGTGTGCGTATTGGGGCGGAGCTCTGCTGTGCGTGGTACAGAGAGCGCGACTATATAATGTAATGCCGTCGTGTAAATAAGATAAATAACATAAGGCTATTTAGTTTGTTTAACCCTCTGGGGTCTGAGGTCATTTTGGGGCCCTTGAGATGTTTTGACATGCCCTGATATTTGTGCTTATTTCAGCTACTTAAAACATACTATTGACCAACATGTAATTTTTTTGTATTCAGCACAAATTGTGCTACAATAATATGTGACCAAGTTGGATGTACATGTTTGCATTTTTTAGAAAAAAAATATTATGCGTGGTTAGTAAGTTTTGGGGAAAAAAATGTAGCTGAAATAAGGCCTTAAAACCCACACTAAATAGTTGTGAATAAGACTTTTGAGTAATCAGTCTTGTAGGCTAGAATATTTACTTCAAAATTATGTGAAAATCATTCTGCTTACTTACACAGAAAACAATATATTGATTTAAAATTTTCAAGACATGTTTTGTGATCGAGGGTCTATATGCGAGGGAGTGGCAAAGGCCATGAATATTAAGTGAGTCTCACCTGAGAGACAAAGGGCCCTCCCCTAATGGCCCCTAATGGCCCATCAGTGTGACTGTGACTGTGAGGCAGGTAAGAGAGAATGTGAGGAGATTGAAAAAAATGTTTTTTAAAATTATTTGTATTTTATTTGCAACACAGTATAATCAAAACATACATAACGAAGGTCAAAGACACATTATTGTGCACACTTATCTAACCACAGAGATGTGAACAGACTTTGAGTCAAGTGAAACGAGTAAATCATACCTGATATTTACATGTGTTATTTAAGTGTTTCTACTTCTTTCCATGGATTCAAGAAGAAAAAAAATAATCAGTAGAAAAGGAGCTTGTTTTAACATAGAATACCAGTGTAGTTGAACATCTGATGTTGGTACAGCGCTCTCAGAGGAAAACAGTTTGAAGAGACATCAGGATACATCTGGTGCTGGTATCTGATTCAATAAAATACAAACAAAAAACATTTGTGAGCATGTTAATATCAGGAACATCTGTGTGTATATATATATATATATATATATGTTTTGTAGCCATAGACTCACACATGCTTTGTACTATCATAAAAAAAAGAGAAAGAAATCTTATATCTGAGAAACTAATTATTATTGTTTAGCACGTTATTAAAATCTATTTATGAACAGAGTAGGCTATTAATAATAAACATGTACTAAACATACTTAGACTCGTAGCATTCATCATGTTACAGTGTACACTCATATTACTTTTATTGTTTTATAGAGCATGAAAACATCATCGCGCCGTAAGAAATGTAAATACAATGAATTGCCCATCATATTCAAAATATTTTACACGATTTCAAACATTGTAGTCAGGAATTATAGTTTGGGAAAACCCAACTATGATTTTGTAGTCATATAGTCTATGATTTTATAGTAGCCTATGATATGATTCTGTAGCCACAGACTCAAGCATGCTTTGTACAATAAAACTATGTACTTTGTACTATACAAAATTATATTTTATATCTGAGAAACTAATTATTATTGTTTAGCACGCTATTAAAATCTATTTGTGAACAGAGTATTAATAATAAACATGGTCTAAACATTCTTAGACGCGTAGCATTCATCATGTTGTCGTTTGGGAAAAACCCAACTAACTGTTAAATCTGTTCAAGTTTATGTCACAATAAAACGGTAACTAATGCAAAAAAGAAACATTACTTACTCATCAGATTGATCTCCTCTACTGGATGAAATCGTGTTCTTCTTTGGAGGGAAATCCTGCTTTTACTCGGCGCATCTTCCAGAAACTAACAGTAGCCGCGATGAGGATCTCCTCTTTGTTTGTGTTGGGCGTTTGCACGTGCGCACGTCCCACGCGGCTATTTACATATGAACTGCGCGAGCCGCGCGGGGGCGGGATCACATTAGAGATAATGAGTCAGACGGGAAAGATTGAACATCGTGTTGGTTTCATACAGATTACTTCATCACATAATGTTTGTTTTCGATAAGACTTGCTTCATTTCAAAGTAGACACTTCAAGCTTTCTGTAGATATAATTCGCATGTCTCTGTGTTGAGTATTTGCTGAGTTACAGTTCATTTTAGTGACACGTTTCTAAAAACAGTTCGTGGAGACGGAGAAGACAGAGCGCGCACCCTGTTTGTTTTCTTATTTTTCCAAAAGCACAAAGTTGTGTTGTTATTGTGAGTGTACACAAAAAAAAGTAGACACTTAACAGTTTTGATTGATGTATAACACTTATTTGTGTGACCAAAATCAACAAAGTATTTTTAGTGTCTTTTGCACTGATCTTAAAAAAACCTATCTGGTATCGCCGGCGATACCGTCGACCCCAGAGAGTTAATAAAAGAACAAGGTATTGGCCTGTTCTATAGGAAAGGTAACTTTAAATGACTTCTCTTGTGATCTGGTGCTATAGAGAAAATACAATTAAATAAAATTAACTTGGCCTTCAAGGGGGGCGGGGGGTGCCGTTGGGGGTATTATTATTATTATTATTATCGTCAGCATTTGTAAGACAGAAGTATAATAATAATAATAATGATAATACAATAATATAAAAAGTATTATTATTATAACCTTTAAAGTCCCCCTGTAGTCAGAAATTTTATCCCTTAAAACCCATCTTTGATCATCAAAATTAAATATTTTGAATGTTTTTTCTTGTGAAAATAATTTTCTCATACCTTAAAATAGCTAGAATGTAACTCTACTCCCTTGTCTCATTTACTATAAGCGGATCTATGAATATGCAAATTAGCCCCGCCTCCACTCAGTCACACTAGCCAGGGCCTCTTGATCCACGGATAATGATGGATAAAACTGTGTTTTTAGTAGCGGACAACTACACTGGATACTGTAACAGTCATTAAAGTTAGTTACTTGACGATATTTTGTCCTCAACGTGCCTTGAAGACTCGAATGCAGCCAAGTTTGTGATTCTTAATTCGCGCCCACAAGCATACACGTGTGAAGTGCAGACGCCGATGCAGGAGAGGTGGGTCTGACTCCGGGCTACTTTTACACTGTTGTTATTCAAGTTAGCGGTTCTAAATTCACATTAAACCACGGCTTCATGGGTTTTTTGCTCTATTTTATTTTTGGTTTTGTGCTGCTAATCCTATTGGCATATTTTGCATGCAATCTCTATGCGTGCAGCGTTTGTGTAAATGGAGAGAGGGATATGCTAGGAAAGGTTATTGAGTTTTGTGACGTAGCAAACCGAGGGCTGTTTCAAATGGCGTTTCTGGGTCAGCCTTTGGGAAACTACAGTCTTAAGGAGAAAATACTCAGCAATGGTGTTGATTAATGGATTGGCACATGGTTTGTCTAAAAGCTAATAAAAAACACTACATAGACAAATAAACAACATGAAAAAAACTTGATTTTCACTACAGGGGGACTTTAAGAAAAAATAGTTTAGAAATAATATTATTAACTTTAAAATGTACAAAATTTCCTTTCATGGAAGGTCTGAGGTCCAAAATCCTGTGGGCTAGAAACACGACTAGAAATTAATTTCTCGGTCTGAACCCACAATGTCTTCTGTTTGTCTAGTTCCTGTCTGTATTCATGTAGTGCTATTGGTTAAAGATGCTTCACATCTTGTGACCTTTGCTTCTGGTTGCTTTTTGACTCACTATTAAAAATAAGCCTGAGGGGAAAATACTCTCTCTCTTGCTCTAGTATCGAATGTCTGTCTGTCTGTGTCATATGACGTTTTCAGGACACTGTGTTTGCCAGCCCTGTCAGATTGTGTGTTGGAAATGCAGAGGGCAAAGTGTCATCCATGTGTCTTTTGTGTATAGACGGTGCGAGAGAAGAGGTATGTACTTGTGGTACATTGAGACGGAGCAGTACACAGATGATCTTTCACTGCCAGCAGCACAGCTGGCTGCTTAATGGCAGCAATCATAAACAGCAGCGTATACAGGCATGGCCTGGGGCGGCTCTACCCTGCCTGCACTGAAAGGACTGTCTCTGTGAGTAATGAAGCCCGGCTGATGGGTGGGTGTGGGACATGACTTCACCAAAACCCCCCTCTGCACATTTGGCTTTGATTTGCGTTGGTGCTCTCTTGTTTCGGGTTTCTCAGTCGGCTCCTCAGCCTAAAGAATTCTAGAGTCATGGAAAATGAGTCTGTCAACCTATGTACTGTAAAACAAGACGATGTTTGATTGTGATTTGTCCTTTTTCTTTTCTTCACACTGCATGCAATGTTATCAGTAATATACTGGGTTCCCACACTAACAGCAACATACAGTATAAACTATGAGGCTTGCACTTGTATACGTATGTCAGTGATGTGGAACTTCACCTCAAAAATTCTGTGACTCTTGAAAATTCCAGATATGTATGAACGTAACTGTATTTAGCACTCCAAACAGGACTGACAACCATATTCTGCTGCTGTATGAACATCTAAATGGTTACTGTAGAGTGTGAATAGTGTAACTTTTTGTGTGGTTAAAATCAAACGTGTATAGATGTATGCAATTCATTTCATAAATAGGCTCTCTGATATGTACACTACTGTTCAAAAGTGGGTTTGATAATATTTTTTAAAAATGTTTTTGAAGTCACTAACTCTCACTAACAATGCATTTATTTAATTTTAATTATTATTTATTTCATCTAAAATACAGTACTAAATGGTAATATTGTGAAATATTATTACAATTTATAATGAGTGTTTTCTGGTTTAGTATATTGTAAAATGTAATGCAGAAAGAAGGTCACATGATCCTTGTTGCATTTTTCCAGAAAATATTTCTAATATGCTATTTTGTGCTCAATAAATATTTCTTATTATTATCAGTGTTGAAAAAGTTGTTCTGATAAATATTTTTGTGGAAAGAGTGCTATTTTTTTTTAAAAGATTCTTCAAAATTAAAATTAATTAATTAATTAAAAAGAACATTTATTAAATTAAAAACTTTTGTAACATTATATGTCTTTATTGTCACTTTAGATCAATTTAATGTACTCTTGCTGAATAAACATTAAAAAAATAAACAAATAAAAATCTCACTGACCCCAAACTTTTGAACAGTAGTGTGAGTTTTAAGAATACTCACGTGATGTTGTTTTTTATGCTGTGCAAGCTTAAACATTTTGTTTATTTTGTATCACATGACCTCATTTTCCAAAAATATGTTTATAAAGTGCAATTGTTTATAAAATTTATAGTCTGTTGTACAGCTACATTATAGCTGTGCAACACATAGCTATTACTAGAATATAAAGATAGATTTTTTTTTTCTTCTCACAGAAACATTCTGGCACATGGAAATACAGTGATTAAAAAATAGCGTTGCATCCATTTAAATTTCGGCAGGGTAACATCTAAACTCCTGGCCTGTCTGAGCCAGCAGAAAGAAAAGAAAAAAAAAATATTGTTGAACTCTGTACAATGACCCTTCACTGAGACTCCCCTTTAAAAAGAACAACACGAAAAAAAAACCTGTCTGTCACCCCAAGGTCTGCTTCCTGTCATAATAGTACTGTTTCTCTCTTTGTCGTCTTTCTTGTGATGCCAGAGGAAGCACCCCCGCATCAGCAGCAGCTGTGTGGCAGGAAGTGAGACCTCTGTGGCTTACCTGTGTGTTATCTCTACTCTCATGTGTGTGCATGTGTGTCGTATAATGTGTCATTCTGAGGGCACGTTGCATAACTCTCTGCTCTTTCTATCAGACCTGCTGGTAGTGAGTGCAGGAAGGATATTAATGAAAGGATTCAGTATGTGGGGTCAGGCCTGCATCTTCACAGTGGGAGGTGCAGTTTTGCGGTGGGTCTCTAAAACATCTTCTCCCATTAGGATTTATTTATAGAGAGACTTCCGTTTACACAAAACAGACTTGCTTGAAGCCTTTTAGACAGTTCATCCAGCGGTAGTGCATGGGGATGTTCACACAGGACGCGTTTTTGTGTTTTAGCTTGATGGAGCATGACTGAATGCAGCAGGGACCACAAAAAGTGTTTTTAGTAGTGTTTTAAGCTAATTTTATTTTATATATGCTTATACATCCAACTTTAAATAAAAATCTGGATGATAATATAGTTTACATTTTGCAATGCTATAAACAGTCAAGCAGTTTTGCAATATAGAGTTATGTTGCCATTGTGTTCCTGTATGCTCAAATGTTTCTCTACTGAGGCCCACGGTGTTTTCGCTCAAGAACCAATCTAGTGCTTTAACATGATTGATGGAAATGTGTTGTGTGTGGGAATAAGCAGTGTAAAGGTCACAGATAGTAGTGTTTACATACCATAAGGTCCATAGGACATGAAGGGCTGAACTTTTATAACACTGATAGTACTAGACAAGCCTCTTCAAAAACTAGGCGTCATAGTACACGCTTCTCATACAAAGTATGTTTATTATGTTGGGTGGCAGATTCATAGATGCATATGCAGTTCCAGAAGGCTTGAATGTAAATCTTTCAAGTTCATTTACATGTTCACTGAAAAATTATATTTTGTTGGCTACTGAGAAAAAACATTGTAACCATTGTTTTGGATTTAGTAGAGACAAAAAAATGGAATCATAAAAAAGAGACAAACATAGTACAAAAACAAAACGCATAGTGTGAATAGGTTTCACGACATCTCATTAAATGAAAACAGAGAGGGAAAAAAAAAATCCTTTCTACAGAATTCTGGATTATTTTCTGAAGAATAAATCGATCATGATACATGAAGTTTTACTGAAAAATGATTATTGAAACAAACTAAGAAAAGCAATGGAATCCAAATAGAATGGAATCGAATAGATGCTTTTATTTGTCAAATTGTTTTAAGTATATCTATGCAAAAATACATGGGACACTGTGTAAAATACACGCCATGCAGTATTGAATAGTATACAACATTATGCAAACTGTGAGGCAGTTCAGACAGATTATAGATGGTCAATATTTATTACAGAGGTGCCATGCGTTTGTAGAACTGTAATTTAAATAGTCATGCATATGAAAGTTTATTCAACATAGTTTATTCAGAATGCATATTTAATAATTCAGCAATACTCTTTTATCTGCTTGGCTGGTGCAACTCCATTCTAACAAGTGCATCCTCCCTCTCTTCTGTCTGTCATTTAGTGGCGGACAGTGCACTAGGCTTTAGGGCAGAGCTTGTTCTCTCCTTTTGCTACCTCATTCCTCTATCACAGTGCTGACAGCAGTGTGCAGCTCCGACTGATTTCCAGGACTGGGATAGCAAAGTTCAGTACATCCACTGTGCTGAAGAGAACTTACTGTCCAAGTCTCTATGAAACATGAATATGTGGGAAAATAGTCTGCCACAACATGACACAAAACATCTCTTCCATGTTACTCACATTTCTTGTTAATAATCATGGACTGGAAAGTTGTGAAATATTAGATAATATATGTCAAATCCATTAAATTCCACAGGAAAAATAAATGATGAAGCAGTCAGGTATAATAGTTCTTATTGCCTGTAGTTTTTGATTGATTGTGTCTCGTCACGTTGTATTTTTATGTTCAGTGTGAACAGACAAATTGCTTGTTGTTGAAATCTTATCACATTGCGCCTGATTAGGACACAGTGTAATGCTGCTTGTGAAAATGAACCACACAGTTAATAGATCACATTAGCATCACTACAGATGCAACAGATATGCAGCTCATGACTGAGTGTGTTGAAGTCTTCATACTTTGATTACACGCACCTGTCCTATAGAAGGTCACTGACTGACAGACGTTCATAGCAGGGCTCTAGCATTCTCTGCCTGTCCCTGCTGCTTATTCTGTCTCTTGGGCACATGTGCCGTACAGACGCCTCTGCTAAGCCCCACAAGCTCATCTCTGCTGGAGTCCTTTTATGAAAAAGAGACTTTCTTATTAATGTCACACGCTTCAAATTTGTGCAGCACGCTCTCAGTGCGGAGGGAAATGGGAAGAGAGGATTATCGGACAAGAAAGACGTAGCTGATGACAGACGAGGCAGGGAAATAAATACGCTCACACACCTGCTCAAAAACGGGCCGCATCGCACTGCTGCGACCCAGCATTGCATGTGCCGCCTCACGTGTCCTACGCAACTGTTTAAAGGGGTAGTTTAGATGATAAAGACAATTCTGTCATCATGTACTCATCCGCGTGTTGTCACAAAATTAATTTCAGGTTTCTTTCCTTTGTTCCAGTACAAAGAAAATGAATGGTGAACAGGGACTGTCAATCTCTGACTATGATGACAAATGCATCATGAAAGAATCATAAAGTACACTGTAAAAAAATGTTTTTGTTTTAAATGAACATTGTTTTGTCAAAATAATACTTAAGTCGTTATACTTCAAAATTTCAGTTATTTCAATGTTACTTGCTGATTCTTTTTAAATAATTGTGAAATTTACTAGCAATTTTTGAGTGAAAATTGTTTTCACCAAATTTTTGTTCACTGTAGTCCATTTTTTTCCAAGCTGTAGTGTAGTGTGTGAGGAATAGACCAAAATTAAGTCAAAAAGAAGTAATTGGCTGATAATCTTTGCCACTGTAGCTGACAATCGGTTATGAGACATGCAAAAACCAATAACATTTATTAACATACTTTTTATTGTATGGAAAAGAGCAGCATGATCAGTTTGCTTTCTTTTTGTGCTTCAGAAGAAATGAAATCAAACTGGTTTGGAACAGACTGAAAATGAATAGATAATGGAAGAAATGTCATTTATAGATGAATTTGTTATTTATTATTAGTGCTTTGGTTAGGCCTTGTAGTGAGTTGTTTTTCGTGTTCATTAAGATAAAGAATAGCACATTAGAAGCTTATCAGCTGAGGTTGCAGTGTTACCGGAGTTCGTCGACTCCAAAGGTGATAAGCATGTTCTTAAGTAAGTTCACTGGTATGCAGGTGTTTGGGTCAGCATTAGATCAAGGCCACTCTGCACTGTTGTGGCACCCTATTATGCAAGTGGAAGCCAGTGATGTAACCAGCAATATTACATCACAGCTTTCTTGTTCTTTCATCTAATGAAGTGGGACTTTGTCGTCCAGACACATGTCTGGTGAGTGCACGGCACAGGTGACTTCAGAGTTACAGATTTGTCCTGCAAATGCAACAAATTAGCGCTGTGCTCTACCACCATGCTGGGATCAGGAAATAAGAGAGGCCATGGTGTAAAGTTGGTGCATCTATGAGTCAGGATACTGCAGGATCAGTGCTCTTTGCAACAAGGTGAGTCAGTTTAAATAGAGAGTCAGAGTAACACGCACTGTATATGTCAACCAGGTTTCTGTGTGTAACTGGATATTCAAGAAGAAATTTATTTAATCAACAAGGAATACAGTAGTATGTGTGGCCTAAGTGACATCAGAAATGAAAAGTTGTAGTATGTAGTTACATTTGAATGAAGGATTATAAATGCAAACAATTTTTGTTATTTGTAACATGCTCAGTAAGGTCAGAATCATCCATTAAGAAAGTAAATAAAAAGTAAATAGGGTCAATTTTGAATTCATGTTGACTTTAAAGGCTTGCTTTTGCTCGTGGCATAGATTCACCGAGATCTGAATAAAGCTAAGGTAATGTAAACAGCTAAAGACCAGTGAACACTACAGCTGTACGTTAGCCTGTAAACAACACTGCTTTCTGGGTTAGGGGTCGTTTATTTTGTCTTTCTGCCAGATATTACGTCATACAGGCTGAAGCTGCTAGATCTGTGGGCCAACTGACCCGATGAAGGTCAAGTCCTCCCCCTGTTCATTTGATCAGACTGCAGTGCACCCAGACCACTGCGCCTCCAATCTAAAGACATGAATTAATACTGCCTGCCTGTGTTCAGAGAGAGAGAGAGAGAGAGAGAGAGAGAGAGCAAGCAGAGTGCCCGTCTTATAATAAATGTAATGCACGCTTGCCCTTCCTCTTTCTTTACAGATTTCTTTTTGGCCGCTTGCCTCCAGCTTCAGAAAAATGTTATTTGGCAGGCTGTTCTGTCCTCATTCTGAGCCTTTCATGTTAGAGCTGAGCTGCTTTGAAAGAGAGAGAGAGTGGAAAAACAAGCTGAAATCAATGAGACTTTCAAATTAAAGGGTTTATTTCTGTAGAAAATAGTGTGTTGTGATTATCTCCTGTCTTATTTTGGTTTTAATGTGTGGAATAAAGTGTTTTCTTTCTGGTTTTGTTAACACAGTATTTGAAGTCAACATGAAATCAAAATGGACTTTATTTATGCTCTTATTACATCTTCCTGGTCCTATTGTGTATGATTCATCAATGCATGTTATTCCAAAGAAAACAATGTTTGTGTTCGTAATCTTTCATCAATATTTAATCTGCCACTGCAAGCCTTTCTTTATCCTCTGCCATCACCTAGCTACTGGCTAATGTTACCCAATAGTCAAATACCTTTTTTGGCATTTGTTTTAGCAAACCCACAAAAGGTCTGGCTCCATTCTGGTATGCAGTGCCCAATTTTGCCATTCAATCAATTCTTGATGGAAAAAATCAAGTACTGCTTTATATATTTCTTTAAATGTTTTGTATCACTTGATTATTCTGTTTTACGTGTTCTTAAACATTTGTAGGCTTTGTCTTAAGTGTACATTGTTTCCTTTGCATCAGTGCATCAATATGAAACCACATTCACAATCAATTTCTGTAACGTGACACATTTTTCAGTGAAACAGGATGTTCAAATAAAAAAGTCATTTTATACATCAGAAATTGATTGAAATGTGAAAAGTCCCCATTTCATGCTAGAATCAAGCCAGATCTGAAAGCAAGTTTGCTGAAAAAGTCTTAGTCTATACATACTGTATGTACTTTAGGTGAAGTTGGTGGAAAGGTTGTTTTCAGAGGTTATTTATGAAAACACAAGACAGTTCTATTGTGCACTGATGAATCTGGCATGATAAGTCCAGGAATGGGTATTAAGAAAGTCAGAAAGTTGAATTTTGAGTTTATATTTGATTTGTTTCTGTTCATACCTAAATAGCCTCTCTGAAGCTTTAGATTGTGTTGTCTTATGCAACAGCAGATGCACAGAAAATCTAAAATGCTTTTGGAACACAGAACAGATGTTTTCATCTGCCTGAAGAATTTTATTTCTGTGCAAAGATGGTGCCCTGAAAATATCTTGTTCTCAGAATGCACTCACTGCGGTAGCTGTGTATTATTTATAGCTTTACTTTTCGTTTTTTCCGTGTGACCTCATTTTCGGCGGGAGGAGGTTGGGGATGATGGGTTTGACAGCGACCGCAGCACGAGAGAGAGAGAGAGCGGTACAGACACAGCCTTTTCCTCAGCCAATGGGAGCAAAACAGGATTGTGATAGGACTGAATGCATGGCTTGGCTTCTGTCGTTTTTGTAAAGCCCCGTTATTCACAACACCAGAGTTAAAGTCTTTGCACACAGAGTCTGAAATTTTTGCACATTAAAAAATAATTGCGACCTCACCGTTGTCAATCATGTTTACACACTGCCTCCAAAAATTTTCGTCATAATAAAAATTCGGATTGGGTTCAATTTTCTGCATTTTTGGCATCCGTAGCAAGCATTTTGAGAGGTGTTTTGACAATTCAGAGCCACCATACAAGCGAACGTCTGAATCCAGAATGGCGTCTGATCCACTTTGTCTCGCAGCACAAAGTACTGTATAGGTCCTTGCACACTGAGTTCACAGAAATTGGTGGTCTTATTTTTAATATATGGCTCCAGTATCACTAGCAAAGCATCAAACTGATCCACTGACATCCTGAAGTAAACTTTGAATCGCCCGGGATAATCCTGCTCTTCTTCCTCTCTACGCTATATCAGCGGTGGATGGACCCAATATTTCCTCTTTCTTTTTCTCTTTTTAAGACGAGAGATGACGGCAAAATCATCCTCACTGCTTGATTAATTCGCAACGGATGAATTAATACGCATCAGACTCAGTGTGCAAAGTTTCTGTGCGTGATTAATTTTTAGGATGACGAATACGAAAAAACGAATGCGAAAATGTGCAAGGAGTCTCCTATAGCCAGATGTGACTGACAGCGCAAATTCTGGTCCTGATATACAGCACTATAGACAGTTAGAATAACTTGTAAACAATACTGTGTTTCCATGCACCAGCCAGATGAAGTAATATAAGCATTATATAGTTATTGAGCTGACTATTCGTGATCCAGTAATGTGCCAGACTAGTCCAGAGTTTTCTACCTGACCCAGATACTCCTGCGTAATCAACACTGAAAAAATGGCTTTTGGATTTTTAAGGCAAGTGATTACACACAATTTATCATAATTTTAGATGTATATTTTTAGTTGAACTTAATCTTAAATTGAACTAATCTTTAGTTAAACTTGTTTTTGTGTTAAATCACCTCAATTATGTTGAGTAGATTCCAATAGAATGAAGCATATGATAGCAGGTTTTTAATCAATGGGATTTAACTCATTTATCTCATAGAATACGCTTCGTTATTTATATAACATAACGTTAATATTACAACTTATATGCTATCTGCACAAAATGCCCCGAGTACACATGAATGCGTCTGTGCGGCTCTGAATGAATTCCTTTTTGGATGCGTTCTTCGTGCAATAACATGCAGAAACACAACTAAACACTAAAAAAATCACAGCGTTTTATCATAATAGTGTTCTCATTATAATGCTATGTATATGACAGTGCCAGTCATAGTTATTAATATTCTGCATTGTTGTCCTGCTCGCACCGCGCGCTGAGGAGATAATCACCGTATAGTAGGCTACTACAATGAAGCGCTTTATTGCAGCGTAACTCAACCAAATGCATCTTATACGAGATAAATAATATATACACGATATAAATAAACCGACTGAAACGTTTTGAAATCACTTGTTGTACCCTACCTGTACCCTTCCACTCTGCCTGTGTCAGTTTGAGTCTTGTTAAAGATTTAAATCCCTGCAGCCAAGATGCTCCTCTGTCGGTGACGGATTAGAAAGCGAAACTTAAATCTATAGGGGAAGTTGGATTTATTCACGCACGTTAAAATATTTATTTAAAGCTTCTTTCTTTTAAGATTCTTATTTACAGCATTATCATAATAGGCTGTATATTAATTTATTGGGAGAAAACCAGTAGTTCGATGTGAAATCAGACACTGAGCACCCCCATATAGCCGAAATGGCTTGATCATAACACCCCGCGAATATTCGACTGTGAGATAGGAAGTCGAATCAGGCTCCTTGAATCGAAGCATTGAATCGTCGACTGTTCGGGGACACCCCTAGTGTACACTACAAGAAATGTGATACATTAAGTCTAGAATGCTCCTACTATAATCTAGATCTCATTTCGTACTAGTTTGCGATAACTTGAAGGCTTGTTAGAATGAGAGTGAACGAGGTTGCAACTTGCCAAGAATAGAAATGGGCTTTTTGAAATATTCATACAATAAACTGCTCCCAGTCTGAGACTACAGAAACTGGCTGTTGTTTGGTGGAGGGGACAGCATTCCCTCAGGAAGTTTGTTCGGCTGCGATTGTACACTCAGCGAAACCCTATCAGCACCACAGCACTGCTGATAATAAAACTGTCATTTGCATATTCCAGCTGGCTTTGATTTTAAAGCCACAGCTCTATCTCTCGCTCTCTCTCTGGTGCTGAAATACCTCTCTTCCCTCAAATCCAATGTTGTAAGTGGGATTTTGATTAATTCGCAAAGGAATTTTTGAAGCTTAATTGCTTTAAAAATCCAGCTATCGATAAAATGAGCCGTTAATTGTTTGAGTATTTTGTAGGCGATCCTCCAAGGGCTCTTTGACAATAGTTGATGATATAATTATCCATCATAGTTTGTGGAGAGATTGTCCGTAGCCGGAGGCTCTCAGGAGATCAAGCTCTCCACCCAAGACATTCACACTCTGTGGAAGATCGGAGCAGTGTTTGATGGATTTAAACCTTTGTACTAGTTCTTCTTTACACATCTTACTTCACATAAAATAAATGGCTACAAGCTGCGGAGGAGGTGATGTGAATTTAAAAATCACCACAAACACAAGTGTTGAAGTCCCGGTGAGTGACTCACAGAACGGTTAGTTCACTACTTTTAAAAGCCTTGCAGTTCAAATCCTAGAAGTTCCGGACACCCCCGTTCACATTAGAGCCATCCATAACGCTTCACTGGTTCTCACAAAGGCGCCGCTATTTTTACAAGCCCTGCTTGAAAGAACACACACAAATTGATATCATGAGGCAAGTCGACCACAATCTCCCTTTCATCTGTCCAATCCCTGAGAGCAACAAGTGGGCCTGTTGACAGGGAAACAAAGGGATGACTGTCTGGCCCCAGTTTCTTCCTCTGAGCTCCAGAACAGAGCTGCTGCTACCTTTAGAGAGTTGTTCTGTGAACACACTGCTCTGTGATTCAGCTCATTATGTATGTGCTATGATGTATATATATCGATAATGCAATTCAATTATTCTTGCAGCCACAAATAATAGCTAAAAATAACACACAAATGTATTTTAACTTAAAGGGATAGTTTGCCCCAAAAAATGGAAATCCTGTTAACATTTACTAGAGATGCACTGAAATTAATTTTTTACCAAAACCTTCCATGGTGTCATGTTTTCAGGTGATAAACCAGTTTTAAACAATGTTAATAAACAAACAGTTTTGGTGACCATTGACTTTCACTGTGAGTAAATGATGACAGATGTTTCATTTTTGGGGGGTTGAACTGTCCTTAACTGCTTTGTTAAGGTTTCTCCTTAGTGTCCATAAATGTGCCTTGGGAGTATATGTACACAGTACATCAGACTGTTTCAACACAGCAGTCCTCTTTTCCAAGATACTTCCCATTAAGACAAATCTACATCTAATCTACATGTGTTCCACAAAAGCATTCATGAATGATGTGTTGGTCAATGCTAAGCCACTCCATGTCAGATAAACCACAGATATTTTTGGATTTGTAATTGATGGTATCTCATGTGAATGAATATCATGTTAAACACATTTTTCAACAGAATCATTCATTTCTTTGTGTAAAACTTTTTTAATGAGGAGCAAATCTCTAAGGCCAATCAACAGATGCGGAGCGTGTGAATTGTGTAATAAGTCACTGGAGTGTCACAGCAGCAGCAAGTGTGTAAATAGTGTCTTTGTGTCTTATTTTAGAAGCAGTGCACAGTGACAGACTGAGATGGCTCATTGGCTGTTATTTGTGCCTATATCTTCTCAGCAACCACATGAAAGCAATTTAGTGTGTGTCCTGCCATCTCTACTGTACATGTAGTGACTGCCTGTCTCACCATCGAAAAGCTCCTTAAAAAAACTTCTGGATTCACTGCATGCTGATTATGTAACACTCATATTCATACACATGCACTCATCACAACATATTTGATGTTGCTGTAGTGAAAGTTATTAATAGACCATGCTTTTGCTCATATTTGGATTCTGTTGGCTACATTAATTGATGTTGACTTGTGCTTGTCTGTTAGTTGAGTGTGTTCTGCAGAGCCCTTGTTCACTGCTGATCAAGATCGACACACTCAGCAAAGAGCAATAGATTTGTTTGTGTGGCATTAGAACAAAGATTTTGAGGCCTAAAATATAGTTTATGAAGTACTGTCAATGACAGAGCAAAAGTGTGAAGAACCAAGCAGTTGAGCAACTTAATTAAATATCCAAAGGCATATTGTCTATTTATTGATGTTTTATTATATTACAGAACCCAGGCTTTTCATCTCATTACATTGCTAGTTCACAGCTTGAATAACAGTACAAGAAACACTGGTCTATTGGCATTTGGACAAATGTACTATAATATGAAGATGTATTTGTTGATTTGTAAAAGCATATTTGGGTTTAAATGTTTCATACACAGCGATGCAGTGTTTTCAGATCTCTTGTGTGGACACTCATGGCTTGCATTTCCTTCACATGATCATTTGTCTGTGGTGACGACTGTGTGATTTGTGTTATGATTTGCAGTGCAGGTGATGTGCTGAAAGAGAGAGACGGAAGGAAAACAAAGGCCTATTGACAGTCAGATGAATGTTAGATAAATCTCACAAACCAACCAAAGCTTCTAGCGCTACCATTCACAGATATGAGCCTCTCAACGCCAGCAGCAGACAGACAGATTGCAAGAGCTGCTTTATGATTGAGAAAAGAAGTGAAATACAAGCAATATCCCCAAGTTTATTTGGAAGTACACTAGCATATGGATCAGATTTTTTTTTTTATTGCACATTTACATCAAGATATAAGCTTATTAAAATGAAAAACTTCGATATGGAATTGACTCATGAACGAAGATGAACAGAAGACACAAAAATTGGTTTCAAACTGAAATCTCTTTTGTAAAAATTCCTTTACTGGATATATCAGATATTTTACTATGAAAATTTGGTGCCCGGGAGCATGTCTGGGAGTGACACAAATAGTTCAAAACCTCTCAAATAGATGTCTGCCTAAAGCTAAGAGACATTTGATTTCATTTGGTCTCTCAGGCTACCTGTAGCTGTTTGTTGGCTGCTCACCGACTCTGCTTCCTGTTTGTCTGAGCAGCCTGATGTTCTCTTAAGGTCTGCCGTGTTAATCAGAGGCAGTGGCAAATGGAGCCTGTTGTATTACAGCAGATCGCTGATGGGGGGATTCCTGGGGCAAACACTGAACAACCCCTGTGGCCACCTACTTTACCCGAACAAGTGTTTGAGATATCACTAATAAACACATATACCACTACAGGAGCCACTGAAGTTTGTAGATTAGATTAATGCTACCTTTCATTTTCTGAAATCATTTGTGGTAACATTTCTAAATAAAAAAAGAGCAGAGAGGTTAGATAAATCAAGAGAGAGAAGCTCAATATCACTCAACACTTCAGCCAGTGAAATGCTGCCGAGGCTGGCAGACAGATTAACAGGCCCTGCAGTAAAAGGGATATTCCTGGAACGTTCACCCGTCCGTCCCTAAACCTGATCCACACAAGCTGCTCTCACTGCGCTGAAGATTACGCTCTCTTATTGATCGGGAATCATATGAGCTTGCTGATTAAAATCTTCACTGGTGAAATTCTTCCTCCTTGGCACACGGCACTTTTCTGGGCTGACGCATAATTGGCACCATATTTCATCTTCATGACCTTAAAAGCAGGAGATAAGGTGGCATTCGCTGAGGTTTATGCCAGACCGTTTGCTGGAACGTTAATTGCATGAATGCGATCACAGCTGCCGAGCTGCTACCTGACCCTATCAGAGCGGAGCAATTTGAATGGTGAAAGTTATTATGCAAAACAGGCAGAACAGAAGAGGAACGCTCGATTAAATGAAATGTCACAGTGTCTGGAGCTTCCGTTTTGCATTAGAGAAAATAGGGAAAAATGATCAAAACCCATAAAGCCTGGAATGATGTTTTGTTCGTGTGTGCGTGTATACACACCATCATTCAAAAGTTTGGTGTCAGTACATTTATTAAAAGAAAAGTCAATGTTGAAGCTTATTCTTTTTCAGGATTCTTCAATCAACTGAAAATTCAAAAGAACACATTTTCTTTGAAATAAACAATTTTCTCTGACAAAAACAAAAATCGTGACTTTTGATTAAGTTGATGCATCCTTGCTAAATGAAAGAATTACTATTATTTCCCCCATATAAATTTCATTTTTTAACAAAAAGCCCATGTAGCATTAGGGAATGTACAGAGCTAACAAGTGCATGCGATTGGCTGAGAAATCTGATGATGTGACACGTGTGTTATTAAAGTCTCATTCAGAAATTGTGATGTGAGTCATTAACATTTCTAAATCTGGTTCTTTGAGTGTATTAACTCATGTCCTGCATATCTGTGTAACCTGATAAATCACTTCTGTTCTGCTGGCTAAAGCATGTCTGCTTCACAAACTTCACATTATTCAAAAACAAGCTAGTTTCTGTTGATGTGATGGTGACGAGAAATTCCTGTTACTGGCTGAGCTAGATAAGTTTCACATTTTCCCCAGTCACACAAAACCAGTGCTGTTACCTTTACGAGTTTTACCTGCTTTTCGGTTCACTTCATTCCCTGAGTCTATTATGGCTGTTTCTGTGTTTTCAACACAGTAGTTTAGACTAGGATCTTTACTGATCTTAGATCCATCCATCATAAAGCTCTAAATATGCCCCGTCCTTTGTGTGTCCATTTGCAAAATATTTTGACTCATTTGATTGTTCTTTCAGCTGCAAAAAAGTGCGTTCAGCGTAATTTATTAATTTACAATTTATTTATTAATTTTTTTTTTTACTTTTACATTTAAATCCATTCCAGATAAGGTGACCGTATTGTACTTATAAATATAAATAAAAAAAAAATAAAAAAAAAGGGAGTTAACATTAGTTTAATGTGTTAGGAATCATTAATCTAAACTTGTGAAGTATTGTTCATTGTTAGTTCATGACACCTACTGCAGTGACTAATGCTAACGAGTCTTGTTGTAAAATTTTTAATGTAGTTAATTTAGCTCACAAACTCACTCCTTTGGTTAATGTGATCCCTACCGAGATAAAAGTGCAGAGTTTTCGGTGTAATTCTTTTGTTAATTTAGATTTTCATTTCGTATGTAGATGGAGTCAGCCGTACGCTATTGTACCTGAAGGTACAAAAAAGCTTTTCAGATTGGTAAATAGGATGAATTCTGAGACTCAACACCACATAGCTCATGCTGCCTGTTTGAATGCTGTGATCTGTTGATGGAGTGTATGTGATATGTGAATCCGGCTTTATGCTTGCTGAAGGTAATGATTGAAAAGTAGTTTGACCAAAACCATGTGGGGATTTGTACATTGTACCTAATCAACCAATTGTGGCACACGCAATGTCAAAGCAATGCACCTGCGCATATCTAAAATATATGAGGACTGTGGAGCACATCAATAGTAAAACAAAGCCAAGACCTGGATATTTTGGGCAATTTAGAATTCCTGGCCTAAAAAAAAGGACGTGTCTGGGAAAAAGTGGATGTATGTTCACCCTAATTCCAGAGAATACCACAGATTTCCAAAATCAGCACAGAAAAAAAAATGGAGTAAGAACTAACAATCTGAGAGAATGTAATGCATTTACTAATAAAAGACTTCTGGGAAATAACAGCAGCATGTCTGTAATTTTTTAAAGCGATGCTGTGTTTGACTGCACGCTGGCAGCATACTGAGGGAAGGAATGAGCGTGAGACGTGGGATTGTGTTTCTGCGCGTGAAAATGGTCTTTGATCATGGTGGAGCGCTTTGGGTCTTTTGAGCATGACAGCTCGGGTGCCAAGAACACACTGCGGCATAGACGCTCTGGACTCCAGCAGGCTTTTATCATGCTGTCTGAGAGAGAGGGAACACTCACGCACCCATACTCATTTCCTGCCACTTCCTGCTTTTCAACACGGGCGGCTTCAAATGTCATGCTGTTATCTTCACTGACTCTTCATTCCTGATGTGTTTGTGTGTGTGCCTTTGTTCTGTTTATGTAGCACATGTCTGTTCTTGTGCCTTTTATAAAGACATTTCTAATGACTTAAAATTGCATTTGCTAAGCATTTATAGGTATTATTATAGTGATAGTTCAACCAAAAATGACATTTCTGTAATCATTTCCTCACCCTGATATTGTTCCAAACCTGTATGACTTTCTTTCATCTCTGGAACACAAAAGAATTGATATTTTGATAATGAAGATATATTGAGATTTATTTTTTATTTTTTTATTCATGAGCGGAAGTTTGGTTACCAGCATTCTTGGAAAAAAATAATAATAAAAACTTTAATGTTCCATACAGGAAATACATATTTGTATAATTGTACAATACAATTGAAATATTTGAGTGAACTTTCCATATGAATGCAATTCTAATTGATCTGTTGGTAAAAAAAGTGTGTCTAATATTATTGGTGCCGATTGCCAATATTTAAGTATTCAAATCATGTTGCTTTTGAAGGATTCTACTATTACCTTTCTAAGCAATTGGACTTAAGATTGTTGTCTGGCAGAAAATAAAAGGGGCTAAAATTTCCCATAGGCTTGGTTAATATCATTTTCCACAGTCCTGGTTACATCAGCAGAAAAGTGTTTTAGTGGCAGATAATGTTGTCTTTTTTTGCTTTAGAATAATGTGCACTGATGCATCATGCAAAAAGGCCTGATACATTTATTAATAGAGCAAACAGGGAAATTTCTGTCTCTAGAAATGGACATTGTTGTCTTTAAAAGCTGATCTCTTCATTAGTTGGGTCTTAATCATTGTGCCTGTATATGTAAGGCAAACAGAGCTGTGCTATTTTCTCACAGTTTCTGTCTTCGCTTCAGGAGACTGAACATGGTGTCCTGCCCTTGAGGTGGGCACAGCCACTGGAGTGTGAGGAAGCCCACCCTCACTCCTGCCTCTCTGTCTGTGTCCTGATCGCTCCAGTGGGCACACACACTTCCCTTTAATCCTCTACTGTATTACACACCATGTCTGAGCCAAGGACAACCTACCTGCGAGCCAAACGCCTGTCCCTTCATTTTAATTTATGTGGATTATTGTGTCCTCTCTGCAAGTGCGTCCGGTGACTAATGGGTTTCAGCAGGCTTGTATTTCTGCCCAGCATGGCCGTTTGAATACAGAGCTGCTGAGAAAGTCGCCTGGACCCGTGAAGAGGAAACATGTCCATGGCCTTGCTTACTAAAGCTTTATATGCTTTTTAAAGGGACAGTTCACCCAGAAATGAAAACTGACATTTGCTCAGCCTCATGCCATTCCAAACCGGTATTTGACTTGCTGGGGAACATAAAATAAGACACTGAATTTCCTGGCAGAATAAGAATAGATGCTAAATAAACAGCAACACTCTATCGCAGTAGTCCATGTACGTTGCGTGCTATGTTTCCAGTCTACTTTCATGCTGTATTTTTGTGTAATGGACTGAAACCTATCAAAACTCATTTACGTTCATATGAATTCTTATATAGACCTTATGTAGCTCCGCCCCTTTTAGCGTTGTGCACTTTGTCTTCTGTTTGTCTTTACACAGTGTAAAGGTAAGGTTATACAAATTTCTGAATGAACCGCTTGTTTTCAAGGGGTGGTTTACTGCTTTTTTTCTTTGCCTGATTGTGTTTATGGGGTGCAATATAACATGTCTTCGTGTTTCGTTTGTTAAAAAACGCCTTATTTTTCATATATTTCACCTTTATTGTAAGCTGCTTTCTCCTCTGTCATTTGAACGACCGGTTGACTTCCTGATTCTATGAAACCACTCCCTCAGAAACAGGCAATGGGCTCAGATTGGTTAGTTGGGCCGGTGTGTTGTGATTGGCTAAACTGCGTACTGCACATTGTCTGGAAACTTCACGCCCATTACCTTTACGGGCGACAGCTGCATGTGCTGCGGTCAAATGTAAATAATGGTGTCAATATTGCCGTATCAGTTTGAGCCAGAATCAGACCCAGAAAGCAGTAATGAAGAGAGTCAAGCAGAACTTCCATAGCACGGCTCTTACAAAACGTTTCTGAATGGAAGTTTGCTGTTGTGATTACATATCATTTTTTGAAGTTTGTACACGTTTGTCTTATACACACAAAATAGCATCGAACTAACTAACTATAACCAAACAGCATTGGCTTATGTTTACGTTCTTGATCAAATCTAAAAATTACATCATAAAGTATACATGGAAAATACATTTACAAAATTAGTACACAATTAACATTCGGGTCCAAAATGTTTGTACGCGTTTGTCATAGACACACGAAATAGCATTTAACTAACTGGCTACTAAAGCCAGCGTTGGCATTTGTTTACGTCCTTGATAAAACTAAAACATTACGTCTGAAATTATACATGCAAATACATTTAAAATTATTAAACCTTACTTACAGGTTGTGGCCCAACAACTGCTGCCTCTGGTTTTAAAGTTGGAACTGCTCCATGTTTTAGTAATAGTTTCTGTGTGAATCCGGCATTGAACTTGTGTAGATTCTGGAAGCTGTCTTCCATAAAATGCGCAGCACAGAGAGCTAAATTAGGATAGTAATTGTCAGGAACATAATCAAACATAAATTTTAACCATTGCTGACGAACTACAGCATCCGTAGGAAGCCCGAACACAGAAGACCTGACAGCTGGGTGAAAAATAACACTGTTTCAACGGCATGGCTACAACTCTCCACTATAACTCTTCCTCTTCGACAAAGCCGCAGAACATGGCCTTGCCCCCTCTTTGGCATGTTCCGGAGGGAGGGGTTGATGCAAATTTATGGGTTTTTTACGTATGCAACCCGGGAAGTATCTCGTTGTAGTCATAGGAGTCGTTTTTGTAGGCATTAAACTTCCTGATTTTTAAAAGACGATATCTCCGCTTACGTTGAACTTTCAGCGCAGCAACTTTGCAGATATCGTTCATGCACCAACAGCAACATTGCACACTATTTAAAATGAAAAAAGTGAAATCGCAGTAAACCACCCCTTTAAAATCTTCCCGATCTAGTGACAGTTGTTATGACATCCACTTGAAACATTACAGTGCACATGATAACTTTCGTTAGCTCTATAATAAGTAGAGCTACCGGAAAAAATGTAAGTTCAAAGACAGAATTCTAAAGATGGCTGCACACTTGTTTCTCTAACCTATAAGGTCTATAGCACGCCAAGATGAATTGTGCAAGATTTGATGTCAGTGATGCCAAATTTCTTTGGTTGTTGCATGATTTACTGAGATTCAGAAAGTTTAAATATATAAGCGCAAATTTCATTTGAGGGCTAAATATAAAGCAAATAATGACATTAAATTTCAGACGTGTTTTCCTTACATGAAACTATTGGATGAATTTAGATGTTATGTTTTTTGTTTTTTTTGTTAATTTCTATTATGGCAAAAAAGATCATGGCTTTCAACAAAAGGTAAGCCTTCTAACAAAAGATCTGCTTTTGTATTCCACAGAAAGTCATACAGTTTGAAATGACATGAAGGTTATTAAGCAATGATAAAATGTCCATTTTTAAAAAGATAGTTCATCCAAAATGATGAACAGATTTACATGATTTAATTTAGACTTCTGTTTAGATACGTAAACAATGATTGACGCACATACATGGAGTGCGTCACAGACGGTAAACATGGAAGCTCATGCGTATGTCATTTACTAGAACTACTTGGTTCCCGCGAATCACACATGCACATTTTTGCTTCTGTGTTTACCAAATTTGATGTTCCCTATGCATGTGTGATAGAAACTCTCAAGGTTTAAAAAATAAAAAAATAATCTAAATTTGTGTTTAAAAGATTCACACACAATTCTTATATGGCTTTGGTAAGACATGAAGATGAGTAAAGGTGACCGAATTAAAATTTTTGGGTGAGCTATCCCTTTAATTCTTTGTGTGTGTGCGTACCAGCGGCCTGCTCATCAGGGTGAGTCATACTGTGGGGCAGCTCTGCCACCTGTGATGGTGGGAGATTAGTTACACTGTACATAGCAACGCCCTTTTCATGGTTTATACTCTCCTCCATGGCACCCCCACCCTCTCTCTCTCTCTCTCTCTCTCAGATTCTTTCATTTCACTCTCAACCGTGCCACACTGATTTGCTCGCCACTCTGATTTGCTCACCACACAAACAGCCACTGAAAAACTGCGCAACAGCAAACCAAAAAAAAAAACCATGACGAGGGGGAAAATACAATAGCAGCCTGTGCGAGCTTGTTCTTTCAGTACGTGGCTCTCAGGAGCTTCCTGATCGCTGCAGTGGCGGAGTGTGTGTGTGTGTGTAACCGTTTGTGTAACTGGGCTCTGGAGGAAGCAGGCAGCCTGACCCAGTTCCAGACTCAGGCAGGCCGAGAGACATCGCTTATCGGACAGATCGGACTTGTTCTCTGGCACCGCTGATCACAGACTCGCTAACATTCTGACGCTCGGATACAGAGAGACGAGCAGAAGAGGGAGCGAGCGAGCGAACAAACGGTCCGCCTCACTTTTTTTGTCCTCCTCGCCCTGTTTCTTTGAGCTCTGCGGCAGCGAGGCTTTTCTCTCATTCTGTGTTTCCTGTCAGCCACATAAAATGTCTGACATGTGGCCAGCGTCTAAGAAGGGAAGGTCTCTTTTCAAAGCACGCCTCTTCTTTTAAAGACCACGATACGCCTTTGAGAGAAACTTGTGCTTGTTTGTTTTGTTTTCTTCCTCTTTTTCTCTCGCTCATCTGCATCCCACTCGAGTTTCTTTAACTTGAGCAGTGCGTGTCCACCGACTGGGCTCCACCTTTGGCTTGGGTCTATCCTCAAGATCAGCGAAGAGGTAAACAATATCTTGTTTTCCATAAATATGCCATGCTTTACAACTTTGAGATCATACAAGCTAAATACGTAGAGGTAGATGTCTCATGCTGAGCCGGTTACGTGAGGGCGGGTTGGACTATTCACGTCTTCGTCTAACAGGATGTTTATCAACCCTCTGCTTGTGTGGTGCAGTCAGTCGTGTTATTGTGTCTACAGCTACAGGGCGCTAGCTTAACTGGTCGAAAGCACGAGTGCTTTTTGGAGCCCCGCAAAAGCCACAAGCGTGCAAAAAACTATCAAGGACAGACCCGTGCATACATTTGGCCGGCGGAACTGAGATTTAAAGTTGCTGGGGATTTTTCCTGCGTGTTCGCTTATTAAATCAGTGGCGCGGATGACATGTGAGCGGCCCAGACAGACAGTGGGTGTCGGACAGAACTGCAGCTGTGCGGAAAGCCCCCGCTTATTTGAGACAGGAATGGATGGTGTGCCTGTTTTTGGGTGGGTGTTGGAACAGGGGTCGTCTAGTGTCAGTTAGGGTGATAGCAGGCAGAGGTGTCTTGTGTTTTGACAGGCCTGTCCGTTCATTCCAGCGAAGTAAGCTGATTATATCGTCATGGTCTCTCTCTCTGGAGCGAAGTCTGGAGGGGCATTTAATCTGCTTGATCCACTGAGAAGTGTACTGCCTGAAACGGTGTATGCATGTGTGTGTTTGAGGGAGGAAGGGCAGGGTTGCACTATGACCCATTTAGCAAACAGCTCCTTCAGTGCAGCACTGTGCATAGTGCGGCTGTTTCTAATTATGCCTCTCGTATCCAAGACAGAGTGAGAGCGAGAGGACGAGAGACGGTCTTGTTGCAGAACGGTCATATTAGAGGGTTAGTTCACTGAAAAATGAAAATGGTCATCGTTTACTCAACATTATTTTGTGCCAGACCTGTATGACTGTATTTCTTCTGTGGAACACAAAAGGCAGTGTCTTAAGGAGTATCCTGAGTGCTCTTTTTCCATACAAGGAATGTAAAGGGAGGCTGTTAAGCCACAAGTAGGGCAAAATGCACCATAAATGTGACCCACACAACTTTAATTTCAGGCTGTTCCTACATAAAGGTAGCAGAAGACATGGAAAACAGTGATGAGAGACAATCCTTTTGCAGAACAGTCATTGTAGAGGGATAGTTCACCCAAAAACGGAATTGGTCATCATTTATCTGACAACATTTTGTTCTAAACCTCTATGAACCTTTTAGAACAAAAAAAGACAATGTTTTGAGAAATCTACTGAGTGCTCCTTTCCCTATAAGGAAGGTAGAAAGGAAATGTCAAGCCACAAGTAGGGCAAATGCATCATAAAGTGGCCCATTCTGCCTTTTCTACATGAAGATAACATATGGCTTCAGAAGAACTACTTTTATGATGATTTAACAGGTGAAAATAAGGTTCCATTAGTTAGCATAACTTAATGCAAGAACTAACAATGAGCAATACATTTGTTCCATAATTTATTAATCTTTATTAAAGCTAGTTAATAAAACTGGAATTTCATTGTTAGTATTCTTTCTTTTTTTGTTGTTGTATGGAAAAGAGCAGCTTAAACGTTGTTCCATATCCTTTCTTCCTGTGAATTATTCCTGTATATTATTGCTGTATATCTTTGTTTTGATCAGGTTACTGTTATTCAGATTGGTTGGAATGATTTAATGTTGTTCCTGTGTTATTGGATGTTATATGGGAATGTTGGTTGGGTTTCAGTTATTGTGTGTGTGAAGTGGGATGTGTCAGGGGAAAGTGGGAAAGTACCGTTCCTCCTGTTGGGATGTGTTTTTCTCTGCAGTGTGTGGTGGTTTCTCATGAGTCTGGCTTTTCTCAGGACTGCAGAGGGAATGTGCCGCTTTCTTTGGAGCAGGACACACACATACTGCCAGCTTTGTGCCTCTACTTAGAAACACAGTAGACAGGAAGTGGCCATTGAACTAAAGTTCCTCGTTAGAGCCAGCTTGGCCGGGTGTCCCAACCTTCTGCTCAGTTTCACTGTTTTATGTGGGATGAAGTTCTGCGGTGAGGTTATAAATCTTGTGTACTGCAAAATTACTTGGAATACAGCTCGCTTACTGTCTCTGGGCATGTTTGCAATGTCATACTGCAGTAGTACTCGTAGCAGCATGCATTCGTAGAGTTTACAAATCACAGTATCAAACATGTATGCATGAAATACCAAAATGTGCAGTAAAAATTAACCTTCCATTTACAGTCTGACAAATAAAGCAGGAGGGATATCAGTCACAATTTAGCTTTTTTAAGTTTTGTTCTGATGATCATGTTGAACCATGTTAATGTCAGTACACAATAACTTTGAGTGCCACATAGTAAAATGAACTAGCAAGGTCGTGGCATTTTAATAGGCACAGAACCAGCACACTTGCAGTGCATTTTGAACATAGCCTGAGAACTGAATTAGTAACAGTTGTGATTGAGACGTCTCCCTGCAAACACTCCGGGTGTTTATGGAACATTGGATATGGCGTCTTCCTCCACAGCAAGAACTCTGCTGGAGAAACAACAACACTGTCTGCGAGCTATATGATGCAACAGATCAGTGTCAATGTGTTCATCTCACACTTGCAGTGTAGGCAGCTTAGTCATCGATAATAGGAGCAGTCTCCTGCTCTCTGAGCAGATGAGGGGTTACTGACACCTCAGGACATGACTGACAGCTAACTTCACTAAAGGTCTCAGTTCTCAGTATGATGTCATTATGCTGAGTTGCCCAAATGTTACCAACAAGCCACAATGGGTGTTTCATGCAAGCTCTGGCCTGCTCATTTACGAATTGGGAATGTGATGCTATTTGTGGTCATAACGTTATCGCGAAGAGTGCTTGTAGTGATTTAAGCAGTCTACCGAATAACTTCTGTCTCCTGTGACTGCTTTTGCATTTGAAAAAATTGCAGTTGTAGTTTAAATTGGCAGTGAATACACTTTATTTTGAAGTAATTTACATTGGACTTAGTGGTCGACCGATATTGTTTTTTTGACCGCCGATGCCGATATCTTGGAAAGCAAGGTGGCCAATAGAAAGCCGATATAATTGTATTTATTTTAATGAATATTTAAGACATTTTTAAATAATTTGAAAATGGATTAAAAAATAAATGTGTAAAATAAACATACTTTAGATGACAAATTATTTTTCACAAATAAATAAATATTTAATAAAAATATAATTAAAAAGGAAGTAAACACTGTAACCAACAGGGCACTCGGTATTCTGGGAAGTTTGTGTGCATAGGGAAACATATTTTATTTTCAAAAAAAGCCAAGGTAACAATCATTTTACATATTGCACACAGTGAAAACGACATGAATATAACAGTGGGCAAATGCATAAAAGCGCAGCATAATTTAAAATCAGTTTAAAGTTTGTTGATCGCGCCTGTGCGTCTCCATTGAAGGTGAACTCTCCTCCTGTCCGCATTCACACACGGACCAACCGTCACACAGAGAACACGCAATCATGCAAGATACAAATGCACACTTCACAAGATATCAACTAGATTCGACTAAGTCTGCAAGGTTTGTGAAATTAAATGTTCATTAGTCATTCAAAGATTTGTTTAAATGATATAAATAAATATTTGCTTAATGCTAACAGCAAACGAGAAAGTATTATAATATAAGTATTATAATTACTAATAATATAAAAGCAATCGTTATAAGACTTTTTTGCATACATTTTTTGTTCCTTTGTTTAACCGTTCTATCTGATTATTAGACCGACTTCTGTCCGTATTAGACAGAACTGTTAAAGACGACAGCGAAACAAGAGGGAGAATGTGAGCACTCTGTGCTCAGGTGCTGCTGCTCTCATCGCCGTCAAAATAAAAGTCCAACCTCGAACGCATCTGCCAAACAGAAAAACTTATCGGCCAATACCAATATTTGAAAAATACCAAATATCGGCCGATATATCGCCCTTGGCAATATAAAATATACCTATATAAAAATACCTTTTGTATGCCACATAGTAAAGTAAACATGCTACATAGCGAGATCCTGTAGGCGCAAAATAGTAGGCAGTATACATAAGATACTGCGCAGTAAGCAGCACACTTGCATTTTGAACATACAAGAACCAAATTAATAACACTTGTTAATAATTGTGACTGTTTTTACAGATTGTGAGAAATTTGCAGCCCATTGATTTTGTCGATTGCTCAGGACTTGAATGTATGTGCAAAAGAAACAACAGAGAGATGTATTTATTTCTTCAAAGAAAGACCGAGTGACTGGCCATTACTGCTAATGACTGCTCCGCTGTGAGATCCTGCACGCGTATGTGTAAAGTGCAGTCGGCGTTCCTCCGTGACCTTCATCAGATAGTGTCATCCTGGAGCGTCCCAGCCTCCAGCACACTTGGCTATGCATGAACCCCCCTCACGGCCCCGCCGCACATTCCAGTGCACTCAGCCTTATCAAATATTTATAGCTGAATTACGGCCCGCTGCGCAGTGCCCAGCCGTCGACTGTATTTTGGAGATGCTTTGTCTGCACACAGCCAGCCTCCCTGTGCTTTCTCTGAAAGAGCTCCTCCTTTCATTGGCCTCTTTTTGTTCTTGCAGAGGGAATGAGATACATGTGTTGTGTGTTTCTGTTTGTGCGGCTGCAGTTATATGCGTGCATCGTGGATCCACTCAGGTGTATTCTGTATTGGAGACGCTCAGCAATTATTGTGCTGTCTGTTTGGCAGCATGATTGTGATGAGAGGTAACTCCCTAATGACAAGTGGCAGATGTGACCCAATTGCAGTCACTCAAGGAAGAGCTTCTGCATCTTTCTGTTCGTCTGTGTTTGCATGTGAAGGTGTCACAGGGGTGATATCTCGTTTGTGATTAAATCCTCTGGCCGTAAACTGCAAAACTCTGCATTTGTGGTAGTGTTTAATGTTTAATTTTGATTAATTGCTTAATTTCGACTGTAGCCCGATTGCTACTAAAGGTCGACCAGGTTTTAAATTGAGGAATCATTGAGTAAAACATCATCGGCTGCACCTGCAGAGCTGCTCAGAGGACTGTATTTTCCTCTCTTTTGTCTGTTTTTATTTTCCTTCTCACAGCTGCATCAAGTGTGCATCTTCCTGAGCTCTGTGTTGTGTGGATGTTTTTATTAGAACAACAAAGCCTGGTTTTCCTTTAAGAGACGTGGATCTGCTGTTGCTATATTTATCTGTCCTAGAAACAGCTCGAGTGACTGTAGCCTTGATTCAGCTCCCTATACGCCAAAGAGGAACTAGTCTAATAAATTCATGCTGCTTCTAGTAAATAATAATCACACAGATTCACAAAATTAGATTGAGATACTCTTTGTTAGATGTCTCTGCACTGTTCATTTTAATGTTGAATGTCACAGTTGTCATTCATATCGATCACAATGTTTCTGTGACTTTTAAAACATGTCTTTTTAAGAAACAAGTCAATCTAGACCATGCTGTTTTATGAATGACACAGTGGCGTGACTGCAACCCCTTGAAGCTGTACCCTAAACTTTGCAATCTGATTCACATATTCATTTACTGTACACATGCATTACATATATTCTGAAGTGATTTGTAGCGCATATACAAACTTGTAGCACATATACAGGAGAAATTGCTGTTTTTGTTTTGGCATTTCTAAAAAAATGTCAGAAAAAGCCTTTTTTTAATATGTAGAAAATATTCAGTCACGCCCACTGGCCAGTTTGTAAGAAGTAAAGAAACATATGTATATGTACAAGTTTTTTTTTTATCTGATTAAGAGTAGTTAGATTGAAAGGTTTACATTGCTAATTCAATTGGATGTAAAATTCATTTGGATCAATTTCAGTTGGATTGAGGTATTTACACGAAGGCATTCAGTCCGATTGAGTCATCAATCTGATTATAAACAGATTACTGGGTTGCATGTAAATGTAACTAGTGTTATGCATATACCATGATTCAACTGTGGGTTCAGTTTGAATCTCTTTTTTGCTTCATGTCAAGTCTGGCATCTCATAGAAATGCAGTTTTTAATTAAACTGTAGGAAATTATATGATTCTGCACACAAATAAATTTAATATTCATGCAAAGTTCCAAATTATTGATGCAACATCATGAGGAAAAAGAAATACGATTATTTAAGTGTGTGATGGTATTGACACAGTTACGGCATTGAGTGCCTTGTTGCTAAAATGGCTGTATTGCATTGTTTAAATGGTTAATGAATATTTTGTTTAAAATATTTTCTGAAAAATGTTTTATATAGCAATATTTTGTATTATATTTTAAGCAAATGCACTATTTGCCATCATTCAACTAAAAGATATAGTCCCTTGACCTGTGCAGTTACATAAACAAATTCACTTTATAGTTGGTACTACTGTATAACATATTTTAGAATCCCTTGAATGTTGTATTAACCAATCAGCATCCAGAACTGGAACTATGTGTAGCAAATCTTTTTGTTAAAAGTAACTCTGTTTTAATAATAGGTCAGTACTCTATATAGAAGTCAAATTCAGTAGCAGCTCACTTGACTGCTTGTGAGGCTGATGAAAGGTTTATTTTAGAAGTGTAAATCCACAGCTAGTCTTTCCCCTGCTGCTGCGGGATCAGGTTCAGTGAGAGACATGCAGGCAGAAAGACAGTCAATACAAATTGTCTGAGCTCACATCTCAACAATCAGAATTATTCAGCTAGACTGCGCTATCACAGAGATTGGTGGTTAGACGCTTACACTGTTTACTGGTATAAAAACTCTTCCTGTTGGTCAGTGTGGTTACGTTTCACTTTCAAGGGCTGTTTTAGAGGCATCCAGACATGGGCATGTCTATCTGACCTCTGTTGATAGAAATAGAAATGGTAGGTTGTGCGGCCAAAAGTCCAGCACAGATTAAGATCACATGCACACACTTGTATGAAATGCAGTGTCTTTTTTTTTTTTTTTATCTCGCTCTTTTTAAAAAATAGGCCTACTGTCAATTATTTAGGCGTTATTTGTTTAATAACTAGGAAACATTACAGATTTCTCCTTCAACCTTCTTTTTTTTTTTTTTTTAAACTGCAACACTAAAACAAGGATTTGGAAAAAAAAAGGGTGTAGGATTTACATTAAAACTATTTTCACTCAGAAGCAATCTGTATTATTTACAGCTTTAAAAACTTTTTTATTTTGTACAATGATCGCAACTGCAACAAAGATCTCAAAACACTTGCTTTAAGTCTAAGATGTCACAGGCTTTTTTCTTTAAACATAAATACAGTCTTAACTCCTTAATGACCTCCAGTTCTGCTTGTAGGAATTATGGGAATGTTGTAAATGAGAAACTGAAATGACATCTAAATCCATAAGCCCCTGGTACACAGCATTTAGGGTAGCACAGCACAGTTGTAGATGTGTTCCCTACTAGCAGACATGAAGAGTAGATTGTGATGGCGATCATGTGCAGCTAGTCCCATGACTGCCATGTCTGCGTGTAGCATGAAATCTGCTTTCATCCCAGTGACCAGATGGCATGCCATTTTCACTCACGCACTCACATACTAAGTTCAGCTGCAGTTTTGTACTCTAGTGTTAGGCCGGGCTCGTAATGAATCCAATTACTGTCCACTCAGTCCAGCTCTTGTGTAGTCATACTAGTGCCAATTTAACCTTCTGATTCAATTAGAGTCTCAGGAAAGACCTCTGATCTAAGGTGAAGCTGCAGATGTTTACTGTGCCGTGAGAAAGTACTCTCAGAGCCCAAACTGTGTTTAGTTCACACGGGCGCATGGTCATAAATGCATCTATTGCTTGTGTAGAGTTGCGTCATTTAATTTAGGGTGCCTACAGGTCCCTAAAAAGTCTTTTATAATAAACGTTAAAACACATTGATTTGACTTAGCAAATGTGAGTGCTGCACGTTCTATATGCTCATGGTTTTATTTGCATTCATAATCAGTGAATAGAGCACATTTATGCTAAGCAATTGCTTATGATCTACAGATTATGAATTTTGACATTTAATTTAACGTAAACTCTTACAGCTTTTCTCTGGGCTGCCTTGTCATCACAGGAAGGACTAAGAACTTCATTTAACACATTCAGTGTTATGCATTTACCCCGTTTTGCAGTTGAATGTGAGCCCTAGCTTGTTTAATTAAGTAGAAAAGTCTGAGATACAGGATTTATTCTGAGATTGTATGCGTTTGTTTGGTATGGACATACGGTATTCATTTTAAAAAGGTCTTAATGTCTTAAATTGGATTTTTGAATCCTGCAGATACCCTGTTAATTGGTTCATTGGCAGGAAGAACAGCTATCAGGAAAACAAATGGGTTTTCTCGCTTGAAATTGTTTGTGTTTAACCTTGGGTTTACATAATCATTGGTTATCTTAGTTCACCCTCTTCATACTTTACCTGGGTAGCAGTTCATTCTGAGTACTGAAGTTTCAAGAACTCAAGGTGTACTTTTTTTGCATATGTACAAAGTTGCTATAATAACATCGCTCGAATCACACAAAAAAAAAAAAAAAAAAAAAAGAGAGAGAGAGAAACCCGTAGGTGTGTTTTCAGTCACGGTTCCTCATTTTTAGCCGTTCCCTCAGATGCTGAAACTAAACACAGCACATGAAAGTTTCTGTGACAGTATAAATCATGTAAATATTCAGTAAGGTTTGCACTAAGGTAGTGTATGATTGGTGGCATGTTGCTAAACAGTTCTCTGTTATATTCTAGCAAATTAATAGCAGTAACCCCAATGATAATACAGTGCTGACCCCCATTCAAAATAGCATTAAGTGTTATTTTACCCAGCATAAAACCTTTTATAGTCAGTCACATGGAGCATGTTTGCATGTGTTTATGTGCTGTTTAGGTTGGATGGATGTGAAAAGGGATGCATCAAACTTATTTGTGTTCCATTTGAGCTGTCAAGCATGACACACTTGTTTGTTTTATCTTCCGACGCCCAGATCATTGACTAACCAGAGTGTTTTCTGTGCTTACAGACGTTCAAGCCTCTGGTAGGGAAGACAGTGTTAGGGTCCATCACAGCCATCGAGTTCTTCTCTGACAGACACCTGGACTTCCTAACAGATGAAGGAGCCTGTCAGCCGTATCAGGTGAGAGCCTCTTTGTCTCATTTGCTTGCAGTATTTTGGAGTTACATTAGGCTGTGTTTACACTAAGCTAAAAGGTGACCCATCTCACATCTCTCCCTGTGTGGCCTTGTCCGTTTACAAATTTTGGCTTCCAAGATGGATCTCCTGGTTGAAAACCCTCAGGCTAACGTGCGTTCCTTGAAATCCATTGCTAGTATTCCCCCGCCATCTGAATATGTTCCCTCTAGCTTCAACATCCTGCTGGGTGGATGGGTATACAAGCTGGTCAGCTACATGAGTTTGCCTCTGTGAGCGCTTCATGCTCAGAGCACTAATAAGGACAACAAACAGCCTCTTCTATTGTTCTGTGCTAAGCCACTCTCATAAACAGCTTAATTAATCTAGCTTAGATAAAACACACAGTGGCAGAGAGAGAGGCTCTGAAAACAAACACACATGACAGATGGGAGGAGATGCTCTCCACTGCTGGATTCATATTCACGACATGTTTTATCCCCAGTGTTGCGGGCTCACCTCCATCCTGCACGGTGGATAATGAAAAGCCATCTGCCAGCAAATTATCGAACGCTCTCTCCCCCTGAACCCAAACCTGGGCGTAGCATGTGGGGAAATTGTTATAAATTTAAAAGCAAGTCCTTGTTTTGTGTCTGCTGCAGTGGTGTGGTTTACCGTGAATGTGCCTTCGTTTCATTGGAACGCCTGTGTTCACATTTCCGTAGGTGATGTGGACTAATCTAGTTTAGATCTATGGGATTGCTAGTGGTACTTCTGTGTAGGAAGTAGAAAAAAAGAAAATAAATGCTGTGTTTTTGGTTTGCAGTAAATGTAGCAAATATATCAATTATATGACTGAATCAGAAGCCTGATCTGTTCCAAAACGTTTGTAGGCACATGGGGCTGAGCTTGTGATGCAAAGATTGTTCTAGTAGGTGGAAAAAAATGTTAAGATAACTCTGTGCATGCCGACTGCCTAAATATTTCCACTAAAATCTTAATGCTATGTGAGCTTCTTGTATAGTAATTTTTTTATGACAAAGTGTGGTGGCCAACACTTTCTGTCATATTATTAATTTCTCACAGCAAATTATATTATTTTATAATATTGTATGTTTATATATATAGGCTATATTAATAACTACAGGGGTTCTATAGGGTTGACGTTTGTAATGGTGGAGCATATATAAAGAAAATCTCTGACAGCTATTTTCTGATGTCAAACGCTGTTTGTGTGGTGGATGTGCATTTTGCCACCATGTTGAGTATTTCATATCAGTCGCATATGAGACTCATTTGTAATTAGGTTGCTACATTAGTTTATGTAGACATTTGACCACAATGCAGCTAAGTACTAGGGCTGGGTATTGTTCTAAAATTTTCAATACCAATACCGATACCTTGACTTCGATACCGGTTCCTGAACGATACTTTTTTCGATATCAATTTTAACAAGACTACATTATCTCAAAAAAAAAAAAAAAAAACTCAGTCACATCACTCAAAGACTCCTGAGCCACTGCACAAAGGAACAAAATTTCCAACCCAATAAATCAGTGCAAATAATTTTAATAAAGCTCAAATAGTTTTCAGTTTACACATCTGTTAGGCTATGTTTACACTAGTTCATGTTAGTTTTAAAACGCATAGTTCAGACAGAATCATCATTTCTGTTAATTTTCCATTAATTTACTGATAAGCATTAGCACCTTCCAGCGCTGTCTGCTGCTATGTATAGCGTTATATGCCTTCTCTCTTCCGCAATCGCTGTTCTGACATAACATATTTCAGCATTACATGGCCAAAACACACATAAGGCGGCAAACGGAAGTTATTACAAACACTTGATGGTGGTTTAAAGGTGCAGTGTGTACATTCTAGTGGCATCTAGCGGTTGAGGTTGCGAATTGCAACCAACGGCTCAGTTCCCCACTCACCCCTCCCTTTAGAGAAGCTACTGTAGCCGATACAGGGCTAAAGATGTTGAAGTCACACCAGACACGAATGAAGCATTAAACGCGAGTGATTTACATGTTAAGTCAATGCAAAGACGCGATAGACATCCTGCGGCGTGATTCACGCGAATGAGGCGGCGCGAATGACGCGCAAATATTTTGGGCGTTTGATGCACGTAAAGCCCCATTCACACCGCTAGCAACACACAGCGACAAAGTGACATGATCCCATTCATTTTCAATGGAGAGCTGGTGACTTCCGGCGACAAGAGCGACAGTGACCGTTGGCGACAGAATGTGGGCGGGTCAAGCAACAAAAGTTAAGGATTGCTCAACTTTATGCAAATGACCAGCGAATTTCGCGACTAACAAATCTGTCAGCGGCACTCACACATCACCGTCTCGAGTGCACACAAGAGAGGACAGAGTTCCGGAGCAATTTCACTGAATATGATTTGACTGTAACGACGTAAAAATGATACGTGGAAAATGAACTGTACATTGACGGTTCGTGTAGTTAATTGTATGATGCAGTGAGAAGTTTAGCACCGGTTAATGATTTAATGCACTGAGCACTGCTGTAGTTTATTTAACAACACTCTCCAACAGCAGAATGCTAATTTTATTTCTTTTAAGTCTAATTCCTAGTCAGATTAGAATGATATCTTAGTTTTACCAGCGATATATATAGTTTGTGATTGCATTTTCTAAAGATATGTCCAGACATGCAGTCTACCAATAATATTAGAGCGACAGCAGTAGGAACGCCCACAAGCGTCTTCACAGTACAGAGTCTAGCGACATACAGTGGAAAAATTGCTGGTGGTGTGAACGGTTCTTAACGCATGATTCGCGCGAGTTGAAAAATCTGAACTTTGGCGAGTATTCGCGCTGCGTTAACCAATCAGGAGCTTGCTCTAGTAATGACGTGATTGCGACGTAGCGAGTGGAGGCAGAAATCCGAAACAACAATGGAGGACAAAATCATCGTCGCTGTATGTGGATACCCGGAGCTGTACGATACATCTTCGTACCTTTATAGAAACAGGAATAAAAGGGATCTTGCTTGGTGTGTTACTTTGTGCACAACATAGTAAATCATAATTTATATTTGTTACATAAAAATATTATTTCTATGTTACTAGAATACTTACTAGAATACTTATTCTAAAATACTAGAATACTTATGAAGTTAATATACTGCGCTACAGTCACGGACAGGACACTCTCACACTCACAGCATGTCGAGAGGAAGCAGGCAGGTATTTCTTCATCTCCACAGCGCCACTCAGAGCCAAGAAATGTCCTCGAAAGGAGTATTCCTCAATCCCTGCGTCTGTGACTCTCACGGGACCCTGCCATATTCCAACACATTATCATGTTGTGAAAACAAAAAGCCCGCCCCCTTTCAAAAATCCAAAGTCTGACCTCCGAAGTGCTTGGAAACTTGTTTGCTTGCTGGAGTGTGATGAGCTGGCTTGCTCACATCCTGTCTTGGCCTCTTTTCTCCTTCACGGATTTTTTCCACAGTGCAGCCTGATCCAGGGATGGACGGAGGAGGGGCTGGAGCCCAGGAATCTGTTTGGCATAATCACAACAATTGAGGCTCTGTGTGCGAGGCCAGTCGGCGAGAGTGAGAGAGAAACAGAAAACAGGAGTGCTGTTATGGTGTGCATTACTGGAAGAGACGTCTACACGCTTGTGACTTGCACTCATTATTCTCTGTGGGCTACATTACTGAGCGGGATTGGGTCTGGGCATGCATTTGCATTTGTTTATTCTGGAGTGGGATAGAACAGGAGGAATTTGACCTCTGACCTCATTGTGACTGCATAGAGGATTTGAGAACTCTGTAACAATGAAACATGCTCTTGTTTACTGTCATGGCAGTTAAGGTACATTCACGCTGACAGCCATTAAATTGCTGGAGGTCACCAAGTCGCTGTGCTGTTGGTTTCCAGTAGCTGTATCCAACCTTATCAGTACTAGATGGATTCTCTGGACATTGATCCACAATTTTGTGCTGCTTTTGTGACAAATTCTGCAGAAATGGACATAACATCATAATTTTATAGTATTAAAGGAGACATGTTATGCCCCTTTTTATAATATGTAATTGTGTCCCCAGAATGTGTCTGTGAAGTTTCAGCTCAAAATATCCCACAGATCATTTATTATGTCATTATCATTTTGAAAATGCCCATTTTTAGTGGAAGCAGAAACATGCTATTGTTGTTCATGTCTCTTTAAATGCAAATGAGCTGCTGCTCCCTGCCCCCTTTTCCAGAATAGGGATGTGCCTTTACAGCTCTTTCCTCCGATACTCTGCTAAAAAACATGTTTGGTTTTGATTATCATGTCTGTTGCGCTGAGATCATGTGTTTTAAACCATATTAGTTTAAATGTACACACATCCGAAGCATGCTCACAAAAAAGCAGCTGTCACATGGCATGTGAGTACTAAACTCTTTATCTTTCATGTCTTATTGCGCTTAAATTGTCAGATTAACACAAGTTTCTGTTAAAAACACAACATGAGTTACAAAACAGTCGGTTATGTCTGTGAAGGTAAACAACTGGGGGAAAAAAAGGCATGTTTATATTAGATCTGTGTGGCAGCATTGTAATATACAGTAAATAAATCAATAAATCCACTGCTCTCTTGTCTCCTCTGAGGCTGGGACTCTAAACAGTGTTCTGTGCTCGTCAGTGCAGCCAAAGACCGAACAGTTAGCATACTTTGCTCGAACTTTCACCATGGCATTAGAACTGGTATAGGCCTACCGATGTTACTTGCGAAAACGCACCGGTGGCACCGTGGGTGGAAACTTGCAGATTAAGGAGAGGTAAAATTATAATCAAATCCCCTTTTTATGTCACGGGAGGAGCGAAACTGAGCAGCTTGTTTTTTCACAAGCTTGCAGAGAAAGGCTTACCAAAAAATTTAATTACTAGGTTGTTCTTTTTCACGTTTTCTGGGTTGGTAGATGCACCGGGGGCCCAATTATAGCACTTAAACACGGAAAAAGTCAGATGACCAGTATTAAAGATTACACATGCACAATTTATGCACTAGTTGGATTTGCTGAACGTTTGTGAGATTTGGATAAATGTTTATCCAAATGTTTAGATTACATATTTGTGTTAGCTTAATGCCAACACTGTGAAAACAGTATTATATTATGCTCATCAATTATTAGACGGAACTGTTAAACACATGAAACTAATAAAGACAGTGAACCAGGAGCACCCGTGAGTCTTCAATAAATGAACAGCTGGCATTAGGTTCTATGCTTGATGACCAGTTCCTTATTTCACCTCATATCACCAACTTTCATTTAAAACAAATGACTTCTAGTTACTTTATGGCTGCAAATTTCTGTCAGTGTGAACAGCCCTCTGTGTTGAGTGGTGAGATTGCTTTTACACTCTGCATATGAAGCATGCATAGATGCATATCACAATATCCCAGCACCCCATAATGCTCTAACGTGTGTGAGAAATTGCGTTTACGGATACTATTTGACGAAACAGAGCATACATCACACTGGTGTATTGTTTTAATGAAGAAACATATATCACACAGATACACACGGCTCAGCCACCCTCCCCCATACACTTACACACTTTCACACGCAGACAGCTACCGTTTTAGCATGCGCATTTATACACAGAACTCCCTGAATGATTTAATCCACAACGTATCGAATTACTCACTGTAACTGCGCTTAATAAATAACCTCAACAACACACCACTTGAAATGACACAAACCTATATGAAAGATAATCAGCACACACTTGTATTACCCCAGCAACAAGCTTTTTTCACAAACGTCACGTATGTAGTATTGCCATAGCAACAGGAGCGCACACGTCGTCCACTCCTTAACAAAAGCTTTTACGTGCCGCTGGGCTGTTTCTGCACTCGTTTTTTGGCTTTTCCCACCGCCGCAGCAGTTAATTGCGCTGATGTTTATGCCGATGTTAGGAGACGTCACCATTAATGCTATAATAGCGTTATTATGGTATCTTTCTTCATGTCATTCCAGCTTTCCGCACAATGAATCATCCTCTGAATGCGTCATGTGAAAAGCATTTGTAGAGCGCTGGAAGGAACATCCTGTCTCTGTGCGCCCGTTCGCTGTTTACACCTCTGACTGATGCAAGTATTGTGTCAGCTCCCCACGCTGCCCACTGCCATGGCAACACTCCGCCTGCATGTTCCCTTTCCCATCTCCCATCCGAACAACATACTTTTTTAAATATTGGTCCATCCTCATATGCACCCAGAGATATGCAGCATCATTATCTCTATCAAAACGTGTTTGTGATTTCAAGCAGCATCTTTTCTTCCAGACAGGATAATGAGGTGTATTCGTGGCTTACCATACGTGTCTTGACCATTTCAAACATCATAGACAGGATTTAAAAGTACCTATTAGAGTACTTAATTTCTTGTCTTAAAACGATATTTCTGGAGGCAAAACTGCAAATGTACCAGCATCTGTTGGTGAAAGAAAGTGTAGGGCCCTATAAAATCTGTTTTATTTTTTCCCAAATTGTGTTTTAGACTCTGTTTTAATGGTTAGAAGATATTTTAACCCTATGGTTTTTTTTCTCGAATTTAGTTTTATGATTTTCCAAATTATGTTTCCATTAATTTTCTGGATTCCATTTTAATGGTTTCATTAAATTTGAATAAATCCCTCTCTAAATAAAATAATTATATATATATATATATATATATATATATATATATACACACAGTGTGTGCAGAATTATTAAACGAAGTTGATATTCTGGTCATATTTTTTTCCAAGAACATTTTACCAATTCCAAACCACATCAATCTTAATAACTACTATTGATTTTGTATTTAATAATTTATAAGTGATATATAATTGTCCATGAAGGCTGATAGTCAGAAACTTCTTATTTCAGGTGTGCAGAATTATTAGGCAGGTTTTCCTTTACAGATAAAATGAGCCAAAAAAGAGATTGAACTCAAGAATAAAAGTTAAAAAAAATTATTAAATGCCCATGAGAAGGATGCAATACTAATGCAATAATAGAATTAGCAAAGTTAAAGCATGACCACTGGGCAGCGAAATGCTCATTGGGTCAGCAAGGTCAGAAAAAAACAGGTGGAGAGGAAAAGACACATGTTAACTGCAAAAGAATTAAGAATTAAGGTGAAGAATTAGGTGAGAAACCATCAGGAACCATTTAGTCTCCAGCACCATCATTTTCCAGAACTGCAACCTTCCTGGAGTCTCCAGAATTACAAGGTGTCAGGTTCTCAGAGACTTTGCTTGGGTAAAAAAATCTTTAAAATGGCCCTCACTTAATAAGAATAACATGCTGATGTGTTGTGAAATACATGAAGACTGATTTTGTATAGGATTTATGGACAGATAAGTTGTGAGTGACTCTTGAAGGACCAGCATCACATCCTCTTGTACCACTGTTTGAAGAATTTATCTCCCAGAATCTGGCAGTAATCTCCTATCCTGAAAAGTCTGTCTTGCAGGATTGATTAAAAATGAGCTCCTAAAAGGAGATTACTGCCAGATTCTGGGAGATAAATTCTTCAAACAGTGGTACAAGAGATGTGATGCTGGTCCTTCAAGAGTCACTCACAACTTATCTGTCCATAAATCCTATACAAAATCAGTCTTCATGTATTTCACAACACTTCAGCATGTTATTCTTATTAAGTGAGTCATTAAAATATTTTTACCCAAGCAAAGTCTCTGAGAACCTGACACATTCCACTTCTGGAAACTCCAGGAAGGTTGCAGTTCTGTAAAATGATGGTGCTGGAGACTAAATGGTTCCTGATGGTTTCTCATCTAATTCTTGACATTAATTCTAATTCTTTGCAGTTAACGTGTCTTTTCTTCTCCACCTGTTTTCTGACCGTGCTGACCCAATGAGCATTTCGCTGCCCAGTGGTCATGCCTTAACTTTGCTAATTCTATTATTGCATTAGTATTGCATCCTTCTCATGGGCATTTAATAATTGTTTTACTTTGTTCTTGAGTTCAATCTCATTTTGGCTCATTTTATCTGTAAAAGAAAACCTGCCTAATAATTCTGCACCTGAAATAAGGAGTTTTAACTTTCGGGCTTCATGGGCAATTATATATCACTTATAAATGATTAAATACAAAATTGATAGTAGTTACTAAGATTGATGTGGTTTGGAATTGGTAAAATGTTCTTGGAAAAAAAATATGACCAGAATATCAACTTGCCTAATAATTCTGCACACATTATTATTATTATTATTATTATTTATTTTTATTTTTTCCCAGAAGTAGTCTACTGTGTTGGGTATTTACATTTTTCTGGTAAAAAAAAATAAAATAAAATTCTGGTAAAAAATCCTTAAAAATACAGTTTTAATAATAATAATTTGATTAGTAGTAGTAGTACTATCAATTTATTTCTGTCACAGTCTCTTCACATTAAACCAAACTTTTATTTTGATGGGTTGTTGTGAAGAGTTTTAAGTTTCTGTATTTATATGACATGACAATAGTTTAGTTTTTCTATAAAAAAAAAAAAAAAAGTAATATGCTCACGAAGTGACTCTCAGCAGTTATGGAGATTGTTTATATGTGTCACATGTACTCATATACTGAGGTGGCTAATGCTGAAAACATTACAGACGTCATGTGCGCTTCAGTATGTGTAGTAAACGAAACTGCACGTCACAATTCATTCACACAGAGACCCGCAGAACATGCAGGATTCATATTTAATAGTATTTTGCAGCTTAATATTCACAGATATAGTCCATATCACATTTTGATTTAAGTGTACTGACCTACTTTTGATTTATTCATCCAAAATTTGGCAAATTCTGTGACATTCCATGTTATACAGTAAATTCCATTTTATGACTGAATTCCACAATTCTGTGCACGTTTTCCACATTGCAACTATACATCAGTATGATATGATTGTTCAACATTTTAATAGACTACATGTGTGGACAGGCCTTTTTGTTATACATGGTTCAGTAAATTTGGCCTGTCTCACCTTGACACGTGCCCTGGACTCGGGTCATGAATCTTCAGAGGACAGGACGACATTAACGCAGGAGCTGTGCTCTTCAGAGAGGGACAGATCAGGAACACGTCTGCCCTTTGTGTGCACAAAGACAGAGGAAAAGAGCGACGGAGAGAGAGACAAGTGAAGGAAGCAGATGAATGCTAATAGGAGCACTCAGTCATGTGGAGCGGGGCGGTAATGGGACTTCATTCATTCTTAATGAACACATTGTTAATTTCACTGACGTACAGTAACGGCCTGAGCTGCACCCTGCATGATGACTAGACTAGATATTGATTTGAATTTGGCACATTAGAGACCGTTTTTTATAACGTCACATACATCTTCATTTTAAACCTGCTTTTCTGACAACGTAAGTGTTTTGCATGTGGTTTTATTGATTACTTGTGGTTAAGTTGAATCTAAACACGTTAAACATTTGCTGTTTATTACACAGTATTGCAGTCCACGAAAAGACCAATAGGATTTTACTTTGGGAGAAGCTATTTAGCATCCCGCTGCAGGAAGAAACAAAAAACATTCATATTTACCAATTGTTCAGCAAAGTTTTGCAAAGTCCAATCGTCTTAATAGGAATCCACGCAATCTGGACTTTTACATAAAAGCAAAAGATTTCTCTAAACAAATTTTGCCACTGATTGGTCAAGCTTAATCGTTATAGATTTGTTACTGAAACTTGGTTACACATTTACACTGCAGTCAAGTTGCACAATGTAAACATTAAATTTGGATTGTTGTAGTTTTGTTTATTAATCTTTCACAAGCCATGGCAAATGATCTCTTGTTTATGTTATCATTCAAGCAGATGCTTTTTTTTAATATATATATATATAAAGCACTTACCCACAGCTGACATTGGTTATCTAGCTATAGCTGTCAGAAGTAACTGCACAATGGAAGGAAACATTTTATAGTTGTATTTGTACTACCTCTGTCTCTAGTCCATGTGAAATCTCAGTCTCATCAGATCTGCATCAGCTCGTCAACAAACACAGATGCTGCACAGACATGACTTCTGGACCTAATTAGGAACCGCGGTGTCACTTTACGCGCAGCACCCTATAGCACTTTCTTACAGATCTGCACGGCACTGAACCGTGGTGAAGAGTGACCGTTATTCAGTGGCAGACCCACTTCTGCGACTTATGCCTTTCTAGGACGGCAAATATGATTGAAGCATGTCACATGGACAATCTGAACAAGATGTCTCTGAAACGTGATTCCTTCGGAGAGCCAGGGAACAGTACGGAACACTTCTGAGCAGCTGTTGGACGGCGAGAGGCTGTTATTCGGGAACATGGAGACGGGCTAGAGAAAGAGTGCGAGCACCACGCCCAGCCTTGTTCCCAAGCTCCAGCCCGCTGGACGGAGAGCAAGAAAGGGGAAGGAAGCTGTTTTTATCTGGGTCAGAGTTTGGATCTGGAAGCACTTTCCTATTCCCCCAGTACCGAGCACCACCCTGCTTTTGCAGTGTCTTCCACCGCAGTGCCATGTGGAAAATCCTGGAACATATTGCTGTTAAAGTGATGGATGGCAGCCCAGTGCGGAATGAGGTGGGGGATGGAAAGAAAAGTGCATCTGCTCTGTCCTTCACAAGGGTGTGTGTGCATAGGAGGAAGAGAAGATGAGATTACAGCCGAAGTCCTGCTGAAGGTACTCGACCAGACTGTAGGAATGAGATCATGTCTCTCTCGGCGATTTAAATTTCATTGTCCTTATTCACAACATTCGTCATTTGTTTGATGGTGAGCAGCTTTGCATTCCTGGAAGCATACGTTGCTCTGATAGGAAACATTTGGACATGGAATATATTCATTTTATTTGGATACTTCTCTTTCTGTCGTTGAGTAGAAGAGCTTTGGGGAAACCGGCTTCTGTTCTTGGAAGCCACCATGAGAGAAAGTGCCATGTTTAACCTCCAGGCCAATAAATAAATCACGTGTCCTGCAGTGCTCTCGTTTTAAAATAGAAACTAGAATAAAGGGGTGTGTGTGTGTGTGTGTGTGTGTGTGTGTGTGTGCGAGTAATGCAATGGTTGTTACTAGGGAGAAGAGGACATGACAGTTTACTTTTGCCTAGAATTAGGCACACTGGCCATGTAACACTCTTTTTACGACAAACCACAGCACCTCTCAGTTCCCGAATTGCATGTAATCTCGATCAGATGCAAAGATGTTACTTCATTGGCTCATTTTTCTAGTTCCACTTCTAAATTACAGATCTGATCTGACATTTGTTATGAGCAACAGTGCAAGACATCATGGATGGGCTGGCGTATTTCACAGCAAAATCAAACAAAAACATCAGGGATATGACATTGCAACCTTGAGCACATTAACATTTGACTGTCAATATGTACATATCTTTACCTACCAGTATTGACATTCCCTGATGAACTTCATTGTGAACATTATACTGGTACACAGAAATTAGCCAATCAACACTAAGTTCATTTAAATGGAGAACTCTATTTATAGAGAACAGTGCTTTCAGAAACTGCTGATTTAATTCGTTAGGTGCAGTCATATTTACCTTTTTTTCCCTTTTTTTTTTAGTGAAATTTCACAGCAAAATCCAGTCATTCCAAAAGGAATCCAAGTGATCTGTAATTCCACGTGAGAGCGATTTTGCTCATGTTCAAGTTTGTCATGAGAATTAGATGAATTGACTAACAGAAATCAGCTTATTTTGAATATGCAAGCTGTGATTCATACATTGCTACACTATTGACAATAGACAATTATGCTGATCTGACTGTACCTTAAGGGTCGAGAAGGGAGAGGGAAAATGCTCATGAAGGAAAAATTATGGCGTTTTTGGTGCAAGAAATCTTAACCAACATTATAAATGGCCTCGAAGTAAAATTCTACTCATTGGTTGAAAATGGCTCTATTGAAGTACCTGTGTTTCTTATCTAAGATGTGTTGTCATTCACCCTAGACAGCAATCACATGGCAGCAGTGTGGGCTTTTGTTTACTGTGTGTGTGTGTGTGTGTGTGTGTGTGTGTGTGTGTGTGTGTGTGTGTGTGTGTCAGCAGCGGGGTATTTCCAGGGCTCAGTTCATGTGTTCATCAGGCCTGCTGTGTGATTGTGTAAATAACTGGAGATCCTGTCATCCCCCCACTCTCTCTCCACTCCTCATCACCATCAACAATTAATGGAAGTGCAGGGCGGATATCCCTCTCACCCTGCCAGACCCTGATACACACACACACACATCTGCTTGACTGCTGTGCTCCTGCGAAGCGGAAATGTAGGGTTGCCATGCATGAGGAGGTGTGAGGGCTTTCCTGTGCTTGTTTCGAATTCTGTGGGTCACTGGCCTTCATCAGATTGTACAAATCTCTCTGTGACTGGAAACGTTTTAGTGGTGATTGCAAAGCCTATTGCTATTGCTAAGGCTTAGGTGTTTGTTTGTAGACCACTAACCCTATGTATAAACGCTTTGTGGCGTATCTTGCCCTGCACCGTTTGTGCCACAAACCTCAACACCTCAAATCAGGAAGTTTGCTGAGGAGTGGTTATCACTGTAAGCATTTAGACTCAAGATTAACCTCAGACTTACGATAGAGGGATTTGTTCTTACTATTTGTTCTCATAATGGTCACATTGGCTAAATGTGGGTGAAATTTTGCAGGTCCATTGTTATTAGCATCGCTCACAAAGAAGTCACTATCAAACCAATAGTGGTTGAATGTGGTGAATTTGCGTGACCAACTATTGGGGTTTATTATTACCTCCAGTAGTGATATCCCTAGTGAGAAAAAATACTAAAATGTATTTGAAATACATTTATTTTGTGCCAAGTATACTATAAATACATTTAAATATTTATGTGCTTAATAAAAATACCCTGCAATTGTACTTTTGGTATACTAAAATGGTATACTTAAAGTCTGCAAAATTGGAACAACTAATTTTGTGCTTAACGCACTGTAATTGTGCTGAGGTCCAACTAAAGATATACTGAAATATGTTTGATTGTGCTAAAGTGGAATTATTGCCAGCATACTTCAGGTACACTTTAAATATCTTACATTTAAAGACTGATATTATCCAGAGATCATACAATTCTTATTAATAGTGATATTAAAACACATTTTAGGCATAATATTAAGAAATGTGCATTGTGCAATAAAGAAATAATATATGTATGTAATAATTAATTAATTAATTAATAATAATTATGTTGTATGTCAATAATTATGATTTGAAGTATACTTATGAAATATGTATGAAATAAATGTATTTTAAATAAATTGTGGCATAGATTTTTTTATGTCCTTGTAATTTTGGAAGTTATATGCTGACGTGTTGTGTTTGTTTTGTTTTCTGCAGGATGAGTTGGACAGTTTAAGTCCTGTTTTTAGGGACTATCCACATCTCCATGAAGAAGTGAAAGCGTGGGTGAAAGACCAAAAAGTTCAGGAAATTTTTATGCAAGGTAAGGTGGTCACATTTAATCAGTTATTCTAAACGGGCAGTTGTAACTAAAGGATCAGTAATTTGAGCCCACCCTCCTGCTTTTTATGTTGAAAAGTCAAATTAAAAAATTTACCCTTTTTACTTGCTTAAAGTGATCTCATGTTAATGACTTTCTGTTTTCATTGGTAGTTGTGTGCTAATGTTCATGTAATAATGGTTATGGCAATAATGGCAAAGAACAATAGAATTAAAAAAGTAAAGTTAACAGTGTGATGTTGGCTTGACCTTCAGCCTCCATTTCCTGGTCAGAGTGTTTAAGGAGGGGAGTAGTTTTTCCCAAACCGGCTGCCAACTCACATTCAGTTCTAGCTCCTTTCTGGTATGGAATGCCCAGTTCTTAGGATCCAAAACAGAAAAGTCCCTTCCTTTTCGCTTGGAAATGTGTGACATTACAGAAGTAATGAGTGCTGAAAAAAACCCCCACCAACAACACAACCTGATGTGGTTTGTAAAAATGGAATACCGCTCGCTGTACCTGGCTGGTTCAGGCAGAGAGTGTTGTTGTGGTCTTGGCAGAAGGTCTTGTTTACAAAGTCCATAACAAAATTCCAGGCCCACAATTAGTGATAATTGTTGAACTTGGCAGTTGACAAGGGCAGAATGGAAAGTATCTCAAAGCCAAAGGTTTTGGTGGGGAAACAGAGAACAAAAAGGAAAAAAAAAAAAACTGTCTGTGGTTTTATGCAGACGTCGCCCCATGGTTTATGTGCATGTGCAAACATGTGTGAGGGACATGCATTTTGGGTTGTTGTAGGCACAAGGACAGTGAGGGGTTAGCTGCTCTAGCAGGGCATATGAGCGGTGTGTTCAGGAGTAATTAATGGGAATGACCTGCCCTGCACTAATGAGCTCCAGTCAGTTTGGACACCTGCCAGCGTTCACTGCGGCTAACAGCATATCACAGATACAAGGATCAATGTGTCATTCCCTGAGGTAAAGTTCACCCAGAATGAACAAAAGGAGCGTTTGTAGAATGCTCACATTGTATGCTCACACAGTAGACAGTGACCAAGTGCTGTTGAGAAAAAAAGTACTCCATATTAATCCTGCTCTCTATAAATAAATTGAAAATTAATGAAAAACATCATGCTAAGTTTGATATGCCACATTGAAAATAAGGCACTCTGCATTCTATCTTAGCCTGTTATTAATGCTGTGTGTAGTTTTATTGGATGTGTGTTTTTGAAAGTGTTTCTGGTTCTTGATATCTTCAGGTCCCTATTCGTTGAATGGCTACCGTGTACGAGTTTACAGACAGGACTCAGCCACCCAGTGGTTCACGGGCATCATCACCCACCACGATCTCTTCAGCCGCACTATGGTTGTCATGAATGACCAGGTATCACACCTGATTTCGTGTTTTAGTTCTGAAAAATTTTCAGCTTTTTCAAATGTCTTAAGGAACTAGCGATGACGAAAGCCGACGGTGTTGTCGCCTCACATCGGCAGCGTCAGACCAAAAAGCTGCGCTCAAACACCGCACAGACTACAGCCGATGGCAAACTAACGCGTGCATTCTGCGCATGCGTGAGAGGAATTAACTGCAGCTGTGACTAATATATATTCGTCATTCGAAAGGAGAGACCGAAACAAAGATATACGAGATAAACACAGATATACGAAACGTAAACAAAGCAGCGCTTGCTTACCATTTTGAATATCAAACGCCGATTCAACATGTCGAATCGGGCAAGCTGCCGCTGATGTGAGCCCGACAAGAGCCAACGAGTAGAACACACCAAACAATCTAGCCTGACCGTCGGCTTGGTGTGTCCCGGCCTTTACTGCTTTTATGAAGTGGTAACTACATAATAAAAAAGAACACAAATTCTTATTATTATTTTTTTTTTTTTATTAAATCATTGTATTGTGAAAATATGTTTTTATTAAGCAAATGCATTATTATTATTCGCCATTAAAACATTACTTTAAACAAATCCACAATCAATATCGTAATTGTTTATAATATTTATCATAAAACTGAAAATAATTGTTGATTTGTTATAATTTTACTGACTCTGTGTACAGGTACTAGAGCCTCAGAACGTTGACCCCTCCATGGTACAGATGACCTTTCTGGATGATGTGGTCCATTCTTTACTAAAAGGAGAGAACATCGGTATCACGTCACGACGCAGGTCTCGCTCTAGCCAGAACAGCAACACTGCCCACGTGAGTGTAATCTACAAGAGCTCACAGATATCTCACATGTCTATATGTGCTTATGTTGCTAGATGATCAGTGCACCTGCCTTCCTGGAACAACATTGTGTTCATTGTTATATGCCAACTTGTATTTCTGTTTTGTGCATGTCTGTCCCAGTGTCTGTTTGTGCTTGTTACTGGACGTTGTGTCTGTAGCTAGCTTTGAAGTAAAGTTCCTATGTGCTTTTTACAATCTTTTTTAAGAAACCTAGAGCCTTGTAGAAACACATATCATTGCTCCCTTCATCATTAACAAGAATTCTCTGTTCCACCTTGTTTTTTTTGTTTTTGTTTGTTTTTCTTCTCTGTTTCCCTGTTTTAAACATTAATTGGGGGATATGCAAGCAGACCACAGGAGGGAGACCAAGCGGCTCTACAGGAATCACTCAGGTACCGGGCCGCACCTCCCTCTCTCCATAGATTTAGAGCTGCTGTTATACCATCTGCATATCCCTGTCTATTATAATTATTTAGCATAATTTATTACAAGTACTAATTTTCCAACAAATGCTTACCCCTATTACCGTTTCACACGCTGTGCTTGCATGAATTAAATGGACTTGGGGTGTAAAATATTTCTTTGATATACAGGGTTGGAAAGTTTTTTAAGAGCCATAGGAACTCTTCTTTAAGCCTAGCTCTGTGACCAGTTTTTTACAGACGTGTGTAGTGCAGTCATTGCTGACAAGGAAGTGTTTTTTTATATTGGTGGTTTGAACTTAAAAGTTCTCTATCACTCTCTATAAACTAAAGCCCTCTCATGCTTGTGTTTGTGTATCCTTTTGTGTTTTTTTTCAGGGTCATTACACACGTGCCCAGGCCAATAGCCCCAGACCCGTGATGAATTCTTCTGGCTCCACCCCCAAACAGGCCTCTCAGGCTCAGCAGCAGCAGCAACAATCTCAGCATGCTCAGCAGCAGCTATCTCAGCAACACCAGCAGCAGCAGTCCTCACCAGGTCAACAGCGTGGCTCGCGATCTTCACGTCGGAAAGGCTCCGACAGTAGTGTTCCAGATGATGAGAAGATCAAAGATGAAAAAACGGACAGTGGAGGAAAAGGTGAAACACTGATCTTTGTTACAGTAATCATGCTACTAATGAGACAATTATAATGTAAATGTAAATATCTTTATGGTGCTTTTGCTTTAAGTATGCATTTGTGTTTCTAACAAGGAAAGTTGGCAAGTAGGTCTGTGAGTCATGAAGAAAAAAAACCATTAATATAGCAGAGTTTTCTATTACTTATGCTAAATGTTTTCATAAATAATGCTTAAAGGACTAAAGGTCTGTGACTGAATTGCTTGGATTCAGTCATGTTTGGAATTTGATGGGAAATGAAACAGTAATTGCAGTACCTCACTCTGAGGAATTAAAACATAATGAATCTCTTCTAGATTGATTGGATTTTCCCCTATTATGGCTTCATGTTATACAGAGGCACGGTCTATTGCTATATATTTAAATTGACAAAACCTTCTACTGGATAGGTTCAGTGCTAGCTTTTTGGCCAGATGGCCATCTGGTAAAAGATAATTTAGATTCTTCCATCATAATTCCTGCAGTACAGAGTTGGTCAGGGTGTTGGGTCTTTGAGAGATGAGGTGAGTGCAGCCACTGCAGTGAAATGGACATTTTAAGTGTGCATAAATTCTACCAGAGTCCCATCCATCACATTTCTAATGCAGCACTTAAGATTCAATCAGCCTTTAACCTAAGTACAAAATGACATCATCCTGATCCGTGCTTGAATAATCAATTGGATTGAGTTTCCTGTGCACTCAGCTTGCATGGAAATGTTTGTTGGTGGCATGTTTTGTGCCTGTGTTGAAAGTTCTTCCTAACAGAGTTGGTCTCTTTTTCTGTCTAGATTCTTCTAAAAACAAAAGCAAGCAGACAAACAAGAGGAGGAAAGCAGACGAAGAGGACAAGAAGAGCGGTCTTAAGCGGCTCAAAACAGAGACATCTGACCTCTCTGAGAGCAGCGACTCTGAGAACTCTAATAAGCGGAGCATAGACTCCTCATCGGAGCCCAGTTCAGAGAATGAGCTCAAATGCAAGAGGACTTCAAAAGTTCCAGAGGAGGAGGAGGAGGAGGAAGAGGAGAAGTCCCAGGGATCATCCAAGCCTGTGGATGAGTTGAGTGTAATCAACAGGCTATCTCCCTGGGATGAGATGCAGGATAAAAGCAGCAAGCCGGTGGCCATGGAGGTGGCTCAGCTGGCAGAGAGCGAGAGGTCAGGAGAAAGGAGATCTCCGCTGACTCCTCCGGCCTCCTGTACACAAAACCAACCCTCTGGACCGACAGAGGTCCAAAGCTGCATTGTCGAGACGAAAAGCACTGTGAAAACCCTCCCCAAGGACCATTATGGCACCGGAACACCTCGGACGCACACGCCCAAGTGCGTGATTGATATCACAGAGGATGCCAACACTCAGTCTAGTTCCAGAGAGAACTCTGAGGCTGTATCGGCCCTGCTGGCATCACAGAAGTGTGATGCTTACGTCCCTGAATCCAGACATTTGGTGCTAAACACCTCCCACTCAGAGTGCAGGAGGCCGGATGGCGAGCAGCAGCAGAATGCTCGTATCATAGGCGGTAAAATCGAATTCACCCACTCTGAGGTCATAAGGCCAGTGACATCAGTGAGTGAGTCAGCAGCCCTGGGCGAGAGAGGGAAGCTCCAGCAGCAGTTCACATCTATGGTTATTAAAAATGCCTTGTTAACCGAGGACATCAAGAAAACCCATAAACTCAGTCCTTCCCCTGACCTGCCCAAACCTAAGTCCAACTCATCCCCTGACATTCTCAAGCCCAAGTGCAATCCTTCACCTGATATCATCAAGTCAAAAACCCAGAGTGTTCATGAAACCTCCAAGCCCAAACCAAATACATCTCCTGAGGTGTCCAAACATAAACCTCGCCACCCTGAAAACCCACCTACAACAGGCCGCTTGCCACTCAAACCCGAGCCAGACATACCCCGCTCTAGTTTTAAGCCTGTGCCAGCCCGAGGGGGGCCATCGGAATCAAGGAAAAGCCCACTTGTCGACAAAAATGAGCCTTTTACAGTGTACCGAGACCCTGCGTTGATGCGTCCTGAATCAGATAGCAACCACATGACTTACCTGCACCCACACCTGCATCCACTACATGGTTCTTCTCATGCCACGTGTCTCACGCCCAGCTCGCATCACCCGTCCCACCTCCTCCCTTCTTCCTCCATGAGCCACTCTGTGCACCACCCACACCTTCTGCCCACGGTACTGCCCACAATTCCACCAGGATCTCTTCTGAGCAGCCATTCACGGCTGGACTCCCCTGGACTCGGGCACTTGGCTTTAGCCCACCACCATTCCCACCAACAGCAGCAGTTCCTCCAGCAGCAGCCATCCCCATCCCTGCTGGCCCAAACGCATGGAGGTGCCTCATATAATCAGCTTGGTCTCTACCCCATCATCTGGCAATACCCAAACGGTACGCACTCCTACCCACCTGGATACAAGTGGGTACATCCGGAAAATGCTGTCAATTCAGACTCCAGCCTACGGAGGGTATGTGTGTGCGCCTGTCTGTTTCCTAGCCCTTGTTGTTATAATTTATATAGACTGTAATTTGCAGCTGTGTGTGTTGTGAATTGAAATGCACATTGTTCAGTTGAGGTTATTGTAAGAAGATCCCTTAGAGGAAGGACGTATACTCGGCCCCTCTCTTGCTTCTGTCAGGGATTTTTTTTATTTAGATCTTAGCCTGAAACAAACTACCCTACAGTAATAAAGCATAATGTGTGTGAGCATGTGCTTGTATGTGCTGTATCCATGTCTGGATAAATCTCCAAGCTTTTCATGTTCACGATAATTCACTCAAACTAATTTAAAACTATTGACAGCATCAGTGGCATGAAGGGTTTGTTACACAGAAAATAATACAGTAGTTGCTCTAAAGACTTCCTGCATGTCTGTCATCCCAGAATATTGCAAGATAATTAGTGTTGTCGAATGATTAATCGCGATTAAACGCATTCAAAATAAAAGTTTTTGTTTACATAATATGTGTGTGTGCTGTGTATATTTACTATGCATATATAAATACACACTCATGCATGTATATATTTAAGAAAAATGTTATATTTGTATATTAAGTATATTTATATATAATATAAATTATATAAATATATACATGTAAATAAATTTAAATATTTTCAAAATATATACTGTATGTGTATATATATATATATATATATATATATATATATATATACTGTGTGTGTATTTATATATGCATAATAAATATACACAGTGCACACACATATATTACATTAAAATAACTTTTATTTTGGATGCGATTAATCGTTTGACAGCACTAAAGATAATATAACTCAAATGGAATCACTTTTTCACATCGTTCATTATAAGCATCTGTGAGTGAGTCGGAAAATATCACATAATGGGAGACAGCCAATTCTTATGCACAGTTTGTGTGCTATGATTTGTCGAGAGAGAGGTGTGTGTGGCTTTGAGTGCATTATGACCTTCTGTTTGTTTGCTTGTGTGTGTGCGAAGCAGAACACTTCCAGCCCCTGGCTGCACCAGTCCACCCCTGTAACCTCAGCAGACAGCATGGGGATTTTGAGCCATGTTCCGGGCAGACCAGCCAGTGCAGATCCTCATCGACCCATCAAGATCAGCTCACACTCCAGCCCACCGCTCTCTAAAACCCCTGGAGAGCTCCACAAAGAGTGAGCAGGCACACACTTGTGTCTTTCTCTGTCTGTCATTAACACACGTGGTTAATCCATTCCCACAGTCCTGCAGTGCCTGGAACTGTGGCTAGCTGTTAAATACATTGTGACCCGAGGTGGAACAAATGCCATGTGATAGAAGCACTGTACGCTCATTCAGTGACTGTGCGCATAATTAAACTATTCTATTATAGCCCGCTGGATGTCTGTACTCATTTGAACCACCTCTAGTGCAGTTACCTAGTATCTGAGAAGGACCATCCTGTAGCACTAACCCTTGCACCAGCATTATTGTAACTATTGAACAAAAAACTCAAAATACTTAATGAGTTTGATGTTTTCAGATATGCAGGTATATCAGAACTTTTTTAGATTACCACTTTAGAATCACCAATTTAGAAGGAATTATATCGATCATGCTGGCAGACTTTTTTTTTTGTGATGCTGATTGATTTTTTTTTATAATTTTTTCAGAGATCAGGAGAAGAATGTGTTTGTGGACCCTATACGTAGCTTGGCAAATGCCCACCAGAAGCAAGAGTCGGACCGCAGCCGGACGCCTACCAACAAGGAGCTGCACCGTTTCTACATGGAGCCCCCCCCCAGCAAGCAGCAACTACCACCACGCATGCCTCAGGGTGGACCAGACCGTACCATCAAATATAAGGAAGAAAACCGCCGCATTCTTAGAGAGAGCATTGAAATGGCCCCCTTCACTGCCAAGATCTGTGCCGGAGAGACCGAGCGTGAATCCTACCCCCGAATTTCATCCCAGCCCAAAAGCCATGAGAAAGAGGTAGAGCACTCTGTGGCTGATCTGTACAAGTACAAACACTCTGTATCTCAGTCCCTCCCTCAAACCAACTACTTCACCACTCTGTCAAATAGTGTTGTAAACGAGCCACCACGACTTTTCCAATCCAAAGATCTCAATCCGTACTTTGACAAAGCAATCGCAGTCTCTAGCCCTTTGTCCTTGGGCTCGTACAACTCTAGTCACACCAAGTCTTTGTCCAAGCCTCCCCCTCTCATTAAGCACCAGCCAGAGGGAGAGGGACTGGTGGGCAAGATTACCGAACAGCTCAGTCAACAAGCACCCATACACTCACTCAGTACCTCAGTGGTGACGGTCAGTGAACGCTGCAGCCCGGCTATCTCTCCCTCCAGTCAGCCCAAGGGCATGCCAGCCTTGCGTAGAGCGCCGGTCTTTCACCCGCCCACCCAGCAGGCGCTTGACCGCAAGGAGGGGGCCTACGGTCGCCTTTCCCCACCTACGCTCACCCCCATCCAGCCCGTCAGCTCAGCGGGGAAGGTGTCGGAACAGCAGAAGCCGCCCACCCTGCTCCCAGAGCTCAGGGATGAGAAAAGCGGAGCCGAGCTGGGCTCGGCTGAATCCTGCCGGCCTGGCGGGGAAGCAAAGAGCCACGAGAAAGTGGCCTGGCATTCAGAGAATAGCCAAGGGAAGCCACAGGCAGCCATGGCATCTGTTATTGTCCGCCCTTCTACTTGCATAAAATATGATGGCTCGCCAGGTCCCAAGATGGCCTCCAAAGAGCAGCTCAGTAGCAGATTGTTTGCTGGCCGCACTCAGGCAGACTGCCTGAAAGTGGCCGAGAGTAGGGAATCTGGGAGAGTCATCCTACCAAACACGAATTTGGAAGATCCCAGCGATCAGTACAACAAAAACCTGATTAGAGCGTCACCGGGTGTCATTCCCAGCTCAGTGGCAGTTGTTGCCAATTCTGTGTGCAACACTAGGACTAATGAAGCCATTGCTACTGCCAGCAGCACGTTTAGCACGCAGAGCCACAATGGAGCAGATCTGTCATTCTCCATCTCTGGCACTAGTGGTAGTAGCAGACTGGAAAGCTCTGCTTCCAAAAGCCGCCCTCCCACTGTTGTTGAGTCGCAGGAGGGAGGCTCAAGAACCACCTCCCCTAGTGCGCTCCCTCTGGTCGGCTCTGCTGGCCCCACACAGGCCTACTCAAGGAACTTTGTTCACCTGAAGAAGGCCAAAGCAGCTCTGGCTGCAGCTCAGTCTCGTGGTTCCAGTAGCGCCTCAGAGAGTGAAAGTGGTAGCGTCAGATCCTCTCAGGACTCGCCCACCATCGCCCAGGATAATTCCACGCCTAGCAATCCTGCCAGCAAAGCCAGCCCGGTGCCCAATGGACAGCCAGCGCAGGTGTGCCAGTCTAACTATCACAAGCTCAAGAAAGCCTGGCTCACGCGACACTCGGAGGAGGACAAAAACACAAACAAACCTGAAAAATGCGGGAATGCCATTTCTGAGCTAATTAAACCATGCTCCGTCAACCTGATTGCCCCTGCATCTAGTGATGTGGATGTGGGCAAGGATAGCAAAGGACAAGAGGACAAGCTGTCCCAGGAGGACAGAAAGACACGCCGTACCCCCAAGCGCCCATACGAATCGGGCTCGGAGAGCGGCGATGACTCAGACTCTAGCGAGAGCAAGCTTGAACAAAGGACTAAAAGGCAACCCAAGCCCACTTACAAAAAGAAGCAGAACGACATGCAGAAAAGGAAAGGAGACAATGAGAAGGAGGAGGACGAGGTAAAGCCAAATGGTATTTTCCGGAGTGCTAAGGAAAAAACCAAACTCAAGCTGGCCAGTACCAGTAAGTGCACCACAGTCTACATCACAGATTGAATGTTCATTTAATACACTACAAAGTCTTCAAGCTTTCCCTCTCTCCAAAGGTCTTTTTTATTTGTATTTTTTGTTTCGTTATGCACACGATGACGTATGATAAAATGAATATGCTAGTACATGTACCATACCTCCACAGTCCACTGCAGTATATTTTTTACCCTCCAATTCATTCCTGATTAATGAAATCAAGTTCTTAATGAATATTTTGTTTTCATCAGATTAAATAATCAACATTTCACAAGTAAAATGGGCTGTGAATGGCTGTTTCATGTTGACTTGAACTTTGGGGTTATTGGAAGGTTTGCAGTGTGTGAGAAAGAGAGCGAGGTGTGTTTGGTGAACATCTGGACGGCAGCTGTGCAAATGGCTTCTACTAGAATGCTCACATTTATGTGGAAAACATCTCCAAGAGCACTTGGGCTTTTATTAGCACTTTCTGATGATTGCTGTGTAGCAAAATGGTGCCTCTTTGTAATTGTATAGCTTCTAAAGCTGTAGGTCACTGTAACAGTACAGTAGGTCACAACTGTCATGTTTCATAAATGTTATGATTGCTTGCGGTTACAACGTAAACATTAACTCTTCAAACCCTGCACACTTTTCTCATCATCCCCACCTGGTGATAGACTGATACATCTGGGTCAGGCTAATAATTATTCCTGTCTTTTATTATTCAGTTAGTGTTTAATAAATGTAGAGTTTTAATGCAATATGTTTCCTAATGGATGAAGTAATGGAATCTGTGGTGTGTTTATAGATGGCATTCCCCGATCAGTACTGAAAGACTGGAGGAAGGTAAAGAAACTAAAGCAGACGGGTGAGTCCTTCCTGCAGGACGACTCGTGCTCTGAAATTGGGCCCAACTTACAGAAGTGCAGGGAGTGCCGCTCCATCCGCACCAAGAAAGGAGAGGAGTCTGCCCATTCACCCGTCTTCTGCCGCTTCTACCACTTCCGCCGGTGAGTACAAAATGAGGAACCATGATTGCATTGCACTCATCAGGCTACATGGTAAGACTGATTATTTGTGTAGTGTAGTAAATTGGGAGGGTTGTTGCTGCACCAGAAATAGTCAAACAGTACATTAGACATAAAGTAAAAATTGTGTAATATAACTTGTTTGTTTGTTTGTTTGCTTGTATTTTTTACAAGTGAAAATAGCCTAAGATGCTTATTAAATGAAAATATACTACTACTACTACTACAGTAGACATAAACAATATACAGACAATACAAAATATAGAACATGCCAAGAACAATAGAAGATGGTTGTTTTTAGGTTCAAGAAATTACAAAACTGCCTGTTGCAAAATGTGTATTACACGGTTATGGTAAAATAATTGCATCTTTATTTGTTTCACAGTAAGTAAACAACATTTCCTTGAGCTGTCTTTTGAAGTTAACCTAGTTAACCTGTAGCCATCCCACAATTAATTGTATTTAGAGATTAGTAGAAGTCCTGTCTGTGGGCACAAAGTGAATGTAGAGCAGTGGTTTCAGAAGAAGTTTCCAGTGGTCAAGCTTGGGACATGGGTTCTAACCGTTTTTGACATATATATATATATTTTTTCATAAATAGTTGGTAGGTGCCTTGGTGGTTGTCTTTAATTTTTCTTCCCATTTAAAATTGGCCATCATCAGATGCATCTTGATTGCTTTTTGGAACCAGTCTGACGTTGTTTCATGGCATGTTCAAGTATTAAGTGCATGTGTTTTTTTCTGCCCTGTCTTGTGTGTACAGTTTTCTCCTCTCTCTCATTATGTTGTTACAGAATTGCTCTTAGGGAAGGAAATAAACTCTAATTGCACACTCTTATTCTTCCTCATCTCCAGCCTCTCGTACAGTAAGAATGGAGTGATCCGGATTGATGGCTTCTCCGCTCCTGATCAATATGATGAAGAGGCACTCAGTCTCTGGGCCCCAGAGGGTTATGAAGAAAACAACCTGGACCTGGAGACTTCAAAATACATCCTCAGCTACATTGGAGACAAATTCTGTCAACTGGTTATGACTGAGAATACAGCAACTACATGGATAAAGAAAGATGGTGAGCTACACTGCTTGTTTTTTGGTGCGTCATAAATGATCTCCTAAAACATTGTTCCAAGTGTACCGTTATATTTACAGCAGCCTGTCAGTCTGAAATGAGAGCGAGAAAGGAAAATGAAAAAGTGAGTGAGCTCTCTGTATCATCCTTCTCCTGTTTGCTTTGCTCTGCAGCCAAGATCGCCTGGAAGAGAGCGGTGCGTGGAGTGAGAGAGAGCTGCGACGCATGTGAAGCCACATTGTTTAACATTCACTGGGTCTGCCAAAAATGTGGATTTGTGGTGTGTTTGGACTGTTACAAGGCCAAGGAGAGGAAAAGCTCCAAAGGTCAGTTGTCATTTTCATATTCACCTTTGCTTGTATACTCTTTCTGTTGATATGTGGTAGGCTTAAAAACTGGAAAACTGGAAAAATGCCCCAGACATTTAAAATGTGAGGGGAATTCTTTTGTGTGTATGTGTGTGTGTATATATATATATATATATATATATATATATATATATATATATATATATATATATATATATATACTTTTATATATTATATTTGTTTTAGTTTTTTTGTTTTGTTTTTTTAACAGTAGCTTTCAGATAGCTGTCATATTTTTTTGTGTTCTTTATCTCAGATGTGAGTGTTTTGGAATGTGAAGCTATTCTTAAAAAAAAAAGAACTCTCAAAAACACTCAACATGGAACAAATCCAACTCAAAAACAGCACAATTGAGGTTTTTTTTAGTTGTTGTGATATATTGTACATTTATTTATAGCTATTTGTGTACTTGATGTAAATTTATTTTATTAATTTACAGAAATAATTGTTCTAATTTTTTTAATAGGAATTATTAAAATCATTAGCATTATTTGACAAAAACACACTGTATTTTTTATTTATTTAAATAAACAAAAGATACAAGTAAAATACCAGCAAAAAGTTACAGAAATATCATAAAACAAAAAAGTGCTAGATGTCCTCTTGATAAAGTTAATTTCTGACTGAAATGCAGGAGTCAGTGTTATTTTAGTATCATTGTGAGGCTAATATAGTTTTTAATAATAGTTTGAGCAAGTTTTTATTTTTGTATTTTCTGTTGCTTTTAATATTACATAACATTTTATTAATAACCCTGGCAGAAATTGTTGTGGTTTAGTTTGAATGGCGTGTGTGTGCGTGTGCTGTAGGATGTGGCAGTTTTTCTAGGACTGTCTAGCTCAGCTGTCCCAGGGGTTTGAGATGCGCCTCTGTCTCTGTGTCTTCCTCTTCTGTGTTCTCCTCATTTAAGTCTCCCCTTCCTGCAGCAACTCTTCCTGTCTTCTTTAGGCTTGAATTCTGCCGCAGGGCATTAAACCCCTCCAGCTCTAGAAGTGTCATTTCTGCTGAATTACATCTGTGTGTCTTTTCCGACAAGGCTCAGAGCTCCTTATTTACTTTAAAGCATAAACACTCTGACTCCTCTACGGGAAAACGGGCCAGTGACAGCGCCCTTCTCTGTGTGTGTTGTCACTCTCAGTCTCTGTGAGTAATCCACCTTTTTCTTATTTCGCAGATAAAGAGCTGTACGCCTGGTTGAAGTGTGTCAAGGGACAGCCTCATGATCACAAGCACCTGATGCCAACACAGATCATTCCAGGAACTGGTATGGAAAGAGACACTTTCATTCTGGAATGATCCCAGATTGCTTGTAGTTACGCCTTTAGCTGGAGATAGAGAAAGAGGCAACTGAATCTTTTGATTTGTTTGTTTTGTCTGTGTGTTTTAGTTCTAACGGACTTGGTGAACGCTATGCACATGCTCAGGGAGAAGTACAGCATTAAATCACACTGCTCCTGTGCTTGGAAGCAGAACACCCTGTACAACAAGCTGCCGTCCACCAATGGCGTCTCCCAGGTATGTGAATGTGTCATTGGGTGGGCTAGATGACATTTTTTAATTTTACATAAATTAAACAAGCTGTGAGGGATGTACAGTTGTGGTACTGTATGCTAAGTGTTTGATGTCAGTACACTGCAAAAATAACTTTCCTATATAGAATTTTTCTTATTTTCCAGTACAAATATCTAAAGATTCTTAAATAAAGATACACTCAATTCAAAGGGAAAAGAAGTTTATTTTTTGATTCCGATGGCAGATATTTTTTCTTGTTTTAAGCATAAACTTAAATATAAACAGAACCCAACACATGACATGTGGAAAAAATGTAGATAATAAGAATTTTATTATATAGATTAGATAATATAGTTGTGGGAATTAATTCTTAATTGATGGCCAAAATAAAAATATTTTTGTCCATGTGTCATGTGTGGGGCTCTGCATAGAATTTTCAGAAAACAAGAATCTTATGCCATTTTGTATCTCAAGTAAATGCATCTTGATGTTTGTTCTGAAAAACAAGATGAAAACACTGAGAAAGAAAAACAGTATAATAGTAAATTCATTTAAATCTATTCATTTCAAGGATTGATTATAGACTTTTTTTTTCTGCTTCAGCAATTTCTGCAGAATTATTCAAATCCAGTAATCCCATGATTGGTTCATCCTGACCAGTGTGGAAAAAAAATATTCCATGTGACAAAACTGTCAGTTTGCTATTTCAGCAATGACCTGGACAACTCTGGATCAACCCAATTCTTTTAAATAGCTTGTACAGATAGATTGTTCAGCTGGCAAAACATTAATACATCTTGCCAAAAAAAAAAAAAAAACACAGACCTGATTTAAGTCCTTGAGACAATATATCCCATTGAACAAACTGTACATCTATCCCTCTTAGTCACATTTCCATTCACATGAAATTAAATGGAGCATTAGCCTTGACTAGAGTGTGCGTGCTCTCACTGTAAACACAAACTCTCACACTCTTTCAATCACACACAGATTTTCACATTTTGTTCTGCGCTGGAATGTTGAATAAGTCCTGCTTCATCTCTCAACCACTAAAAGTCCACAGTATTTCCCTTCACTCTCCTCAATCTGCTGAGCTGTCTCTGACACACTCTTTCTTTTCACAGGTGTTACAAAACGTGCTAAATCACAGCAACAAGATCTCTCTGTGTAAGCCTGAGGGAGGCCAGCAAAACTCCTCTCTGAAGGTAGAGGCCAACGGAGGGAGCAGTCCCGCCAGCGACACCAGCACCGACAGCAAGTTCACCCCACCCGAGTCCCAATCACCTCTGCACTTCCTGGCCGATCTGGCCGAGCAGAAATCCCGTGAGGAAAAGAAGGGTGGGTACAGAAACAATAAAACTTAAGGTACGGTTGAAGTTACTGGTAGCCAGGGGCCGGAGGTCTGCCAGCTGCCCCCGTGTTTTTCCTTTCTCTGCAGGCATGTGCGTGCTTGACAGGCCGCCAGCATTCCACAATCCTCACATTTAGTGGTGTACGTTACAGGCCTTCTCAGTTGTGAGCTCCCACAGTCTAAAGAGTTCACCTAACCACATGTTTATCCAGTTCTTCAGCTGCTCTCACATGCCGAACACGCCGCTCTCTCCAAATGAACTGCACTTAAAAGACCATCTGCCCTGTGGTTGTTGGCACACGTTCAGTTCAGTTTGTTGCCCAGTGCGGCGTATAGAAGTTTCTTCATTTAGCAGCGGTGCTTAAATTGCACTTTTTGACAAGTCTGCATTTTTGTTGTTTCATGTCAGCTCTTAAAATATAACAACAGAGTATATAGTTCATGCTATGGCATATTGTAATGTGCGTTGCTGGTGTTTTGAGCAGTTTTTTAGTGCATTACTGTAATTACTAGGGTGTTCTAGGTACTTGCAAAAAGTCCAATCTCAAGTCTCTGTGATATTTTGTTCTCCAGAAATGTCTCTCATCCTTCCATGTCTCAAACAGTGGGATTTTTAACCCCCTTTTATTCTCTGCCCAAATTAAAATTGTACATCTGAAAACTTGTAAATGTAATGTGTGCCAGGAGTCCTCAAATTCGGCCCTCGAAATGCCATTGCCCTAAAAAGTTTAGCTCCAATCCAAATCAGACACCTGAGCAAGCTAATCAAGGTCTTCAGAGTTGTTTTTGAAACTGATCAGAGTTTAAACTCTGCTGTTTTCTAAAAAGCATGTTAGAAATCATACTGTGAACATTTGACCTTTTAATTTTGATTCAAAATGTCATAACACCTGGAAACTCGCATTTATCTGCCTCACTTTTGAGTGCCATGTCCATGTCTTAAATCCAATTAGCAAGCAATGCATAGAACCAAGTCCTCCCTACATTATTTCTTTTTTCGATAATCTGTTATACTCAAATATCTGTCGCAGTATGGAAGAAAAGATCTGTCGCTACCTCTGTTTTATCATGACTTTAAAATTCTAATAAAAAGTCCCACCTCAAATCTCCCTCTAATTATTATGGGAATGTATCATATAATGAAAGTAAGCCAGAAGTTCTACTATTTCTTTTACTTTTGAATTTCATGTGATGTGAAAGAGATTGACATCTGAGGTTTGAACAGCCTATTCTTCTCTCCTGCAGAAAATAAGGAGTCAGGTGTTGGAAAGATAAAGGAGGAGAAGGATCAATCAGATGCTTTGGAGTCTCTGCACAGTAAAACATCTTCCCTGGAGCAGGGATCAACCCTACGAGACCTCCTCACCACCACCGCAGGCAAGCTGCGCCTGGGCTCCACTGATGCCGGCATTGCGTTCGCTCCTGTGTACTCCACTGCCTCGCAGGTCAGAAAACTGATCACACTCAAACTGAGAGACTGAACTAGCATACAGAGGTGGCAACACACACAACCAATGAAACGTTTGCACATACTTAACTTTAAAAAGTTTTGATCTAAAGATTTATTCTTGAAATTAGTTTTGTACAAATATTGCATATACAGAAAAGTAGTAATTATAATCAAGTTGCTGTTTCCATACTTTTTATTGGTAAACAATATCATTATAAAAAAACTGATGTAAACATCATAGAAATGCATTATCACATAGATGGCAGTTTACTAAAAATATGGCCATGCTAGCATAAAGAGCCATGGGTATTCAATTAAAGGCCGGTCTCTATGGCCACGTTCACACAGCAGCAGAATACGGTTGTCAATCCTGTATTTGAGTCCTTAAAGGGTTACTCCACCCCAAAATGAAAATGTTGTCATTAATCACTTACCCCCATGTCGTTCCAAACCCGTAAAAGCTTCGTTCGTCTTCAGAACACAATTTAAGATATTTTGGATGAAAACCGGGAGGCCTGTGACTGTCCCATTGATTGCCAAACAATTAACACTGTCAAGGCCCAGAAAAGTATGAAAAGCATGAAAAGCATCGACAGAATAGTCCATCTGCCATCAGTGGTTCAATCTGAATTTAATGAAGCGACGAGAACACTTTTTCTGTGCAAAGAAAACAAAAACAACAACTTTAATTCATCAATTCGTCTCCTCTGCTTCAGTGTAGCACCATTTTGGAGAATGTCCGCTGGACGCAAGCCAGCGTTCTGTGTGTGATTAATTGTTTGCCAGTCAATGGGACAGTCACAAACCTCCCAGTTTTCATCTAAAATATCTTAAATTGTTTTCCGAAGACGAACAAAGCTTTTACAGGTTTGTAACAACATGGGGTAAGTGATTAATGACAAAATTTTCATTTTGGGGTTGAGTAACCCTTTAATACGGTTATGTTCACACACAGTTCGGTTATTTACGGGCGTGACAACCGAACATTCTGTATTCTGCAATCTGTAACCGAACTCACACCTGTAAATTTTCAGGACTCACAGCCGCATTCTCGGAACGCACACGCTGTGTGAACGGAACCGGATTGGACAACTAGTTGTCTGTCACGTCATACAGTGCGAGAGAGCTGCTCTGCCGCACAAACGCGTGTCTACCGTGTGGTGGGTGTTTTCATGTGTGATTTCGGTAACTTACAGTAACGGAGGATTGAGCTGCGTGTCATCTTAAAGTTTTAGATCCTGTCAGTTTTCCACTGGAGCTGCTCCATCAGTTTTGTGTTCTGCGCGCGACTTAAATACTCCACTCTCCACCCAAATTTAAAAGCTGCTGTCGGATAATGAAGATTTGATAAAAGAACTCACGGCTCGATTGGACTCTTGTCGTGTCAGAAAGTGATAAGACTTTCAGTTTTATGGACGTCGCCATCTTTGATTTTACTTTGGTCCTGGTAAGGAATACGGGCTTGACTCCCGTTGCACGTTCATACAGACAGTATTCTAAACGAGACATTTCGAGACTCACATCTGTAAAGAAAATGCGGTTGTCAAGCCCAAAAACTGACAGTGTGAATGTAGCCTATGTTTCCTTCCCATTGGAGGCCCGGACAGTATTTTTTTGGAATAGTAGTAAATGGTCAAGTGGTCAAGATAGTCATAAAAGATGAGGATATTGGGCCTGAGAGCCAAAGCAGCGGTGTCTGAGAATTTTTCTATAAAAAAATTAAAATATTTAGTTAAATAGTAAAGGTAAACAGATTTTTTTTTTTTATCAGGCTATTATTTTTACATTTATATGACAGAAGACCATGTGACAGAAGACACTGTATAAGGGTTCAGGGTTTTCCTCTTTAAGTCTAAAATATTTTTAGATCTTGCTTTTTAGAATACACATGGAGTGAAAAGAGCTTGAATGAAGCATGTTTGGCTCTAGCTAAATATATTAGAGAATATAGCACCAAAAGATCATTATCATAAACTACCCTGAGTGCTTGTGTACAGCTCCACTCTCTGCTCACTTTAAACTGTAGAAACTGTAAAATTGTGCAAACAAGCTGGGGTCTAGAATTGAACTGCAAGTCAGCTATTTGAGGACCCCTGTGACATAGAGCCTGTATCACTATTGTTACGACCCGGTCTAGGGTAAGGCCGCAACATAAACTAGAATCGACAATCAAAGATCCTTTATACATTTATTTACAGAACCACAAGTGAAAGCTCAACTTCAGGGGTGAGCAAAGGCCAAAACAACAAACAAACACCAAGGTAGCTCCTAACAGAAAAATACTAAATTCCCTAACAATAAAAAAAAACTAAATAAAAATACAATACATTACCCTAACTTCCTATCTAATGAAAAACAGGAGAAAACAATATTTACAAAAGAAAATGGCACTCACCCCCTACAACTTCCAAGTGTGGAAAAGCGTATTTACAAAATATACAAAATATACAAAAAGGGAATGAGACTGACAACAACTTATCAACTCAAAACCAAAATTCACACTGCACACAACAAGCTGATCAACAAGCAAGCTAACAGTAACAACACACTGTAGCAAACACACAAAAGCACATGTGCAATAGAACAACAGGAAATCACAAGTTGAGCAGAGCTCCCCCCTCAGGTGCTGCAGATCCTTTTAATGCCTCTCCTTGGTCCCATTAGCACCAATCAGATCTGGAGATCACTTTGGTAAGATCCAATCCTGTGAAAGAAAGGGTGGGACAAAAGGGAAAGGGAGAGAGAGAGAGAGAGAAAGGACCAACAAAGCAAGACATATACACAATATGTCTCAAGACGTAACACTATAAAGAAAAAATGTTTGTTGTCCTAAAATAGCTTATGGCTTAATTTGTGGTCTTCCTACCACAGATTGTCAAGAGTGGCCGCAGCATGCCCAATATCCTGGATGACATCATCGCCTCTGTGGTGGAAAACAAGATCCCGGCAGGCCGTGGCACCAAGCTGAACCTGAAGCATGAGCCTCTGGAGGAGCCCAAAGCTGAGAGAAAAAAAGCAGTGGAAGAACCTCCCAAACTATATGCTGACATCCCGCACTGCTGGCTCTACGAGCGCAGGCTGCTCTGGCTCAAAGACCACCGCAACAACAACAACTGGAAACTCTTCAGAGAGTGCTGGAGACAAGGACAGGTCTGTGAAACAAGCCCACTAAATACTGAATCTTACATTACTTTCTGTTCTGCTGGAGCTGTGGTTCTTTCGAAGCCAATATTAGTTTAGCTCAACATTTCCTTGATCCTGTTGTTCCCTCTTCCCATCTTTTCTCTTGCTTCTTTAAAATATCGCTCTGTAAAATTGGCAAAAATCCCTATTCTCATGTAGTGTTTTGAGTCATTTCTCCTGGAACCCTGTCCAGAATTGCCACTGATATCCTTGTAGTCAGGATAATCCTAATAATCCTGTGTACCGATTACAGGTTGGGCTACAAATAATCATCATCCGTCTACACTTATTCTCATTTCCCTGATTATATACAGGGATGTGATTTTTCAGTGTTGATGCAGATTTCCATATTTTCCAGCTTGAGGAGTACAACCCATGTGAATTGCGAGATAACCTTAAACTGCAAAATGCCATATAAAATGGCACTGAGTAAAACGGCTATATGATATGTCTATACTATATACAGGTTTTCCTTTTTTCCATCTTCAATGATCACATGCCTGTTATATTATAAATACATTATTCATTATTTTATATATGAGTATTTAAGTAACATTTGGTAAATGATCCAAAATGTTAGTCAATGCGATCTCTGCCTCTGCTGGCTGGTGTCTTCTCTCAGCGGACAGCTGTTGTCTGGTTCATCTGTCACATCAGTCTGCATTACATGTGCAGTGGGTGTCCAGAGAGAAAGGTGCCGTACATTAGTCCATTTATTCAGCATGTACTTCACATAGGCCATTATAGGCTTTAAGTGGTTTGATTCTTTCATAGGCAGCACCTCTTCACGTGTGCCGCACTAATGCAGGACATTTCAAGTGAGCATATAGATCCTTTACAATGAAATCTGATTTTCACTAATGGACAGGAGGATACTGAAGAGGTGTGAGGTTGAAATCCTCAAGCATACATCCTTTTCCTCTAGTCATTGCATTTATTCAGCAGCAGAGGAGAGCCTCTGGGTGTATCCAAAATCGACCCCTGTACCCATTACTCCACTAATATGGTCCCCTTGAAGGTTTGAATGAAAACAAATAATGGAATTCGGACATTGATTGGGTCATAAGGGCCATAGATGTCATCTTCTGGCGAAATGCGTGAATCTATTCGCTAAGACCCTGCTAGTGCAGTTGAGTGTTGACTTTTGAGTGTGCATTGGCTTTACACTCATTATTAAGATGCATGATGGGACTGAATAAGTGCACTCAATAATGTCCCCTATGGTTTCAGACACCACTTCAAATGGCTGTGTAGTGCACTAAAAAAGGGTGTAAGGGGCATTTTTGGACACAGCCTCTGTCTGTTCCTGTTCTGAAATTACATTTATTGACTTGTGCTCAGTGGACCATGACTTTACAGCTCTGCAGAAAGTAAACTGACATCATAAAATGTGGCTCTTCCAACATATTGGTTTTCTTCCAAAACCTAGTAAGCTGCCTATGTAAGCAGCATTTTTAGGTTCCCAGATTGTTCTAAAGGGTAGTTACTGTTATTATGCTGATTTTTAAAATTTCACACAGAGAATGCAGTCTCATAATACATTGCAATGAGTTCGGTGAAAATGTCTATTCAAGATAGCAGATGACATGAAAACATTGATATTGTTTGAGATTTAGTGTCTGTATATGTTCAAGTGCCTATGAAGTGCACATTCTTTTAAGGATGTGCCAGTGCCAGCCTTGCATGCAGAGGTTTTTAGGCTGATCTGTTGCATTCAAGTGTTTCTTTTTAGACTTTTGAGAATAAGACTTGATACTAAATGGTTCACCAGTAAGATTTTTTTAGCTGTCTCAACCAGCAGATTTAACAGATAAATTATCAGTTTTTATTTTAACCAATACAACTTTTTTTATTCATCACAAAAAGAAAATTTGGAAATAAATGGAAGAAAACCTGAAAATGTAATTTCTATAATGTGCTTACATAGATTCATATTTATGCTTCAAATTTATTTGCAATGGTAATAAATCATGGTGTTTGGCAACACCAAAACACTCGCATCATTATTATTGAGCTCTGCACTTTTGCAGAAGCTAGTTTGGCACTCGGTTTATAATATACTCACAGATTTAGGCTTTTCAATAAATGTAATTATTGTTTTTAGTCTTTAGAGTAATCCATCTTGCAATTTCTTTTTTAACCAGACTTCAAATTTTTCCACTCTTCAAAAAGCAAGTCTTAGTAGTGGTTGTGATCTCAGCTGTCATTAAAAGGCCATTTCCTGTGTGGTGTATTTGCAGCCGGTGCTGGTCTCTGGGGTGCACAAGAAGCTCAACGCCAGCTTGTGGAAGGCAGAATCCTTCAACCAAGAGTTTGCTGACCACCAGGGAGACCTCTTGAACTGCAAGGATGGAGTAATGTCCAACTCAGGCGTCAAAGAATTCTGGGATGGCTTTGAAGATCTCACGAGTGAGTGCCACTTGAAGTAAACAAATGAGCAGTTATCTTATTAATTGGCCTGTTTCTGTTTATGCTGATCATGCTTTTTCTACAGAGCGGCCCAAGTCTAAAGATGGAGAAACTGTGGTGTATCGACTGAAAGACTGGCCTTCAGGGGAAGAGTTTATGGCTTTGATGCCCTCCAGGTACCTCAGAAACACAGAAACGCCACATATATGAATCGGCTCGGCATGGTTCAGAATGGCACGGCACAGCACAGCTCAGTTCGGCTCGGTTTGCGTTTCCATTGCAGTTTAGTACCGCTTTAGAGTGGGCGGGATTATTCACGTGTCGTTATAGTTGTGCTATTATTATATTATTATATTGTTATGTCTACTGCCGTGACTCCTGAAAAACTTTTTAATTCCGCGTCGCTCCATCATGCTCTCACTGGATCCGCTCCTCGGCTATCAACGAGATGACAGCCTGTACTTCCTCAACAGACAACGAAACATTTTTTGGTTAAAAGAAAGGTGCGCTCATTCAAAACAGTTGCGTTCGATTCTTCGCTGGCTGTGCTGATTTAAATCTAGCGGGTCCGTTGTGTCTCATGCCGCAAGTTGAATGACGCAGGCAGTGATGATTTTCTCCGGCCAATCAGTGATCCGCAGAGTTTACACGTCATGTTTTGGTAACGGTACGGTTCACTTGGAACCTCGGCCAAGGTGGTACTAAAAAAAGTGTAAAACCCCCCCAAAGTGAGCCGTACTGAACTGTACCGTGCCGTACCATGCAGTGGAAAAGCGCCAATAGACATGCTAAGCATCCATTTAGACACTGTTTTAAGGATTGTGAATGCTGTTTCATGGTGACCTTGCATATTTAATTTGTACGTTCTGATCAAGCATAGCTCTGGTTTAGTTGTTTTAGCATGTGCTTCATCTCAATGTGTAGGTATGATGATCTCATGAAAAACCTCCCAATGCCCGAGTATTCAGACCCCGAGGGGAACCTCAACCTGGCATCCCATCTGCCCTCCTTCTTTGTGCGGCCAGACCTGGGCCCTCGCCTCTGCTGCGCTTACGGTACTGCAGCTCCCTCTGTCTCTCTCACACGTATTTTTAGTTTTCATTTTATTAGAGGCTTGCTATGTTTTATTCATGGTTTTACTGTAAAAAAAATTCAAATCGTTTTAACAAAAATTGTATTAAATTAGTGGAGGGATCTCATAAAACCTGTTATATTTCACCCGAAAAGAAAATACAAAAAGGTTTTGCAAAAAGAAAATGAGTTATAATTTATATTTCTCAGTTTACTTTTTTGTATTGTGGCATACTTTTCATAGCATATAACGATGAACATTTCCCCACATTCTGATTAGTGTAACATTACTGTAATGCAAAAAAAAGTATATGTTGTATTACCTTTTATTATGTCTAATTTAAAATAAAGTTAAAAAATTAGTAACCGTAGCCTATTTTGGTGAACTGAATGATGTATGATCCATATCTCAGGTGTGGCGGCATCTCAGGAGCAGGACTTTGGCACTGCTAACCTGCATATGGAGGTGTCGGACATCATCAGCGTGTTGGTTTACGTAGGAGTGGCCAAAGGGAATGGTGTCCTCTCCAAAACGGGTAAGCCTGAGGCCCGCTGGCCACAGCTGTCAACAGCCTGTCCGTTTACTCGGTCAGCAGTGTTAGTGAAAGAGACGGAGGGGGAAAAGCCTTCTGCTAGAGCAGAAATGTTCCATAAACCCTTGAGCTCAGAGGGAAAAAAACACAGAACATGGTTTCCACCCTGGAAACAATGAAATGTAAGAGATGCATCTGGAAGGATTTTTCTCTGCCAGTACATGGCCATAGCTGCACTAAAAAGAGCTTTCATCTGCACTCAGGAGAATGAAACATGGAGGAGTTTCACATATGACAAATTATTATGGTATTTTTATTATTTTTAGATCCCGAGCACAAATGACAAACATCTAATCTTGTAAAATGTGGGGGGAATCGTGCCTACCAGCCATCGGCGATGGACGATGGCATCGTCTATCGGCCCAACCCTAGTTTTTACCCAATAAAATATCTTAGATCTTGGCAAAACTAGAATAACGTATGTTCATTATAAATATGCCCATGGCATTTTAAGACTTTATGAATTTACTTGACTTTTCCAGGTGTAGAAATCACACTTTTAAAATTAGGCTTCCTCATATATCCAGGTTTTCCAAGACAGTGGGAAACTTGGTTCTTCAAAGAAAAAAGAAAAAACAGTAATTGAGGGGATGACTAAAAATAAGAAATATCTTGTTGGAGCCGCAGTAGGGAGGGATGGCCCTAGTAGTCCTTTCTGATCCCGTCCCCCACACTTTTCCACTACACTTTCTATCCAGTTGAAATACTGTCCTTAGCTTTGAAAAAAAAAGATTAAAAAAAGTCTTGATTTTTTTTTTTTTTTTAAGGCCTATTTTAATGCTTGTTTAACATAATTTAAGTCACCTTTGATGTTAGCTGAGGCCCCCAGTGGGACCCGGCTCCCTGGTTTGAGAAGCACTGCCATAGGTGATTACTAGTAAAGTCTTTGACAACATGCATTTAACATGGCTGACAAAAGACTTTATCATCTGTTGTGTAATTCATAACAAATTTGGTAGTTATTGTACTGAACCTTGGTATTGCTACTGTACCTCTAAGATACAGTATGTAAATGATTACAATGATGTTGACATGTAAATGTGGTAATGTGATCAGTCAAAAAAACCCATTTCAAAGCCATGACAGTTTTTGAACAACAGATTTTTGGCAACTAAACTTGCAGTTGCGAGTTTATAAGTAATTTTTAAATTCTTGCGTCGTGTCTCATGCCAACAGCTGCTCCTCCCTCTTCCCTCCTCCCTACTGCGATGGCCTTTCTATTTTTATCCGCTGTCTCATGGGCAGACATGAGGAGAATATATAAAAGCCAGACTCCCATGCACACTCCTCGCCATTAATTTTTAAACATCACTCTGTCTTCAAAAGAGGACGGCGCTCCCTGCCTTTATAATAAATTAAGCTGACTTTGTGATTCGTTTGCTGTGTAACCACATGAATGTGTTTGTGCCAAACACACAGGAGTGCTAAAGAGGCTGGAGGAGGAAGATCTGGATGACAACGTGAAGAAAAGATTAAAGGACTCAAGCGAGACTCCCGGAGCCTTGTGGCACATCTACACGAGCAAAGACGGCGAGAAGATTAAAGAGTTCCTGCACAAGGTTATTTTGATTTGATTTCTCCACTGATCTTGAAATAATACAGTGGATCATGGCAGTGTCACTCACTCTCTCTCTCTCTCTCTCTCTCTCTCTCTCTCTCTCTCTCTCTCTCTGAGTGTGTGTCCTCATAAAACACATGGAAACACATGGAAGTTTTAGAGAATTGATTTCATATGAATGTGCACGTGCTGCTGTGTCTGAACTCAGTGTTTGTGTGTGTTTGGACATGACAGGTGGCTAAAGAGCAGGGTGTGGAGATCCCAGCGGATCATGACCCGATCCGTGAGCCAGGCTGGTACTTGAGCCGTAAGCTGCGTCAGCGGCTGCTGGATGAATACGCCATTCAGGGCTGGACTGTGGTGCAGTTTCTGGGTGATTCAGTCCTGATCCCTGCTGGAGCTCTGCATCAGGTCTCATTGCACTCCTTTTTTTTCTGCAGTGGCTCAAACCACAGATACCACATGAGCAAATCATGATATATACTTATATATATATTCCGGGTCATATTCTTTGTTATTGATTATTCAGATCAAAAGCCCCCACTTGATTGACTTAGAAAGCAACAAATCTCACTGTTTTGTTTCAGAGTGTTGCTAAAAATTGATCAGACACTTAAGCAAGACTTTGTCAGAATGTCATTGAATTATTTAAATGCTTTTAACTTTACTTTAATCCTGTGAAGCCTTACATATGAAATAATAAGTAGTAGTTGAAAAAATCTATTTATTCAAAATGAAATGGTTTATTGAAGGATTAGACATATATATATTTAGAAGCTCAAACTGAGCAAAACATGCAATTTGGTGCAGTTGCTGATATTTGTATGGACAAAAAGTAACATGAAATTCTGATAGTAATGTAAAAAAAAATCCATGAGATCTTTATAACAATATGAAAGACTATTTATATAAAATGCTTATAAATATATGTTTTTACTCTCAAGTAAGCTGTTATTTAAATGCTGAGCTTTGTGATCAAAGCTCTGTAGTTTTTATTGTGGGGGCAAAACATAATGCAATAGAATGATGATTGAGAGATCAACAAATAAATATTCCTCAAAAGCCTAGTGTATCATATTTGATAATTACATTTTAACATGATTTTTCCAGAAAAAACCCAATTATGAATAATCAAGAAAACTCAAGTTGCTTCAGTCCAGTAAATGATCTGATATTACTAACAATATTCTTACAAAAAGACAAGTGTACCACGACCTGAAGGGAATGTTTTAACAATTATACTAAAAGGCCTTTTACTTGCTAAATTATAACCTGTCAATCAGATGACTGAAGGCATGTAGTAGATTGTGTAATACTAGCTCCAGTATTACACAAAGTTAATACTGGAGTTAAAGTTCCAGCGTACCATCATCTTTATGATATATGGCATGTCACATCAGTGCACACTCACATTTGTGTCTCTCATCCGTACAGGTGCAAAACCTGCACAGCTGCGTCCAGGTGATCAATGACTTCGTCTCTCCGGAGCACGTGGTGCATTCGTTCCACTTAACCCAGGAACTCCGATCCTCCAAAGAGGAAATCAACTATGAAGATAAGCTACAGGTAGAGTGGAAATATCACAGCATGTCAACATTTATTGGAATATTAAGGCCTGAACTGGATCGCAGAGTCTCTATGATTTGTCGCTCATTAGGATAAGCTCTACAAACGACTAACAATGAAGTGTTTGTGAGAAGACTGTGCCATTTGTTTTCTTTTATTACTGTTTATAACTGTTTGTATCAGTGCACATGCAGTCTGATTGCTGCCACTATAAACTCAAATACTCTTGAAAATAGATTTTTGACAAAAGAACACATTCCATATTTTCAGATGCATTGTTAGACATGAGATGGCATAAAAGTTACAAATATCAGGTCTCCCTTTGAGGTTTAGAGCAGTTTGCCAGCGATGAATACCGCACAGTAGATTGCTTATGATCCACTGCTGATGAATTATGACAGTGTTTCCTTTATGGTCTTTATACTGTAATATTTTGTAGATGGATGCAAAAGTGCACATTTGATCTCCTTTATCTTTTTAAATGAGCAGCTGGAAATAGTAAAGCAAGAGTCCTGTGTATTTTGGGCTTGTTTGTAAATAAAAGCCCCGTATTATGCATAAAAACGTAAATTAATTTGCTGTTAATTTCATTAATTAATCAGAACATCATGTAATTAATTACATTAAAAATTAAAAATCACTTGCCAGCCCTGTATTTAACACTTTCAGTATATAGATTTTACCAGTATTGGCATAATAATCCCTTTCCATCAATCGATCTATTGAGATATTAGTACCTAGTTCAATTTCAAAAATGTGCAACATGTCTTGAATATTGTAAACTTGTAGTTTTGCAGTTGAAGAGTTTCAGATAAATTGTACATCTTGAGATGTAGAGTATGGGTTTGGACATACGGTATTCGTTTTATCCAATTTTTATGATGAATGTTTCTCAGCACTGCAGTCATCAGTCGGCATGCCATTTCAGAAGTCTCTCGTCAGAGTCCGGATGCAATTTGTCGTGTGATTCTAACAGCCTGTCGTTTCTCCCAGGTCAAGAACATCTTTTACCACTGCGTGAAGGATGCCGTGGGAACATTAAAGAGGTGCTGCGCCGAGGAAGAGGAGGAGACGAACTCATGACACTCGTCGACACGTTCCCCCAAATATGCACACTAACGCTCACACCGCGAACCTCTAGTGCCAAGCAGAGAAAAACCACCAGTAAACTGTATTTATTTGTTACTGACACCACAGCAGTATAGCGCATCAGGATGACTGTGATCGACACGCCACACATCTGAAGAATCGAGTGTGTTTGTTTGTCTGTTTGGTTTCGTTCCCCTTTTGTTCTTTCATACTGTACAGTTTCAGTGGAGAATCGTATTTATTTTTTAGGAGTTCTGCACTCTGTTCTCGATCAAATGTAAATGTGACTTGTACAGTTTGCTAATGGATTTCTGACGGCGCTCACTACTTTGGAGACTTGGAGTAACTGTGAGAGAGATCCGCCGTTTCGTGTCCTCATGCCATATCTTTTGAGAAAAAGAACTGCCAAACAATTGTAAACATTGTAAAGTTCTATTATGTAAAGAAAGACTTAACTCACTTCAGCATTTATTAAGAAGTATTCACTGTAAAATGGAGACATTTACAAAAAAAAGTTGTAATTTATTTAAGAAAAAACTCTCGTTTCCTTTTTTTTTTTATGTTCAGATTTACTATGGCGAACTTTTGAAGTTCAATGGAAAAAGCAAATCGTACTATGCTGTGTAAATATATACATATATACATTCACTGATGTATTTTTTTAAACATGGCTTGCTTCAATTTCAAATTTTAAAGTGCAAGTGTTACATGCTTTGTACATTGAAGTTCAAAGGGGTTTTACATTTTCCATTAAAATGGATTTATCAAATATCTGCCTGCCTTTTGCCTTCTTGACAAGATGAGCAGTTCAAGATACATGTTCAATGTTTGGCCTATATATATATTCTGGTAATCAAAATGTAATTATTTGCTTTGCCTCTGAAATGAATGTTAACCAGTAGCCAGACAGTAAGTTCTAGTGTTTAGTATTTAATACCCTGTTTTTACAAGCCAGTGTTTTATTGATCAAATCAAATTCTGGATTTTCTGCACAATAGTATTTGTATGTTATTCACAGATTGAACACCAGAGGAGGCTGTTGAACTTCTGTGAGAATTTAGAAACAGTGAAATGAACACTTGTTTGAATTGCAGCGTAGCTACCGTTTCAAAGTCTCTGATAAAGAGTCTTACAATATAATAATGTTTTATATAAACCTAAAAAGCAGTACAATTGTTTTTACATTAATACCTTTCAAAATCAGTGACCAATTTAGATCTCTGTTTGCATAGTTGACATGCTATATTCCATCAAAACAAACATTGTTTTATGATGATTGCACCTTTTGTGAGCTCATACTCAGACTGGATGGAATGTTTGTACTATTGCAGTATATTATTTTCAATATAACTGAAAACAGATTTATGCTGCCACTTGTTAAAATCTTTAATGCTTGTCAGAACAAGTAAACTCACAAAAGAATTATACATAAATTCTTATTTTCAATATCTTAATCATATACGTACAGCTACCGTAGAACAGCCATTCATGCATCAAAACACTTTCGTCATATGATTTTCATTGATTTTTACATCACAAAACAAAAAGTAAAATAACAAAATCTGATGCACCCTGATTACTGCAATAAACCAGTAATTAAACATTGAATTAAAAACAAAGTAACAATAAAAAGAGCAAAATGTGGATTTGGTTCCCTCTTCATGACAGAAATATAAGCCATAAATTCAGCTCTTCCCAGGCGCGTCTGGCACATGTTGGTAGCTTTTGATTAGTGTGAGGAGTGAACCTGGTTTATTGTTAGAGCAAGGTATGATTGTGCAATCAGTTACCTGAAAATATTAACACCGTGACCCAGACAATCCTTGATTGATGAGTACAGTACAAATGAAGCTTCAAAACAAACAAACAACATCCTCAACTCATCCAGATTTCACACAGGTCCGTCCATTCCTATGCTGTTTGCATTGCATCTGAAGAATGACACAGTGGAGAAGTGTGCGGAGATGAGAAACAACAAAATGAATGAGTGATTCTGTAGCACTTGACCAGATTATTGCTTATAGTTCCGAATGCAATAGTCTCACGCTCATGTTCAGTCTCCTGTAGAAATGATCCAACGCTGTTTTTGTTTTATAGGTTGCTACAAATCGTCCAGAGATGGCATCATGACTGGGCTTCGTACTAATTGCAATAAGGCAAAACAAGTGCTGCAAGCTGGTTATCAGTTTACGGAAACAGAATGCATAACTAATTGCATTGAGGCCTCTCGGCTTCCTCTATGCCCTAAATCTGCGCTGTTGATAGACGACTGAAACGGCATAACCACAATGTCGACAACGATGGTGCTGATCAACAGATACTGCACAAAACTCTCACACACACACACTCACACACACACACATGTAGTTCACAGTGTCTGTGTAGGAAATAGTTTTCGATTCAAAGTGGGATTTTGCAAGAGGCAAATTCACCTGCTGATAAAAAGTCTGATAACATAGTGTTCGACAGAATCTCCGATATCCCTTTTCACTCGTACTGTACTTCATAACAAAAAAAAGAAAAAACGTATAAGAAATGTTCAAAAAGGCACACGTACTTCAAAAAGAGTTGTTTTCTTTCTTTGTACATCCAATCGCTACGGGGCACCACTGAGAAGTCGCGAACTGTCATTTACGCCACAGGGCTGCTTCACCGTGAATGTGCTTTCTCTGCGTGTTTGCTGGCACGTGACGGCGATCGAAGTCCCTTTGGTGCGTGTTTTGAGTGCGAGCGGTCACAGCTTCTCCCCGTCCAGCAGCTCCTGCAGTTCCTGCTGAATGTCCTCAGGAAGCTCCAGGCCGGGCAGGTCTTCCAGAGGGATCTCCTGAGTGGGCATCTCCAGCGGAGGGAGCTGGGGGATGGGAATGTCCTTGGCCTTGCGCTCCTCGGCTGTCTGCGGAAGCACCCATAGCTCCGACCGCTCCACGAAGTCAGCATCGGCGTAGGGTTCCTTCTTCAGCCGCACGTTCTCTGCCCGCAGCTGCTCGTTCTCCTGTTTCAGCTGCTCGTTTTCGGACACCAGTCGGTCCACCAGGTTGCGTAGGTCATCGATGGTGGTCTGCTGCTCCTCTAGACGGGTTTTGTCGTCTTTCTGGGCTTTACTGCCTGCGCAGGGCTCTGGGACAGCGCCTTTGTTCTTCAGGAGGTACAGCCAGGTGTCGTACTCACGTTCGGAGGGTTGGGAGATGTCTGTGGCAGCTCCGGCCAGCTGTAGGTGACGGCGTGGCGTCTGGTCTGAGGTGGGAACATGCTGAAGCGTTCTGGGCTTGTCCTCTCGCTTTGCTCGCTTCCATTGCTCCTCGATCAGCCTCTGCTGCTTGACATGACTGTCCCTCTGAAGCTCCAGAGACAAGCGAGCCTAGCAGGAAAGAAACGTCTCATAGTCAATTTCATCCACAATAAATAATATGCAGGACAATGAGGACCATCTAGACGTACCTGTTCACACTCGGTGAGCTTCATGGCCTCCTTGAGAAGTTCTGTGGAAACATTGCAAGTTATTTAAGCACACACTTCCAATCTGAAGTTGAGCCCAGTTCTACTCATAGATTGTACAAGAATATTGTTTAGGCTCAAATTTGACTCCCCGAGCTTTGGCGCTCTTTGTGAGACAAACCTAAGGAGACTAAAGTCCTGCACGCAAGACAACTGTTTCTCATGAAGATGCATTCAGAATTTACACAGGTTAGTCTGTGATTTTATTGCTGTTCGAATCCAGAATGTCTGTGTTTTTCTCCCACCACCTGTGTACAAATGTTCAAACGAATGACCTACTGCTTTTTGACACCAAGGTTGTGTGGTACTGACATCTGTGATTTTACAAGAGATCAATCCAATTTTTCTGTAAATCCTTTTTAACTACTGCTGAGCAGTGTACGCTAACTTTTGCATTTCATGGTAACATGAACACATTTTAAATATGGACACTTTGATTAATGAAAAGAGGAAACTACAGCTCCACTACAAGGAATGGGAGCTGTTAGGAAAAACAAAAATAGAACATAAAAATGTAAACTAATGATATATATATATATATATATATATATCAGTGGCGTTCCGTCCATATAAGCTGCGAATGCGCCGCATACCCAGGCCGTCTGAGAGAATAAGTTTACGGGCTAATTAATATAAACATGATTATAAGTTGATCCCTTGTCATTTGAGATGTGACTTACAGCTTAATAAAGTGTTGGGAATATGTATGTAAAATTATTTATTTGACAAACAACGGTCATTTTCTGTAAATCTACGTCAGTGACGGAAGCTGTCGAGCTCTTCCGGATTCTCTGCAGCTTTGGCGCCTCCGCTCTGTTGCTATGACTCTCAGGATTGTAGCGCGTTCTCAGTGTTAGCTGGCAAGCTGTCCGCCAAGCACTCGCCCATGGAAAAACACGCTGTTACTGACAGATCTCGATTGCCGAAAATTACATTGTGTTTGATGCAAAACTGACTCGACTAAATCATATGCAAAAAAACATCATAACTGTATATTTTCATGCTTTCTCAAGCAAAGCAAATTTTCAAAGTCCACACATTGCTGGTCATAGACAATGTTGAAGACGTTATTGTCAACAAGTGGTAAATAAAAAAAAAAAAAAGGTTTATAAAAATGTATTTAAATTTTTTTAACAACAAACATCAGGAAAAAAATAAGAAACAATACCTTTGTTTTCCGTATTGTGTCGCTTACAGTTAAAGTCCTTCTCTGATTTTATTGTTGTTTGCAACGTTACTTGGCAATATTATTATTATTATTATAATATTTTATTTTTTATTTGTATTTTCATGGTCTATTATTGGAGTAGTGTCACCCGGGTTGGAATTTTAACTCCTATTAACTGGGAATAAAAAAATAAATGAATAAATAAATAGCCTAAATAAAATAAAATAATTCAGTCTATGCAGAGACGTATAGAGCGGGGGAATCCCCCATCTCCCCACCCTCTGAATATTACGTGTAAACGTTATTTGGCGGTTTTTACTTGGGAAAAGCAGCTAGTTTTCTAGCATTGGAATAACTAAACCTGAAACTATAGACGGTTTCAAGGGCAACAACATAAACAAACGTTACTGCGCATGCGCGCTTTTGTGGCTCTAACATAACTTCCGGTAGACATCCAAATACAATCAGTAACAACAGCTAAGTCCCTCTAGAGTAGATTATGTTTTGATAAGCAAAATATGTTTGCTGCGTAAATCAGACGGACTGAGATGCAGCGATAACTACTTGGACGGACTTATTTAAAATGCAAATTCATTCTCTGCCAGCAGGAGGCGCTTTAAAGCGGGAGAACTAGAGGTTTCCCCGGAAACGGCTGTTGGGCTGTACATTACACAAAGCAGCGCTGAGCTTACAAACGCTGCTTTATCAGGCATATAACATGCCAGATTTAATGAAAATGACATCGAATATTTTCTAAAGACAGTGTTCCTTAAGAAATACAGTGATATAAAAACACCCGCGCCTCGTTTTGATTTTTAAACATGCGTTACGTGCTCATGTTTATTCAACGAAGCCTTTTGGAAAATCGGTCAGTTTTGATATCATGGTGGGTCGCCACAAATAAATAAATGTATGTGAAACACATCCCACAGCACAACAACCTGAGCCCAACTTCATTACTCATCACTTTAACTTTAATTGCCTTTGTAGCCGGCGCCACTAACAAGACTGATAAACAAACACAGACCGGAAGTTAACTTAGGTCCAGGCGCGTGCGCCTGATGAAACCGTCTATAGACGAGGGATTGGTAAATTTCATTTACAAATAAGGTAGGAATGTGCATACTTTTAAATCGACACCTGCCACGGTGTCTTCTTTGAGTGTGTTTTAAAAACGATGAGGAGAGGAGACGGGGGAGGAGAGGGGGGAGGGGGTGTGGTCTTAATCTTAGTACTCAGCATACCCGGTTAAAAAGGTCACCGCTCACCACTGATATATATTTAGTATATAGATTTATATAAAATCACCATGAACTATTAGGGCCGGATGATATGGCCAAAATTTATATCACAATATATTTCTTAATTTCGGTCAATACGATATTCAAATTCTGATATCAATATGAACAATATTTTAAAAAGCCTCAGAAAAACTGCCAAGAACACCCACAACTGTACCTGTACCTACAAACTTCTAAAAAAAAAAAAAAAAAAATTGCCAAGTCTATGAAACCTTCTCCTATAAAACTATATAATATTTTAGAAATAAAAACAGTACAAATAAATTAATGTTCACCTTTTCTCTCAGAGCTGCGCTCGACACTGTCGATTATAACATACTTCTAGAGAGACTGGAAAATTGGGTCAGGCTTTCTGGGATGGTCCTCAAATGGTTCAGGTCATACTTAGATTTATGCTCTCCTATACTCACATAATAACCTCTCCCTTCTAAGTGGACGTCCATGACATGCGGAGTCCCACAATGCTCAATTCTTGCACCGCTCTTGTTTAGCCTGTATATGCTCCCACTAAGTCAACTAATGAGAAAGAAACAAATTCACAGCTATGCAGATGATACCCAGGTTTACCTAGCCTTATCGCCAAATGACTACAGCCCCATTGACTCCCTCAGCCAATACAATGATGAAATAAACATTTGGATGTGCCAGAACTTTCTTCAGTTAAACAAGGAGAAAACTTAAGTCATTGCATTTGGAAACAAAGATGAAGTACTCAAGGTGAATGCATACCTTGACTCTAGGGGTCAAACAACTAAAAATCAATTCAAGAATCTTGGGGTGATTCTGGAGTCAGAGCTTAGTTTCAGTAGTCATGTCAAAGCAGTAACTAAATCAGCATACTATCATCTCAAAAACACTGCAAGAATTAGATGTTTTGTTTCCAGTCAAGACTTGGAGAAAATTGTTCATGTCTTTAATCACCAGCAGGGTGGACTATTGTAATGGTCCACCCATATTGTAATTGTCGGCAGCCATGTCACCCTGTAGCCCAAGACTGGTTACTCACTGAAGCTAAGGAGGGTTGAGCCTGGTCAGTACCTGGATGGGAGACCTCCTGGGAAAACTAGGAGTTGCTATGGCTGCCGTGGCATCATCCAGGTGGATGCTACACACTGGTGGTGGATGAGGAGATTTTAAAGTACTTTTACTCGTTTATAAATCTCTCAATGGCCTATGACCTAAATACATTGGAGATATGTTCACTGAATATAAACCTAACAGACCACTCAGATCATTAGGATTGAGTCAGTTAGAAATACCAAGGGTTCACACAAAACAAGGGGAGTCCGCTTTTAGCTATTAAGCCGCCTGCCGTTGGAACCAGCTTCCAACCATTTACCGAATGAGCACTGTGCTACGTCTGAACTGATTGCACTGTTTTTAATGTACAATAATTTTCTATTCTTAACTCTTTTAATTCATTTTAAATCAATTTTTTAAAATAATTTTAAAAGTTTTAAAAATTTCTTTTTTTTTTTATGATTATTTTACATCCTTTTATGTAAAGCACTTTGAGTTACCATTGTGTTTGAAATGTGCTGTATAAATAAACTTGCCTTGCCTTTTATTTGTATTTTGCCTTCTTACAAACAAGAAATGTGAAATCACCTTCAAATAAGCATAAGACTCTCAGACACACCTTATAGATTGTAACAAAAGTGCTTCAGCCAAGATAAAGAATATTAAAATTGTTTGCTGTTGAGTTGCTGCATAAAACATTAAAATGAGTGAGTAACAACAAAAACGTTGCTGGAGAAGGGCTTATAGAAAATGCAAATTCATTCTCTGCCAGCAGGGAGCGCTTTTGGGGCGGCAGAAACAGTGGTTTCCCCAGTAACGGCTGTAAACAAAGCAGCGCTGCACTATGAACTAGAGCTGCACGATTAATCGTTAAAAGATCGCGATCTCGATTCAAACACCCACGCGATCTCATTTCTAAATTACAACGATTCACCCGTGTTCATTATACCTTTGAAAAAATCATACTGGAACATTAAAATCTGTTTTGCCGCTGACACAGAGAGAGCAGTTATCATGTTTAGGTAAGAAACAGCTTCACAAACAGTCTTTTCAACCACAAAGTATTATTTCTGTCTTACAATCATTCATATTATCACAGAAATACAGTGATAAACGCTTATAGTTTGGATATAAATACTGATGTCTATGGTAGCGATCAAAATAGAGCAAATCACCTTGTGAAAGTAACTGCCGCTTCAAATAACGTTTGTCTTGATTACAGTGTTTCTCCACTAGATGGCGACAAGTGACTGTTATAAAATGTATTTGTCATTGAATCATTCATTCAAAAATGCTGATTCATCCAGTAATGAAACAAGTATTCATGAGTGAGTCACTGAATGCTTTATTCAAACCACTTTTAGTAAAAATCGGTTTATTATTTTTTTGAATAAAGTGACAACAACAACAGTGTGCAGATCTTTTTTCTATTTTTTTATGTACCTTTTGATCTTACACCTGGCCAAGACATTTTTGGATGTGCGTGCTCTGACCCTTCTTTTACGAGCAATTAATATTTTGTCACAAATTATTTCGTTTTGTTCAGAATCGTGGGAGAATCGTGATCTCTATTTGAGACAAAAAAAATTGTGATTCTCAATTTATCCAGAATCGTGCAGCTCTACTATGAACGCTACTTTATGAGATCAAATAAAAATGCCATTGAAGCTTTTCTGAAGACAGTTGGCTCCTTTCAAACATACATTCATATAAAACACAAATAAATCAATGTCTGGGAAACGCTAGTAATGCATATTGAATTATTGGAAATGCGTTTTAAAAATCATATCACCATTATTGAAAAAAACTTATATCGCAATATACAGTGGGTACTGAAAGTATTCAGACCCCCTTAAATTTTTCACTCTTTGTTATACTGCAGCCACTTGCTAAAATCATTTAAGTTCATTTTTTTCCTCAATGTACACACAGCACCCCATATTGACAGAAAAACACAGAATTGTTGACATTTTTGCAGATTTATTAAAAAAGAAAAACTGAAATATCACATGGTCCTAAGTATTCAGACCCTTTGCTGTGACACTCATATATTTAACTCAGGTGCTGTTCATTTCTTCTGATCATCCTTGAGATGGTTCTACACCTTCATTTGAGTCCAGCTGTGTTTGATTATACTGATTGGACTTGATTAGGAGAGCCACACACCTGTCTATATAAGACCTTACAGCTCACAGTGCATGTCAGAGCAAATGAGAATCATGAGGTCAAAGGAACTGCCTGAAGAGCTCAGAGACAGAATTGTGGCAAGGCACAGATCTGGCCAAGGTTACAAAAAAATTTCTGCTGCACTTAAGGTTCCTAAGAGCACAGTGGCCTCCATAATCCTTAAATGGAAGACGTTTGGGACGACCAGAACCCTTCCTTGAGCCGGCCGTCTGGCCAAACTGAGCTATCGGGGGAGAAGAGCCTTGGTGAGAGAGGTAAAGAAGAACCCAAAGATCACTGTGGCTGAGCTCCAGAGATGCAGTCGGGAGATGGGAGAAAGTTGTAGAAAGTCAACCATCACTGCAGCCCTCCACCAGTCGGGGCTTTATGGCAGAGTGGCCCAACGGAAGCCTCTCCTCAGTGCAAGACACATGAAAGTCCACATGGAGTTTGCTAAAAAACACCTGAAAGACTCCAAGATGGTGAGAAATAAGATTCTCTGGTCTGATGAGACCAAGATAGAACTTTTTGGCCTTAATTCTAAGCGGTATGTGTGGAGAAAACCAGGCACTGCTCATCACCTGTCCAATACAGTCCCAACAGTGAAGCATGGTGGTGGCAGCATCATGCTGTGGGGGTGCTTTTCTGCTGCAGGGACAGGACGATTGGTTGCAATCGAGGGAAAAATGAATGCGGCCAAGTACAGGGATATCCTGGACGAAAACCTTCTCCAGAGTGCTCAGGACCTCAGACTGGGCCGAAGGTTTACCTTCCAACAAGCAGGGTTCCCGCGGGTTCTTAAAAAAAATGTCTTAAAAAGTCTTAAATTTACTTTATCAAATTTAAGGTCATAAAAAGTCTTAAATTGTACAAGAAAGTCTTAATCTTAAATTTGGGTACAAACCAGAATCGCTATACAGCTTAATGTGACAATTAAACTTCAAAAGGCTATAAATAAATATGAGCTAGGCACGTTTCAAAGTCCAGTGTTGCGCTGCTTTGTGTTCTGCTGTTACCGCGGAAACCGTTCGAAAGCGCCTCCTGCTGGCAGAGAATGAATGTGCATGTTCAATAAGGCTGTTGTTGTGAGTAGGGTATTCCTGCAATACCGGAGGCTGTAGTTTCAGAACTGGATTTCCAGGGCCCTATAGTTTTTTTTGTTTGTTTTTTAATTATTTTATTTTATTTATTTATTTTTTGTATGTATTATGTCATTTAGACTTGCACTCTAGCTTTTCTAATCTTTTTTGTATTCTATGTTTCTTTTTATTTATTATACAATTAACAAAAGCAAAAAAAGGCCTCTTAACACCAGCTTGCTCTATTCTTTTTCTATTCTATGTTTTCTTTTTATTTATTATATAATTTAAAAAAAATCTCTTGCTACATGTACTGCGTTAGGCTAAATGAGACTTCTTATAGCACTTGCATATCGTTGCTCTTTTGTTGATTTTGATTGATTTCATTGTTCTCATTTATAAGTCACTTTGGATAAAAGCGTCTGCTAAATGACTAAAAATTAGTGGCTCATACTGTTTTATAGCACTTGCTATTCAATTCTGTATATTATTATTTTTAAGGAATTATGTAGTTATTTAATTTTATACACAATTATTGTCCTAACCAACTCCTAAACTCCCTAAACATACCCGTTGGTAACCCTCTTGAAATATTTAACCTAATTTATTTCAATATATTCTGGTTTAAAATTCAGTTTTCTTGGAAAGAAGACTTGTGTCTGTGCGAGACTTCAGTTAATTAGCTGCAGCGCTTCACGTCTGATGTGCTGTTTGTTTGCATCTGTTTGTTTGTTTGATGTCTGAATCAGGTCTCCTCTGTTGGAATAGATGGTGCTGTCCCAAAAAATAGGGTCCTATGCAGTCCTAGAACTGCAGTCTCCAGTATTGCAGGAACATTGGGTTGTTTTTGTTCAGACCAATGCAAAACTCGACCCATATTTTTACCCTGCAAACACGCAGAGCTGTAAATGTGAACTGGTGGATCGATAAGGAGATAATCCATTATAAAAATCTAGACAGTAAAATGTGTTTGTATGTTATTTAATTAATATAATAATTTATTGATAATTATTTAAATTAATATAATAATTAATAATTTTGACTCATCCATTTTCTTAAAAAATGGTTTAAAGGCTGAAATGTGGAGTGTATTATTTTATGAAACTTTTTGTTTTGTGAAAACTTCTATCTGAACAGTAAATCGTGCTTTTTACATTCATTTTACAGTTTACCATAGACATTGCCCTACCCTGCTCATATGGTATTAATTTAATTTGTGCAGGTCTTAAAAAGTCTTAAATTTGAGCTTAAAAATCCTGCAGCAACCCTGAACAAGACAATGACCCTAAGCACACAGCTAAAATAACGAAGGAGTGGCTTCACAACAACTCCGTGACTGTTCTTGAATGGCCCAGCCAGAGCCCTGACTTAAACCCAATTGAGCATCTCTGGAGAGACCTAAAAATGGCTGTCCACCAACCTTTACCATCCAACCTGACAGAACTGGAGAGGATCTGCAAGGAGGAATGGCAGAGGATCCCCAAATCCAGGTGTGAAAAACTTGTTGCATCTTTCCCAAAAAGACTCATGGCTGTATTAGATCAAAAGGGTGCTTCTACTAAATACTGAGCAAAGGGTCTGAATACTTAGGACCATGTGATATTTCAGTTTTTCTTTTTTAATAAATTTGCAAAAATGTCAACAATTCTGCGTTTTTCTGTCAATATGGGGTGCTGTGTGTACATTAATGAGGAAAAAAAAATGAACTTAAATGATTTTAGCAAATGGCTGCAATATAACAAAAAGTGAAAAATTTAAGGGGGTCTGAATACTTTCCGTACCCACTGTATATTGATATTGAATTATTGTCCAGCCCTATTAAGTAGTTTTAATTTCTTTAAATGTTCTTTTTTTTTTTTTACTTCATTAAATTAAATTTATTTTACTAGTCGAACAAGTACTCCGGTCAAATTCACAAGGGGTCTGCTAAATTCTACTTTTTTAAAATGACATCTATCATTTTTAGACAAAATACAGGACAAAAAGCAATTTAAAATATAGTGCATTAATATTTCTCTTTTTAACTAGATATTTTAATAATTAAAAAACAAACAGGATATTACTTTCCTATTAAAATAAATATGAAAGAATGAATGAATTGTCCAAGCAATTACAAATTTTGTTTACAGCTGACAATCATGTGACTGACCACAGGTCCTGCCAGGTTTGCAGGATCACAGAACTAAATAAATGAATCACTATCCGAATCCGAAGTTATATCACCGAGGTGTCGTGTAAGTTTATTTTCACAGATGTCCCCATGAGAAACAATTAGTGTCCGAATAGAGCTTACAACCAAAACCAACCTGCAGCTTTTCTGTGGCAGGAGATGGCATCTTCAAATTTCCCAGCAGCCAGCAAGCGGTCTGCTTTCCTGCACTGTTGATGCGCCTGAAAGAGATGACATTATTTCATTACAAGTTTATTAACACAGCACAGATACTCAATGACAGCTCATTACCTGCTGCTACAGTATTTCCCCTGATTAACTCTAGACCTACATGAGATTCTAATCCTTTCAATCTCAATGGATGGGTATATGAACCGATGTGACAATGCTTCTGTCATACCTCCACCACTCCACATCCAGCTATGTTATGATCTGCTCTGATTTTGCTGTAGTTCACCTAGCAGTCCAAGGAGATCATTAGGAACTCAAGTCTCATGCTCAGACCCTCCACTGACCTCATTTCACTCAGTGACTAAATGTGAACTCAGATTTTAATCACACACCCAGTCAAGCATCAACATCTACATATTTATCCCAAAGCACAAGTGCTTACAGTGGCGTCTGAGACCACACTAAAAAGCTGACAGTGAAAATTGAATTCAAACTTGGAAAATCTTTCTGCAGATGGCCAGGTGTTCTTGCTTCCATTGACCCTTGTGAAAAAGAACTGCACTTAATTGTATGTGTACTTGTAGTCTCTTTCAAATCATAAAAGTACATTTAAAAAAAAACTTTTGTCATGCTTTAAAGAATTACTTAGATGTGACTAACACACTAAAACACATGTAAGGTACTTTTGCTGTAGCGTGTGATTTGATATTACTTTTCAAATTATTATTAGATATATTAAATTAATATTAGACATTTTAAATGCACTAAATTACATCATCTTTACAAAACAAAAACAAGATTATATTTAGCTTCCCATAAACACGGTACATTTAGCAGTACACATTAAACCTATTTCAAAGAGAGCAGAACTATGAAATACATACAAAAATGTACTACTCAAGTGGATCGAGTTCAAATACTTGCATTTAATATCAATTGAAACTATGATATATATAAAACTTACATGCAATAAGTGTTCATAACATTACATTCAGTTTGCACTTAAATATAGGCAATTATTAAAAGTATATTAAGTACGCTAAAGTGTACTTTTTCACAAGGGGTCTTATGAATACTTATTCGCTTAAATTAGAGTATATTAAATATGATATTCATTAATATTGTTTTTACATTATTTTTAATTAATTTCAGTTCATGGAATTATACTGCAATTTATACCAACATAATATTAAGATAGGGAGAGAGAGAGATCCAAAGAACAAAAAAGATTGTCTCTTATTTTTGCTGTTTTGTTGTTATGCCGATAATATAATTTGCAATGCAAAATTTTATTAAACTAAAAAAAGAGGGAGGGGGTGCAAAATAGAAGAATTTAGTGATCCTTGGACCCCACTTGTCACTAAAATGTATCGATAAACTTATATAAAACACGCTATATTTAATCATAACTTCAAAGTAAACAGATCCTTCTGCTCTCAATTTCAGGATCATATAACGAACAGCCAACAGTAACGTACTGTCATCGTTTATTAGACTCTAGGAAATAATAAATCACACATTTCGAGTCACAAGTCAGTGTGTGCGTTTGTTTAAAGGTGATCAGCTGCCAGCAGTAAACAAACACACACACATATGGAGGCTAACGTTACATTAAAATAGCACCAGGTTTATACAAAGTCTTCACATAAGGGTTAATGATTTAAACACCCGGGTAACCTCTTCGCAGCTTTATTTTAATTTGTTTAGAGATGAAATGCGGCTAGGCTAACAGATGCTAGCATGCTAATGTGACTTGTAAACAGACACTTACGAGATTGAGAGGACTGTCCAGCACCTCCATTCCTTCATCAACTACAGCCTCAACTGCACGAGAGACTCATTGGCACATTATTGTCTTTATTCCGGGACCAGAAACTCTGGTTTCACCGGCTGCTGATCCACTGCTACAACAGACGAGCAAAAACAACTTCCCCTCCGCGACGTCACCGCCGCGTCACCCCACAGCGACGCGCGTGACGTGACCGCGCTTTTCTTTTTGTCATTTCTGCTCAATAAATCACGCGAAATCATATCACATTCATAATAAGTGAGATGTTTTAGTCTCGAACGTGTCTCATTAGACGAAAAAATGCTCAAAATCTGTTCTGGAATGCTGTGATGTTACCGCACCACTAGAGGGCGCTTTTGTCCTACAAATTCAATAATTACCAACCAAAAAAAAGTTTACCGTGTTTCTTGGACCTGGTAGCCTACCATATCAGTGATTTTTTTTTTTTTTCTTCTTTTAGACATGCACCGTGTTTTCTTTTTTTGTATCTGTAATATAAAGTATCTTGGAGTATCATCTAAATATGTTGTAACAGTATTCCTTTCTAATGTCATTACAATGTTGTGTAATTGTAGGCTACAAAAACAACACAGATAAAAGTATTTATTTTTTCTTGTTCTTTGCATATATCTTTGTTCTTGTTATAACTGTAGCATGTTATTATTTTAATGTAAATATTAATGCTATTTAATACATATAAATTAATATAGGCCTGACATATAAAAATATATTTATTTTAATATACAAAGGAATTGATTGCATCTCTTCATCAATGCCTTTGTATTTGACTCTTATGTGCTGGCAGTATGTCCCCATTTTGTTATTGTTTGTTATTGCAGTAAAAAAAAAACAAAAAAAAAAAACACTTTGTTTGTTTGTTTTTACACTATAGATGTAATTACTTGGTCATTTTTTAAATGTAACTACAATGTAAAAACGTGTATGTGAACATCGTATCAAATGATTTATTTAAATGTTAAGACCTTTCATATAAAATGGGTCTCAATATAACATTTAAGGGGGTATTTGATATCCCTGGATGTTTTTTATGCGTCACTCAGACACTTTGGTCAGTGTAACAATGTGAACAGCACTGAATCTATATCATACACATACATCAAAGACACAGTCAACATTATATGCTGTGTTTTTCTGTCCAGTGGTTGGAGATTCCTTGCACAGTATAATATTTTGTCCATTCAAAGAGTGCACTTATTAACTGGTGACGTCATCAGCTCAAGTACTTTGTTTTTGTTGTCAAGTGCCACTTGCTTTATCCAAATGCTGTTCAATTACTACTAATAGAGAACAGAACAGGATCAGATACAACCTCATGAATCACAGCCTAAACATCGGCCTGCCGTACACTCTCAGCACTCAGGGCCAAATAAGGCCGAGCAATGCACATTTCAAAAACCTTTGATCAGCCTTTTGCTGCATTTGTTTGATTGATTGTTTTTACATTCAATGACATTACATTGAATTTATATTGCTCAGAAGTTACTCCTGCAAAGCTCATGTGACTTAAATTAAAGTCACATTTATTTATATACGAAGTGTTTCAAAGCAGCTTCACGGTAATAAACAGGAAAATAACAGTGCCAATGTTTCCAAATTTGTTATGAAATTGCTACAGTTATTAAACAACTTCAGTTTTACTTGTACAGCAGCTCTACAGAATACAATAGTGTCATTATTCGCTTCAGTTTAGTTCAATGTTGAACTCAAAAATATCCTCAGGAGAAATACAAAAAAGACACAAATCAATGAGTCAATGAATGTTGATAGCATACTGTAGCTCAAATAATTTGGCCTGGCAAGAATTTGATTAAAAAATGTTTGTTCATATTGAAATATCTTGCCAAAACTGGGCATAGTTTGAGACGCTGTTGAGGTGTCTTCGGAAACTCAACAGGAGACGTGAGGCTACAAAGCAGAGACAAAAATCATTTGCTCTTCATTTAATCTTATTGCTATCCAAGAGAAGCAATCGACATATTAAAGAGATCTCATCTGAGACATTTCAACAGACATTTGAAACTGAATTCTTCCGCAAAATATAAGACATGTATATTTCGAATGCAATGTTTGTGATTCACAAGTCAGGCATGTTGATTATAAGTGTAAATAACCCATATTTAGCAGGGACACTGCAAAGCTCTCTCTGTGTTTTGTGTACTGTATCAGAATGCAGTCGCTGGAACACTGTGGGTGTCCATCGAGACAACGGACAAATGTGAATCGAGTCATAACTCATTGAAAAAAAGTCTCTCCGTTCATGTACAGCAGGCCACTGAAACAGAGCTGCCTTTGTTCTGGCCTCTGAGGTGCAAAGTTAGCCTGCTTTTCTCCTTCAAAGCGATCCTAACTGCCGTGTATGTGTGGGATTCATTGTGAACCTGTTTCACATGCTGCTAACTTGACATTTGTGTGACCGATCCTTTATTTAGCACATGAATGATGTCTTCTGAGCTGGATATTAGCTATGTGATGTTCTGAAGCACCACGGCTAGGTGTTTCATGTTCAGAAGAGCATTTAATCATATTGCTCTTATTTCTTCAAACATATTGTATGTGCATTCTGTATTGTTTGAACTTTTTCTGAATGCTTAGCGTTTCAATTCAAATCATATCGTTGCAAAGCAGCTTTACAGGAAATTAAACTTTTTACATTATAGCAGTAGCTTATCAGTGGTTAAGCTGATGTCCATATGGCAGAAATGTACAGTAAAAATCATGCAGTTAGTTAATGACATGTAATGCATGAGCTAAACCAGTAAGGGCCTTGTAAGTAAGTAATATTTTGTTACTGATACGGAACTTCATAGGTAGCCAGTGCAGAGACTGTAAAATTGGTGTAAAATGATCATCTTCCCTTGACCTGGTAAGGACTCTAGCTGCTGCATTTTGGACTACCTGTAGCTTGTTTATTGAAGTTGCAGGACAACCACTTAGCAGTGCATTACAATAGTCCAGTTTAGAGGTCAGGAATTCATGAACTAGCTTTTCTGCATCAGAAACAGATAGCACGTTCTGTAGCTTGGCAATGTTTTTAAGATGGAAGAATGCTGTTTTTGTAGCTTGGTAAATATGATTTTCAAAAGACAAATTGCTGTCTAATATAACACCCAGATTTTTGACTGTAGAGGAAGTAACTACATCCGTCTAGATGCTAATTGTAATCTAAGAGATTCTGTTTACTATTTTTATATGTTATAAGTAATATCTCTGTAATATCTAAATTTAATAGGAGAAAATTATTGGTCATCCAATCTTTTACATTTTTAACACACTCCGTTAGCTTAGATAATTTAGAGTTTCATCTGGTCTTGTTAAAATATATATTTGAGTATCATCAGCATAACAATGGTAACTAATCCCGTATTTTCTAATAATATTACCAAGGGGCAACATGTACTGTATATTGAAAATAGCAGAGGGCCTAGGACAGATCCTTGTGGCACTCCATACTTGACTGGCATTAATTGAGATGATTCCCCATTTAAATGGACAAAGAAATAGCGATCGGACAAGTAGGATCTAAACCATCTTAAAGCCTGCCCTTGACTACCAGTATAGTTCTGTAATCGGTCTGTGAGTATGTCATAATCTATAGTGTCCAACACAGCACAAATATCAAGTAAAACTAGCAATAAGATGCTTTTTCTATTATATAGTAGGCAAAAATAGTATGTGAACAGAGCAGTATTTCTGAATTCACAGTATTCATAAATCAGTACACAAAGAAAACCTGGATGACCTACTGTTTCCAGTGAGATTCTTAAGTGTGGGTCCAGTGGACAGTTTACTGACCTGTGAGGCCATGGGAGAGGAGTCGTGGAGTATTGAACCAACACAACTGATGCTAGTAGGTCACATGACAATGAATAACAAATACAGAATACCCAGATTATATTCATATTGCACACATTCATACTATATAAATTTTTGTAACTTTGACTAATTACTTATTCAAAAGAAATACCTACTCAGAGAATTTCAAACACAGCCTGTTTCCCACAATGCGATGTGTTTCGCTTGAATTTCCATTTCCTATGTGATGTATGGTATGAGCTTGATTTTACACTACTGTTCAAAAGTTTGGGATCATTAAGAATTTTTAAAGGAAATTAATGCTGCATTGAATTAATCAAATGTGACAATAAAGAAATGTATAATATTACAGCCTTTCAAATAAATGCTGTTCTTTGGAACTTTTTAGTCATCAAACAATCCTGACAAAAATTTATAATAACTTACACAAAAATATTAAGCAGCATTGTTTTCAACATAACAATAATAAGAAATGTTTTTGAACATCCGTCTTTTGGATGAGACGTTAAACCGAGGTCCTGACTTTCTGTGGTCATTAAAAATCCCATGACACTCATCGTAAAAAAGAGTAGGGGTGTAACCCCGGTGTCCTGGCCAGATTCCCTCCACTGGCCCTTGTCAATCATGGCTTCCCAATAATCCCCATCCACTTGATTGGCTCTATGACACTCTCTCCTCTCCACCTGTAGCTGGTGTGTGGTGAGCGCACTGGTGCCGTTGTCCTGTGGCTGCCATCGCACCATCCAAGTGGATGCTGCATACTGGTGGTGGTTAAGGAGAGACCCCCCACATGATTGTAAAGCGCTTTGGGTGTATTGCAATACACAATAAAGCGCTATATAAATGCCTCATTCATTCATTCATTCATTCAACACTAAATCAGCATATTAGAATAATTTCTGAAGGATCCTGATTCGCAGAAAATTCACAGAAATAAATTATTTTAAATTAAAATATATTAAAATAGAAAACGTTTATTTTAAATTGTAAACAAAACAAAAAAACACTGTTTTTACTGTATTTTTCATCAAATAAATTCAGCCTTGGTAAGAATAAGTTACTGTTACTGTCAAAAAAAATAAAAAAATCATACCAACCCAAAACGTTTGACCAGTATCAGCTGCAATTTTAATAACCCTTTCTTGACACATTGTTGCATCAACTTACTCTAGTGAGATCATGTGACAACACTGCAATATACTACTGTTTGGATCATTTATTGTGGGATAATGCCTCCTGTTAAAACTTAAAATTGTCATTTTGTCAGCAAACTCTCTTTAGAGTATTAGTAAACTGTTAGATTAGGGTTAGAGTTTTGGTTAGTGCAATAAGTTGATATGTTCTTACAAAGTTACTTGTAGTCAGTAATATGTGTGTTGGAGGACCATCAAAATAAAGTGTAAGCAGAAATTAAGCAGACAGTGACTGGCAGGTGACATGGAATGCAAAGTTGCAAAAGTTATACTTAAAGTTAATATAATATCTATAGTGGTGAATAAAGTGCTACCACAGGTAATGTATAGTGCATACTGTACAGTACTGAGTAAGTAGTAAGCTAGTAAGCTCTATTATGTGTGTGGCAATCTCTGCACTTCCTGTCGCTCTTCTTCTGTCAGCACGTCACAACAACTGACAGCTGTGAGAGAGCGTGCCCAGTGTCCACTGGAATCTACGTGTAGGAGGACGGCCCGTCACCTCTTTCACCTGGCTGAAGTCTGGCCTGAAAAGTAATGATGAGCCAGCCAAGCCATAGAAGACCCCCGGCTACTCAGGAGGCAGAATGCAGCCCACACTCTCCCTGAGTCTGACTGACTGACTGCCGCTCCTCGGCCGCTCTCTTTGTCCTCTGCACTGTCCTCTGTCCTGACATGAAGGATTCTGCTTAGAGCGGGTTTTCTGTCGACGAGCAGAAGCAGGTTCCTATGTGCTTTTGGAGCTGTTGTATGGGGAATCCCACATAGCCTCCTACACAGAGCGCCCTAAAAGACAGAAAGGGAATGTGATGGGGGTTTTGAAGGCCGCCCCCTTACACACAATGGGAACCCCACAGTGAGCTAATGTGCCTGACAAATATTCTTACACATGTTAAACTAGCAGACAGCTCTCACCGCCGTCAGGTGTTCAGCTTTCTTCTCACAACTTTCTCAAGTGGTTCAAACTGGATTTACAGTTGATGAGAATCAAGTCTTGAAAAACACCAGTGATAAAGCTGACACTACAGGTGAATAGGGTAAAAGTGTAAAACTAATAGATATCACCATACATTCTCTCTAAATTACAGTACATTAAGACAATTGGTGTTTTCTGAAACATTATGTTTAAATATGCCAATAAGGCACTACTTAATTAAATATACGTACATTCGCATACATTCGCAGAACAGAAATCAAAACATTGGGTAAAGCCAGGTTCAAAATTCTTGTTTCATTTCAAGTTGGATGTTAGAAAATATTCTCAACATCAAGAAAAAATGTTCACCATGTTTAGAAATAAAATGTAATGTAAAGATATAAGAACAACAAACCCCTCAGCAAAATCCTTCAGAATATAGTTAGAATGTAAGTGCTACTGAAGTGGAGATTTCTGACTGAGTGCAGGAGAAAACTTAACAGAATAGGCCTTTAAAGAATGATTCAGCCAAAAAAATGAAAATTTGCTGAAAATGTTCTCTACCCTCTGGCCATTCAAAATACAAATGAGTTTGTTTCTTCATCAGACCAGATTTGGAGAAATGCAGCATTACATCACTTGCTCACCAATGGGCCATCTGCAGTGAATGGGTGCCGTCAGAACGGACGTCCAAACAGCTGATAAAAGCATCCACATTATGTAATACTAAATTTCTCCTGATCTGTTCTGATGAAGAAACAAAATCATTTACATCTTGGATGTCCTGAGGGTAAGAAAATGTTCAACAAATTTTTATTTTTGGGCGAACTATTTCTTTAAAGACAAGCATTGCTATTGAAATCTACAGACGCAAGTAGACTAAATAAACACATAAATGTGTATTTTGGATTTTTCTTTCCACAAAATATCCCAAAATCTCAAAATTGATCATTCAGGAAACAAAATTTTTCCCTGAAAAACAGAAAAAAACAATAAATGAAGTCCATCCTCAGATTGAATCTGTTTTTATAATAACACAACACTGGACAGCTGTGTGAAGGTGTTGATGTCAGAGGTCACTGGGGTGATGGTTAATAGGGCCTGTTCGGGTGCTGACTGACAGACAGTTATGAATGACCTGACATAACTCCATTGAGCCATATTATTATTATTATTATTATTTTTATAAGAGTAATGAAAAAAGTATGTGCTGTTGTGAACATAATCGTTGTAAAGCATGATCCACAATACAGCATGACCTCAAGTGTTTTATTGATTTTATAGGATAATGAAAACTATTAAGGACCCAATTTATCGTCATAACATTATGTTATTAAGCACAATTATGCAGTCATCTTCAATCATTATAATTTAACCATCAAATTCATGAAACAAGCATCATCAAAATCTCCTCTAAATGTCGATGTATAAAAACTGCTATAAAAAAGAGCGACTGAATGTTTATGTTAGTGCCTTTTTGTTTCCACAAAACTATATTTTATTTCCAAAGAAGGTCATAAAAACTACGAAATCTAAACAATGGAAACATCTAGTGTTTGTCACAGTGACTCCCATTGGCCAACCTAACTGACTTGTGAGTTATTTGGCAATATGAGATAATCAACCAAGATGAATCATTTAGTTCTCCTCTGGGTCACAGAGTCTGAAATTTGACAAATTGTGATTTTCACAAACCTCAACCTAGCGAATTAATAATATCATTATATTTAAAGCCTGTCAGTCTACATTATCTTTCTTTCTTTTTGTCTGGGGAAAAATCTTCCTGTACTTAATATCACTTATAATGTTAATGACTCCATAAACAGCTTTTTCATATTGCACTTGAAAAAGATTCATTCACAGAGCTATTGGTATTATTGCAGTCATAACTCTACCGACTGTTGCAGTGATAATGAAATATTAGAAATATGAATATGAAAATTTTCCTCAGGAATAAATCTCATTGACTGAATAGATGGATGTGTTTCGTTTAAGCTGGGTCTAAGCATTAGGAAGAGTGAAGTAAATCATCACTTTTACTCTTGCATTGAGGATATTCTGTGCTTTATTGAGCTTTGCATGCAGCGTGTGTTTGTCCACACTGTAGCATCAACAATAAATGAATAAATGAAGAGACTAGCTTGATTTATTCTTAAAAAATATATGTTGCATCTACGGCCGTATTGGAGCACCTTCAACAGTTTCTGTTTTTCATATCTGTAATTTCAGAAAAGTAAAGATAATCATCGTGTTTACAGTTATTTATCACATTCTATATTTTCTTGTTTGTGTTTTGGTCCTATATGTAGTGAACATGACTCAAGATGTTGTGGGCCGTCTCTAATAATAGATGCTGAGATAAGTTTCCTGACACAGTTGACCTGATTTCAAGAAACGTGTCCATTTCTACATCCGTGATAGCAATACAGTTGCAATCGGATGAAATAACAGACGTTAGAAACTTTGTTGTGGTTCACACAGAGCAGGATGAGGAGAAGCAGGCCAGATAAGGAGACAGAGAGAGAGAGAGAGAGAGAGAGAGACAAACAGACAAAGTTGCTGGTCGAGTGGGAGACAGGAGGAAATCCCCACACTAGCCGGCCTCCCACGGTCACTGCTGAGAAGTCTGCCAGTGGACCTCAGCAAGCACAACTGATGGGATTTTCCTGATGCTGCAATAGATTACTGAATAGAATCTGCACGGCATAGCATCGTTTGATTTTCAGTCATGCATACTAATATTAAAATATGCGTTTGTTGTAGGAAATTTCTGTCACATTTTCCTGATGATTAGCATGCGAAATAGCAGTTAGATACTTAGTTAAATTTAGTTTTTTAATGCTTCTACAAGAACTCTCATATAAATGTAGTATTACAAATACAGCAAAATTGTGAAATATTGCTACAATATAAAAGAACTGTTTTCTATTTGAATATACTTTAAAATGTCATTTGAATTGTGAACAGCCATTACTCCAGTCTTCAGAAATCATTCTAATATGCTGATTTGCTGCTCAATTTATTATAATCAATGCTGAAAACAATGCTTGGTGCTTAATCTAAATCTAATCTTAATCTTAATCTAAATGTGAGACTGAAAACTGGAGTAACGGTGGCTGAAAATTCAGCATCGCCATCACAGGAATACATTGAATATTAAAATATGTGACCTTGGACCACACAACCAGTCTTAAGTCGCTGGGGTATATTTGTAGCAATAGCCAAAAATACATTGTATGGGTCAAAATTATCAATTTTTCTTTTATGCCAAAAATAAAAAGGTAAAGATCATGTTCCATGAAGATATTTTGTAAATTTCTTACCGTAAATGTATCACAACTTAATTTTTGATTAGTAATATGCATTGCTAAGAACTTCATTTGGACAACTTTAAAGGCGATTTTCTCAATATTCTGATTTTTTTGCACCCTCAGATTCCAGATTTTCAAATAGTTGTATCTCAGCCAAATATTGTCCGATCCTAACAAACCATACATCAATGGAAAGCTTATTTATTCAGCTTTCAGACGAAAAATTTACACTTAAGGTTTTGTCGTCCAGGGTCACATATATTAAATTAAAAAACAGTTTTTTTAACATTGTAAACATCTTAATTATTCCAAATTTATACACTTATATAATATGCTGATAAGTCATATGTGTAACATATGCAACACTGTAGTATCAAGTGTTAAGAAAATGTTTGTTGCATATAAATATTAAAACTACACCCTAAGAACTGGATATGTAGGTGTTAGGGAGTTCTGAATGGTTTCTAGGGTGTTGCTAGGTGGTCGCTGTGGTGATTTTTTCCCCCAGTCTGATCACTTAGAAAAGTAATAGCACACCTCTTCTCAACAAGTCACAAGCCCATTCATATATGCAGCACAAAAGTGTTAAATGCGTTGAGGGAGAAGGGATCGATATGAGCAAGCAATAGTAATAGCAAACACCAGTATCATTTCCTTATCCCAATGTTCCCCAATTGTAATATTCCCCAATTGTAAGTCGCTTTGGATAAAAGCGTCTGCTAAATGACTAAATGTAAATGTAAAAATGTAAATGTAATGTTCTTTCAACATATCCCAGCATTTTAGGTCATATGAGCATGTTAAAACACACTATAGATATAAAGTAAAAATAGCTTTGATTCAACCACACCATTTCCATAAACATGCAAGCAAAGCCACGACCTTTGACTCGGCCGCTCAACTGCTGTCATCTGATTCACCGGTGACACAAGCTGCAGTCTCGGTCCTGCTCAGAAAGGCTGTATGCAAGTTCACTTTTAATAAGCTGCACGATTACCCTTTCCTGAGAATCCTGCATACATAAACACCTTGTATGATTTTATTAGCTGCCTCATAACGATGCTTGTGAGCTCGCGTTTCGTTTGAATAGAATTGATAGGAAACAATATCTGCCCTAAAGTACATCTAATGATGTTAGACTTGAGTGGGAGGAACTAGGGGGAAATTTAGCCACAGAAGCCTTTCATTTAGCTGTACAAGAGTGGGAGGCGAAGACATTACCAGGTCCAATCTAAAAAAAGAGAAGAGTTGCTAATGTTTGTACATCAGAGTAGGAGTAAATTAGTCAACTCTGGTCCCTGGCTGCTAATATCGGTTAAATTGAATGGCGATCAGTTGTTTTGGTTAAAAACAAGCCCTGCTCAGCAGCGAGGTATGTTTGTCGCAGAAGTTTACTGAGAAATGATAACTGACTAAGAGACTTCAATAGACTTTGAGTAGTCTTGTCAGATTTAAAACAAATCAGGAATATCAGTTTAGCATTATTCTCTTCACAGGTTGTTTTCCATGACCAGACAGGCCAAAAAAATAAATAAAAATAATAATAATTATATAAAACTAAATAAAAATTAATAATGCCAGTGGTGGAGTTTACCCATGTAAAACTTGGCACCATAATGCTATCTATCTATCTATCTATCTATCTATCTATCTATCTATCTATCTATCTATCTATCTATCTATCTATCTATCTATCTATCTATCTATCTATCTATCTATCTATCTATCTATCTATCTATCTATCTATCTATCTATCTATCTATCTATCTATCTGTCTGTCTATCTGTCTGTCTATCTGTCTGTCTGTCTGTCTGTCTGTCTGTCTGTCTGTCTGTCTGTCTGTCTGTCTGTCTATCTATCTATCTATCTATCTATCTATCTATCTATCTATCTATCTATCTATGTGTGTTGTATGAGTGTATAAAGTAGTGCTGTCAATCGATTAAAAATTTAATCGCGTTAATCATGATTAATCACAAATTTAAAATACTAGGATTTACCTGTAAATGTGTTGAAAAAGAAATGCATGACAAACTAGTTTAAGGAAACAGAACCTTTCACACTTCCGCCAGATATGCGACATAATCATTATTATTCTTTTATCATTATTCTTTTGTTTTTATTCAGCCATTATCAGCCTTTATACTGACAATAAAATGTTTACCAAGCCACATCGCTTCAATCCCAGTATACATTTACCCAACTATTATCAAAAGTATTTCTAAATAAATACAACAAAACATTTTCTTGCGACCTTACGTGAAGTATTATGACAAAATGCATTATGAAGAAGAATTGGACCTGTTCTGCAGGTGCATTAGAGCTAATATTAGCATCATGCTTCATAAGACAATTTATGAGATTAATAGTACACTTTTACTCAGAACTCACTTCAAACCACCATCAAGTGTTTGTAATAACTTCCTTTTGCGATCACATGTGGAATTTGGTCGTTTACTGTTGTTAAAATATGCTATTTATAACCTATTATATCACTGCACAAATTAGCATTTCAGATGTACACATTGATCTCAAGAAAATCACATACAAATATCCTATCGTAATCGTGTGTTTATTATCTTATATAATCTATAGTGGCTGTTGTCATGTTTATTTCTGCTGCTCTGCTGAAACTCGCGTTGTTTGATGTTACAACCGCCTCTCCGTTCTTAAGTTGCCAGGTATACATTCTGAGTATAATACACATTAGTAAAAGGATCTATTTTCATTTTTATTTGTCTATATATACCTTGGGCGGCCATGGTACATTAAAAAAGTAGCCCAAAAAACGGCAACCCACGGCTTTGTAATTTTTCCCGCGACTGTATTTTCAAAATAGCCCACTTGTGCCGCTGCCCTGGCAACACTGGTTAGCTGTACCAAAGACTATAGAATACCCAAGACATGTCACTCGTATAGTTTTGAATGGGGAAAAATGCAACGCTCAATATGGCCGCTCAATCGCAGGAAGCCCCACCTTCTGAATGAAAGAGCCAATCACTAATCAGTAAAGTCTGTGCATCACTGCAGCTGCCGTTAGAAGTGCCGGTTGCTATAGAAACAGTCAGCGCTCTGAGACGTGCGCTCAGGACTGCGCATGCGCACTGGCTGATCTAGCCTGAGAAATAAGCTTTTTATAACGCTATTTGAGCAAAAGAAACAACATTAATGATACAGTTGTTGTCAGATTTCTTTGGTGATTTCAAATATGAAATTTAATCCTAAGCTTAGTGAACAGTTTTGGAGAATTTGATGTTTCCCCATTCAAAGAGATAGGAGCTGCACTTGGATGCCCGAGAGGCGTTTCAAAGATGACTTGTCTTAAAGAGACTTTGGCTGTACCCTCATCACACAATGATACATAACCTTCCGCACTGCGATGATGGCAAGAAGTTGGGGTCAAACCTTATTGAGCGATTAATTTGCGTAAAAAAAAAAAATTAACGTCGACACCCCTAGTATAAAGTTATTTATTTATTAATTTATTAATTTATTTAATTTTTTAAAATAAACTAATACTAATAATAATACTTAGTAGAAGTAGTAATACGTTTAGTCCACAAGGCTGCATTAAAACAAAAGTGATAGTAAAGACATTTATTTATTTGAAATAAATGCTGTTCTTTAAACTTGCTATTCATCACGTAATCTGCTAATCAACATTGCTAATAATAAGAAATGTTTCTTCAGCAGCAAATCAGCATACAGTATTATAATGATTTCTCATGTGATCATCTGACATGGAAGCATGGAATAATGACTACTGAAAATTCAGCTTTTTTGTAAATTAAATTTACAATACATTTAAATATAAATATAAAATACACTCAAATAGAAAATAGTTATTTTAAATGGTAATAATATTATCAAAAAAACCCCCCCAAAAAACCAACCAAAACTCAATTTAATTTGTTTTTCATTCCCGCACTTCAAAGTATAAAATAAACAAACAAACAGTCCCTGGCAGATAAAAGGTTACAGAGTTCATTCAATAAATAAATAATTAAATAAATAAAAGCAGTTGATATTGATGTTACCATGTTGATGAAACATTTTGCAGTCTACTTGTGCTTCATTCATATGCATTTAAGACACCTTTAAAGGATATCAATCTTTATTTTGTTCAATCTGCTGATTGCACATCAAAGACGGGTAAGGTTTTGTGAAATTATTTCAGAAAATTAGATAAAGCAGATTTCTCCACATCCAAAATTTCACATGGACTCTTTCCAGCGAGTCGATCTGCACATCTCACATATCAGGCCGTCTTTGATCACCAAGTTTCGTCAGCCTTATTTCCTTCACACCGTCTCTCTCTCTCTTTCTCTTCAGACATATCACTTCCTCAAGGATAAATACACCAATTACTCCGCACCTGCATTTCATCATTTAGGAAAAAAGAGAGAAAATTGAGGTATTTATTAGATTTACCGTCACTGGAGAACAAACCAAATTCCCATCATTTGCATGGAGAAATATGATGCAGCTGGGTGAGCTCATTTGAACTGTTTTAATTGGTGAGAAATGGAAGATTGAGATACAAAAACATCATTACAGGCTATGTTTCCACATCAGGGCATTACTGATTTTATTACCTCTTTTATTGCCTCGTTGTACTTGAGAGAAGGAGAATTTCACGGGTTTTGGCATGTTCTTCTTAGACAGAAGTTCACCTTAACTAGAGATAAGAAAGATGGTGAAAATCGCAAAGGTAAGAAAGAAAGCGCTGTGGTTAAATCAAATTGTGCATATTAAACAAACAAACAAACTGCAGAACAAAGCAACTTGTGTGAAATTCCTTGAACTCTGAAAGAGTTTCATCCCGGGCTTCTTCATACACGTCACCTTTGGTTTTCATTACAGACCTTGATCTTAATGCTTCCATCCACTTAGCAAACGTAAAGAATTTACCCTCGTCTAGAGCAGGATTAATGCTTTCTCACAAGCAAAGCAGGCGCAGCTCAATCACGCCACAGGAGGACTGTGGGTAATATATGAGCCAGTGCCTATTCTCATATCCCTGGCAGACAATTTAAGGTTGTAATGATCTTTCCAAATCACTGACATCTTTATAGATGTTGCAATACTGACAAAAGCAGTAATTCTATTTCGACTCAATCCAATAATCACTTTTGAACGTTAATCTATCCTGCAATAATTTTTTTTTCTAATAGCTCAGCTGTGGTAAATGTATTCGATTTCCGCACCGCTGATGTCAGATTCATTCTCTGTTTTTTAACCTTTATAAGCTGGTTGAGATTGTAGGTTCAGGGTGGGTTGGGAATAGCTTCAGCAGGGTATATTTTCCACAAAACGGAAAGCAGCACTCCAAAAGAACCTTAAATCACGTTTATAATAGCTCTCAAGAGATATTGTTCAGCCTGAGAAAATATTTCATAGCAAATGTCAATTTTATTTCGAAAAAGGAAAAAATTGTGAGGCAAAATTTTAAAACATGACTGTTTTTGTTCTTTGACATTTGCTAGTCATACTGAAAGGCATGTCAAAAGGCATGCGGGGAAGTTTCGTATGAGAATGAAAACATGATGTTTGTTAAAACTGCCTTCAAATAAGTCATATAAGTTGACATTGACATCTTGGTAGGTTGGTAAAAAGCTAATGCCTGATTTGGGTGTTTTTAGCTATAGACGCTTTGTGAACTTTTAGAAAATAAACTCCTAAACTCTATACAAAATAATATAGCCTCTTAAAGTAATAGTCGACTTGCTAATGCTCATTTCATAGATAACATACACTGATAAAAATTATTTTGTGGTGAATTAAATACTACAGAAAAACAAATGTGATTTCTACATTAAATAATTTAGTTCAGGCAAGAATTTAAATAAAAGAGTAAATTCAATTTAAGCTTGTAGAATTTAAAGTTTGAACTTACAAGTATATTTCACTTGAAATTGTTTGTTATTTTTACAAATATTGTCAGTAAATATCAACATCATGATCCCGTTGTTCCCATCATGAACTCGGGCATGAATAATTAATAAGGTTTTTTTGTTGTTGTTGCTGTTTTCGAGAAGTATTTACACTGTTTTGTGGTTGCTTTTGTTGTTAGGTTAAGTAACTTGCTGTTTTGTGACATCTGGAGTTCATTTTTTACTCAAAATGACCCATTCATACTCAAACACTATTCATTGATTGTCACCGTCTCTTTGTTCATTCAGTTAATAACTATACTGAGTCAATATATTACCTTAAAATGAATAACGAGTCTACTTGCTTACATACGTACTTGTAACTTAACCACAAGCTTTATACACTGTAAAAAAAAAAAAGTTGAGCCAACTTAAAATTTTAAGGTAACCAGTTTTAGCAGATTTTTGCATTTTCTCAACTTGTCGTTTTAAGTTTATACAACAAAAATTTGAGAATCTCCCACAAAAATAAGTTGAGCAAACTCAAAAATCTGCTGAAGCTGGTTGCCTTAAAATTTTAAGTTGGCTCAACTTTTTTTCTTTTTTTTTTTTTTTTTACAGTGCTATGTTATTTGAGTAAAGTTTACAAACGGTGACTGAGTGAAATGTACTTGAGTATTGTAGGGTAAACTTAAATAAATAATTAAGTAGAAATTACTCATCAAACTCTACCTGGTCACATTAAATTTACTTATTTCCTTTACTAATTTTAGATAACTTAGTTAAGTAGATTTTACTTTATGCCTTATTTCAATTTTACTTAAAAAAATATGCGTGCAAAAACTTGCTAAATAAAAATGAAGTAAATGTAACTTTTTTTTTCAGTGTAACTTAAATACTAAATACACAGATTTAAATGTTTTTTGTTGTTGTTGTATAAATTACATCTTGATTCAAAGCCACACACACTAAAAGCATTCTACTGAAAAATGATTTATCTTGATTTCTCTTTTGTTTCCTTTGTACAACACGTTTCATATTTCATATTTCATTGTTTCCTTGCAAAACAAGTACACTAATTAAAAAAAATAAAATAAAAATTATGGTGGAAATGACACGCAAAAATTAATACAAATGATTTTTACACAAATAATTTTTTAGGTAACATTAATATTACTCAGTACTTAAATGTATAATTACACTTTAACAAGGACACCTTATAATAAAGTGTAACCAATTTTTTAAAAATAGTTTATGATTATTTCACACTTTAAGTTATCATTATTTTAAAACATATTTTCATTAATTACAGCTTGATTAGAAATGACGCTCAGTAAAAATCATTCTACCTAAAAGTGATTTATCTTGTTTTTCTTTTGTTTAACTTACACATCACATGTCTCGTATTTCATAGTTCTTTACTTTAGTACACTAACTTAAAAAAAGGTGACCATCATGGAAATGACACCTCAAACATGACAGATATAATTCATATAAAACTTAATGCAAATGATTTTCAAACAAATAAATATTTTAAAGGTTAATGTTTATTTCATACTAAAAATGATCATAGTCTTCAATGCTACATTTTTATGCTAAAATTGAAAATCCTGTACAATAAAATGTAAAAAATAAAATTAAATGCATGTTTGAAAAAGTTTCCAAGACTGTTTTAAAAATGCATCACCAATAATAGTGATGTTGTGTGGTTGGGACTCCTGACGCAGGCCTCTCACGTTTCATTGGTGGCTCAACATCTCCATTTCCTGCTGAAACACAGTCAATGTCTTCATCAGCAGAAATTCACCGACAAGGCATTAGAGACAATAGCAGCGTCTCTCACCTCCCCGGCCTGGCACTGAGGGCCCAGTTTGAGACTTCCTGTCCAGGCCACAGACTTTCACTTCTACCGGTGGACACAAAGTTGATGATTAGCTGACTCAGTCTGGATTGTGGCTGCAGGACATCTTGTCGTCCAATCAAGGCCTTCTCCATCATGGTTGATGTGAGCAGGCCACTGCTTTCTCCAGTCTTCAGGGATGAAGACGAAGCACCCTGAGAGCTAATTGGACATGGCGCGTTACAAGCTGAGAACAAGCTAAGTGGAGCTAGCTGTCAGGAGAGACTGATGACCGTGAGCATGGGGGGGGCACACTTCCACTACGTAAGCACAACGTCAGTTCCTGTACCTGGTTGAACATTAACCAACGAGCTAAAGCAGGGCTGCGCCACTATATCCTGAGCCATGCAGAGGAACAGGAAGAAGATGCTTTGAATATGGAGCTCGCTTGTCAAGTGCTCGACTGGCCTAACAAAGCCATCAGTCAGCCCCTCTTTGTCTGCCTGAGCAAAACAAGATGGCAGTGCATGTCAGAGAAAATTGCCCTGTCTGTACTTTTACTGTATTAAGGACATTCATGCACTGAGAAACTGAGGGCATCACAGGAAGAGCCAGGATGTTGTGTGATAAAGGAAAAATCTACAGTGCATTAACGTACACTGTCCTGCTGACACCTTAAGAAATTACCAAATGAAAGTGCTGGGAAGCTCCGCCATTGGGTCAATGATGTGACAATCTTTTATAAAAGGTATGCAAATACACATAAAATATGCACTTTATACAGACAAGTACTCAAATGCAGCTCTTCTTTTTCGTTTATTTATTTTTTTGTTTGTTTATTTATACACATTTATCATTACAGTGTAATTACACAAATAAGTACTGAGTAATAATAATGTAATATTTATCATATACACATGCATATTATTTTAGGATTAGGATTTGGTTTAGGGTTAGTAACATGTAGCTATGACACATTAAAGTGTAATTTATTTATTTATTTATTAGGCAGAGGTTGAGTTCAAAATGTCTAGCTGGTAGAACTGTGGACTGTATGGAAAGTGCTGGAAAAAAATCTTTATTACATTATATAAATATAATATATAATTTTATATAAATATTACATATTTAATAAATTATTAGGACGCACTTAATATAAAGTGTATTTAATACTATGTATTATCATTTTAATTAATAATTTAATACAGTGCATGCATTGTGTAAATGCAGATTTTTTTTTATTATAGTCATATTTTAAAAAAAGGTATATTTTAAGGTGTCTGTTACACATTACATGTACTTACTATTATAAAAGCAATTGATTATGCATAATATTACATGCAAGTAACCTTAAACCAAACCCTAATCCTAACCCTAACCATATAGTAAGTAGTAGTTAATGTAGTACCATATAGTACCATTTAGTTAATTAATATTACTCAGTACAGAAATATATAATTACTCTGTAATGAGGACACCTTAAAATAAAGTGTTACCAAAAAAAAAAAAAAAACTGTACATAATTACAATTATAATTTATTTCTCTAATTACAGCTGTAATACTCTGTTGACCCTACCCTACCCTAACCATATCATAAACCAGTCCTTAACTTTAACCGTATCCCACCTTTCTAGCAGCAAAATCCTTTACAATATATGAACAAAATAATTTTTCCTTTTTTTTTCTTTTGTGTGTGTGTGTGTGCGTGCAGTCACCTAATATAAAGTGAGACCAAATATTATCTCTTGTTGGAATCAACAGGAAATCATTCCATAAAAGGAAAATGGAAATGATATCAGCCAGAGGGCCTTCTTTTGCACGACCTTAATGCCTTATTATTATAATGAAATTGTTACCTCCTAATAAAAATAAAAAGGACACAGACTTTAATTTCAAGTTATTATATTAAGCAAGCCTATTAACTGTTATTCTTCTACTAAATATAGTCCTTGACATTCTTTATTATGTAACAAAAACAATGAACTATTGTGCAGAAGTCAAAACTGTTAATTCTCTATATCATGGAATATAATACCGTATTGTATTTGATATACCAGAACTATCAATTTAATAAACGATTTTCAAAAATGCATGAGAGCTAAATAAATACAGAAGACTATACATGCATTTTAAACTAGATTTTTCTCATCTACTTCCAGATCTTTGATCCACACCCACTGAAATCCTATGCTGGAGGAGCTCATGCTGAGTTTCTAAAATAGACTGCAGGCCTACAGGTAACCAGTTTGCTCTTTTGTTCCCACTACCCACTAATGTTAATAACTACTACTATATGCAAAGTGTAAAATGCACCTCTTATGGCTGTATCTCTTCCACCAAAAGCTTCAGTTTTTACATGGTCTCCTGTTAACATATTTTGACCCGTGCCCAAAGAAATATGTTGCTTAATCGCAGCTCCAAAAATCACGCTTTTCAAAGAAATACAGTATAGTCATATGCATCACCTGGATGAAATTATCACTCATAATTAAATGTTTGAATAACAGGCGGATTGCATATTTTCAGAATGAATGTCATCAGATATTCAACTGGAACCTATATGAATGCAATAAAGTGACTCTTAATGAACAAAAACACAATAAGGCATACGATTTGTGCCTTTATTAAAGACTGTTATGTAAACATTTTCACAGAAGTGTTTGTGAGTGAATGTTCAAATGAAGAGGGAACAAAAGAGTCCATAAATTGTTCAACAATAACAATAAACAATAATTTGATTAGATTTTTTTCTCATTTAAAGGTCAAAAGATCATTAATTTGTTAATAATGTGCTGTTTAACATGTAATAAACACTATATAGCACGGTTATGACCTAATCTGTCCTTAATTCCTGACAGACAACAGGCACTCATGTCAGTTTGACAACAAAGGAGAAACGTGGCTCTTCTTGCATCTGCACCTCCTCCCCCCTCCCCAATCCTCGTCTGCTTAATTAACAAAGATGGGTCATTAGGGGGATTGTGAATGAGGTAACCAGACCCCGGATTAAAACGAACACAAGCTGCAAAAGCGCGAGAACACCCTCATTTATACAGCTAAACTTTCCACATTATTAGCGTCATTTAAGAATAGGATAGTGGAAGCAATAAGAGTTTATAGAATTACACAAACGGGGGGAATATTCCGCTATGCTAATGAGCTGGTCTTTGGAGACTGGGCTTAATGGGGTTTCAGTAGGAGCCTTTATTACCCGCTCCGCTCCACACCGGATCCGTCCACGAGGAGTAGAGGGGAGTCCGATAGCCTCGCTGATGTGATTGTCAGTGCTGCGTCTGGGCTAAAGTGCCTTGATTCATCTCCATCCAAATGGGCAGTGACGCCACGGCTGCATCTCCATCTTCGTCTGCAGAAGACCGAATTCCCTGGAAAATAATGAATCGTGGCTTCATTTGTAACTGTCAGAGAAAATCTCGGCTCGCCGCGGCTCTTCTTTCCGCTGATGAGAGCAAACGATCTCAAACTTCCAGAAGTTCACGGCTGTCATGTAGTGTCAGGGCTCAGACTACTTTGCGTTGGGAAAGTTGGGTGTCTTAAACGTTTGCTAATGTCAAAACTCTCATTTATTCCCACACAAACCGTGTCTCCCTCACACCGAGCTGCCTTTCTTTTTGTTGTCTGTTTTTTTTTCTCTTGTTAATGACAGGAGTCCGAGCCCTCGCCGAGGTCATCCATCTTCCGTGGACATCCACCCACTGATCGCTGCTGGCCAATCCAGACTCTGGTGACCAGCATTATGGCCGTGTCAGGGTCCGAGCCCCCCCTCGGCCCCCTGTGATTAATCATCATTTGGAGAGCAGTACTGGGACGCTCAGGAGAGGGGCCGGCCCCTGCAGGTGGTATCGGCTTTGGGGGAGAATGGACCTGCCACTGGGCCTTTGTTTCTTCTCCCCTGGACAACCGCGCTGCTGCTCTGACTTTACCTTGCTCCCAGAGCGCCGAGAGAGACTTGCATTGGGATGGTGTTGGATCATACTGAGTTTCATGCCAAGTCCAAAAATGTTCTCAAAAATTCCAAACACTGACTCAAATTAGCTATATGTGATATGTTCTAAAATAATAAAGTAAGTGATAGTAAAACCAGAAATCAGGTCCCCGCCATGAAAATGGCTTATTAATGCAGCTAAATGTTGTCTTGCTTAAAAATGCCAAGACGTGTCTGCAAGTGTGCAATTTTGAAAAAGAAGTACACTTAATTGTACTTCAAATCGTAAACGTATATTTTAAAAATATTAATGTTAATATTAATTGTCATTATTTACTCACCCTCATGTTGTTCCAAACTTGCATGAATTTCTTTCTTCTGTTTAACACAAAAGAAGATATTTTGAAGAATGTTGGTAACCAAACAGTTTCTGGTCCCTATTGACTTCCATAGTTTTTCCCTACCATGCAAGCCAATGGAGACCAACAACTGTTTGGCTACCAACATTCTTCAAAATATCTTCTTTTGTGTTCCCAAGAAAAAAGAAATTCATACAGGTTTGGAGGGTGAGAACATTTTTTTGGGAGAACTATCCCTTTAAGTACTGGACACTTTTAAAAAAGTGCAGTTTGCAATAACGGCAAATTAAAAGTTTTACTTTAAAATACATTTTCAATCTTTCCATTTTAATATATATTTTTTTTGTCCTTTAAAGAAGGGCATTTATTTGAATGTGTTGATTAACATACCAAAGCACATGTAAAATACTTGAATATAAATTAAACTGTAGTGTGTTATTCACTATTACATCAGTAGGAATTACATTAAAGTGCAGTGTAGTTACAATATGTGCTTGCCAAAACAATAAAAGTCAATATGAAGTTACATTACAATATAGTTAAGTTCCATTTAAGTGGGTCAAAAGACATTTTTAAGTTCAACTAACTGCATTTAAATTAAATTTAACGATAATACATTTTGATTTAGTTGCATATAACATGCAATTAAGTGTCCAAAAACATTATATTCAGTTCATATTATTATCATATTATTCCTGTAAGAGATGTTCTTTTTAAATGTATTCTAACATGTTCTAAAGGGTTAGGTACCCTATTTCTTGCCATATCACTGCTAATTTCCACATTATTAGCATTATTTAAGAAAAGGACATTGGAAACAATAATAGCTTATAGAGTCAGTCTAAATAATGGCTTATGCAAAATGCCAAAGAGTTTCTGGATTTGGGATTTTTACATTTTCTCTAGACAACGTGACTGGTGCTTACACGTGCAAAACTCTCCGCCAAGATGTTGGAGGTGGCCTGACAACTTTCCCAGTATTTGCTGAAGCCAGAAATGTTCTGAGTGGTTTCTAGGGTGTTGCTAAGCTGTCACTAAAGAGTTTAGAGTGATTCCTTGGAAGTTACTAGGTAGTTCCTCACTGGCACAAATCAAAAGAGCCCACCTTCAAGTCTATATGATATTCTGGGCTCTGGAAGGTTAAATATGAACAATTGTAATAGTGCACTAACGATGCATAAAAACAACAGAATGTACAACAATAATGTGCAAAAGAACACAAATCAATGAGGTAACCACTTTAAAATAAATACAATAGCGTAATAACACATTTTTAGCAACATTTTTAGAACAGGATAGTGGATGCAATGACAGTTTATGGATTAATGCTAAATAAAGTCTGATTTAAATCTAAAAACACCAGGTTTAGGAATAGGATTAACTCAAGGAAATGACACGAACACATGCATGAGTGTATCAGAGAAGAGACACATCACACACATTCAGAATAAACAAATTATGCCTTTTGACAGACATATTCAAGGTCCTGGATTCATCAGTGTCAAACATTATTTTATTTTGCACTTGTGCAAAGCTGTTAGTCCATTGTGAAATCTCACAAACAAGTTCTTAAATAAGACGATTTTCTTGATGAAGACATTACGTCCTTTTGTTGTTTTGGTGGGAAACAGTGTATTAGAAAGCAATCACTCAGGATCACATAAATGAGCGTGCATCTAATGAATCAAAATCAACTAATTTTTCTCCCGTGACTGCTTTAGTCTATTTCTCACCATTAAACAGGGTGAACATTAAGAGGGTCTTTAATAGCTCCATTTAATAGGTGGAAGCTTTTGGTTCATAAACCTCTAATGATGCTGATGCACACAATTCATTACTGACCACATCTAGAAATGATGGATCTGCTGCCTAATGGGTAAACTTTGACTGAGCCGACAAAAGGCTAAGACTCTAACAAGACTCTCCATTAGCAAAAGGCTGGCATCAAATTAAAGATTGATTTAGCAGAACCATTTGTTACCAGCGCCTGACATGCAGCTCTGTCTGTTGAGACCGCTGAAGACACAGACACCCCATCATCTCCCGCACCCCTCGCAAGCCAAGATGAACGCTTATAATGATGCCATTTGCTTAATTTTCTGTGCTGTATACGTTTGCGCTGCTCCCCACACACACCTAAAATCTGGTGCCGCTTTGTATCGTCTCACATCTCGACTTTCGACTGCGCGCTTTTGTTTTAGTTGCGATGCTTTTACAATATTTTATGCAGTGTTGTTCATAAAGTCCTTTTTATCTACAAAAGACAATATGAAGGTACAAAATCAGATATTTCTTAAAAATCTCTTCATTCTGGCTAATTCAGATTGTAAGTGCCATGCTTTCTGTTCTTAAAGACAAAAAATGACAATTCTTGTTTTAAATCCATTTTTCCATCACAGGAGAAATTCTGAAGAATCTTCACATAGATGTTTTACATGATAGTTTGTATCTATCAAGTTCCAAAATGACAAAAAAAGTCTTCTGAAATCATACAATATTTTTGTTTGAGAAACAGGCTGCTATATTCACTAATGATCCCCTTCAATGTAATTCACAAATATCAAATATTCACAATATTCCAGTTGTTGTTTTGGAAAGTGGTGTGCTTGTTTGAATAAGCAGAACAGAGAATGAGATTAGTTTCATTGATTTAAATATTAAGAATTAATTTACTATGATTACGTTAAACCTAGTCTTTTTGCATTCTACAAACATGCAGTTCATGGCCATTTTCACCATAAAGCTTGTGAAGTTTGTCGAAACTTTTGATATTAATGGGATACCAGGGATATGAATTTGGCCTGAATTGGAGAGTACAGAGGATCAGAGTGTTCACCCATTACGCTACAGTCAGTCCCAGAGAGCAGGAAAAGTCTCGCGTCTTCAGTGTTAAACAAAACATTAGTGTTAATGGCTGATGTTGCTAATAGGGAAGGCAAAAGTCAATGATGGACTGGGTGTAATTAGTAATAATGAAGCTTGTGTTGGGATGTGACCTGCTGCCCCAGTAGGACGGTGCTCTGAGAACGGATCAGATCAGAACCAGTGTCAATATGAGACACAGAGTGCAGTTTGTCTATGATTATTACTTTGCGGCATAACAAGACATGCCTAAATTTAGTTCAGTTTTCAAACTCTTTTTATTTTATCTTACAGTTGCAGTTAAGTTAACAATGGCTGCTTAAAGTTGATTTTTTTATATACAAAGTTGCTTACAGATTCAAATCAAGAGAGTTTTATTCAAACACAGTCTGATGGCAATTTACGTTTTGCTGAATTGGTGGCTAATTCATACGAACTCATTCACATTTTCATCACATTCAAAGATTTAGATTGAAAATAAATCAAAAAAGTCTTTTTAACTAAAAATTTCACATTTAAGTCAATATGTTGCTGTTTATTTGTCATTATTTGTGACATTTACTAGCAATTTCTGAGTGAAAACTGACCTTCATTCTCGCTTATTTATAAAAAATAGTGTACATTTTCACATTGTTTGATTACATAAGAAATTGCCATCTTGTTTTCTCATAAGATCATATTGGATCCCTAAATATGCCTCTGGTTCCTTTTTCAATATGTCCTCAAATAGTGCACAGTGCATCAAAGTAAAGGTGTGTTCAAATCTTTCAGGAATAACAAAAGTATTTTAGATAATGATTCACTGTTTTGCAAGTAAATATTAGGAAGACGATCATCTGATTCACCGCATTAGAACAGATCACGCACACGTGCACGTTGCATGCATGGCTGAGTTGTCCACCCTCTAATAAAGATGCTTGAATGACACCAGAACCCACGACTCTGTCCGTCAAAGCATTTCAGCTCTTGCACCTCTGACTTAACATTACCATGACAATTTCAATGTCAAAGATGTAGGATACACATGAAGTCCAACCATTGTCTTGAGTTTCCTTCTTCCACTTTGTTACACCCCCATGAAACAGCGCGAGAGAGTTAGACAGCACCTCATATAGCCACATGGTAGAATATAGACTATCAGTTTGAAACCAGATCAGTTTGCATGAGGAGCACCAGCTATCCCAGGAGTGTGTGAGTGTGTGTGGAGCGCTGTGTTGCTATTGGAGCGGTGTGAAGCTCTTGGAGGAGCCCACTCATATGATGGGAAGTCACAAAGAGCCACTCTCCATGCTGCACTGATAATGTGAGTATAGCGTTCACCATCACCAATGTTTCCTTATGTGTTTGAGCATGTGCGTGTGTGTGTGTGTGTGTGTGTGCACTTTAATGTACTGTAATGCTGCATGATGTTGAACCTGTGGGTGTACAGTACTTGTCTCTGTGAGCAGGGACCTTAATTTAGATAATGTGGATAATGGGATATTAGAATACATCAAATACCGGTGCGAAACTTTTTTTTCCAGAAAGGTATTATTGCTCTCGACTGTTTCTGTGAGCAATTATGTCACCTGAGTGTTTCAAATTGACTTGATGTAATGTTGTCCTTCAAAAAATTTCAAATTAGAATAAAATGCATGTAATTAGACAAATAGACTTGAGTTGAAAATTGATATTGACAGCTTTTATTTTTGGAATAACTGTTTTAAATATTATAAAATAATTTCTTTATTTTTGTATTTCGGATTATTTTTGTTGATACAAATAAAAAACAAATATTTATGAATTAGGAATAAGGAAAAAAAACATGTAAAAAATGTTTTATATAAAAATATTTAAACGCATTTACATCTTCCAAATATATTGCAGATACAAAAACAATGATTTTCTCTAAAGGCCGTGGAATATCACGTCATTAATCCTCAGTCAGGCTCTTGTATATAAATAGGAAATTTAAACAGATTATTACCAAAAAAAAAACAAAAAAAAAAAACAGAAGAACAATTGTTAGCTCGCCAATACCACTAGCACAAACGAAAAAGTCCTTTGAAGGTGAGCATCTATAGAAAAGTAACACCTACACAAATTCACTAAGAAAAACGGCCTCCTACTCAGTAAGAAGAACAATTCATGTTGTGCGGAGTCTCCCACGGCTAGTCTTTAGATCCGAGCTGGCTCTAGAGCAGGTTTGTGTCCATTCACCCCTCTTCGACAAACCTCATCTGAATTTTGTGGGCGTAACTTGACAGCTTGCTTTATGGTGTATTGTCATATGCCTGACCAGTTTGGAGAGACATTCCGTTCCTGGAGCGGATTTATAAATTGTCCTGTTTTCCCTTTTCGAATACACACAATTACAGAAATGCTCCTGACCCTTTTTATTTCTTTCTTATTTGAGCTAACTTTGGGTACTGGGACTAAAATGACACTTTATGATAAAATTATATTTAGAACAAAGATATAGAACGAGAAGAACCTGTAACATTTATGGAATCTTTCCATTCCACAAAAGGTTCTGTCTATATTGTGGAAAAGGGTTCTTTACATTTAAAAAAAAAAACCTTTTAAGAACTGTTCACTGAAAGGTTCTTTGGGGAAACGAAAAATGGTTCTTCTATGGCACTGCTGCGAAAACTATTTTGGAACCTTTATTTTTAAGGGTATAGATAGATAGTACAAGAAACATAATTTCACGGATGTTTTCTTAAGTATGCCTAGAAAGTAAACAGTAATACTAGCGAAGTAGTGAACTGGCCTATTTACTCAATTTGTGAGTACAGTTATATCATAAAGCCTTTTGTTGTGTGTTCTGATCTCATGGACAATTTGATGAGTAATAGAGAACAAAGAAACAGACCTGAAAAACAAAGCAAAGGCTGATGCAGAAAGATGTCATTCTATGTATTCTCAATGTGCAGGAGTCATTTGACCCCGGGAGACCCCGAGCACATGCAAGAAAGAAAGCTCTTGAATTCAGTGGCTGCCATGTGTGGGTGTCCATTACATTGAGACCATCGTTCCCAGCAGGGACAGCCAGATCCCAGCTGCCAATGGGCATTCGGCGGGTCTGGCACGCTCTGCCAAAGCGGGCCACTTCTGCACAGTGTGCAAACATTTTTGCATCTGTAGGCGTACAACAAAAGACACATGCATCTGAAGAAGTTTCCTTCTTTCGTTTGTGGGGGAGGATGCAAGAATCCCTGAAAATGTGAAGCATTCAGATGCGACAGTCAGCGGTAAAGATCGTCGCTGTTCTGTGCAGACTTGAGCGCTTTTGTGTCGAGCTGGGCATCTTTACTGAGCTGTCATACGGCCACGATTAACCAGTTTATATCATAGCAGTTGTTGATGGTCTTCTTGGTATGGTTGTAAATACGAAAGGTCAATAAGGTCAAGAGGTAAAACCAAATAAATGCATATCCACCACTGATCTACAAGAGCTTGATCTCAAAGCCAGTTCTTATCCCCCTGCAACATTTTCTGCTCTTTGCAATTAATACAGCCAGCAGAAACAAGACCAGGTTCATTACCTCCTCATTATGGATGTTCAGGCTCCGAACCGAGACAATATTTAAAGGGCTTCCCCCATTAACAGCGACTGACACGTCCCTGTAATCAGTCTGGCTGTGGTCTGTCACATTACTCGCTGTAGTCTTTATTCACGGGGCAAGAAAAGCACCGGCGCGCAAAGCTGTTCGGCACTAAACGTCCGCAAGTGATAATGTAACTGTGGCGTGTTGCTGGCCCTGACTCGCTATTGAGCGTTTAGGGTGATTTGCGGGGACGCACTCCAGTCAATATCTACTGAGATGTCATTATGACGACACGACCTTCTTACTAATTGCCCGCTTGAGCGACAGCGGCGATAAAAGATTCAGAGCCGACCGTGTGGACTAGAGGGGATCTCAGACAGGCTACGGATGCATGGGGCCCTTATTAAATCATTACCCACAAAGCCGATTAACAGCCCTGAAAATGTCCGCTCAGTTTAGGCCCATGACAGGCGTGGGGGATGACTTTTGGCTTTCTACGTATTTCTCAGTGGTCAACAGTAGTAATTCAAAAAGGCTTCGCTCTTAAAAATAAAGCTTCCAAAAAGGTTTTATGTCATTATGCCTTCTGTTTTGTGCCATTGAAGAACCATTTGTTTCATGAAGATTTTGAAATTCTAAAGAACCTTTTTCTTCTATAAAGGACCTTTTGTGCATTTAAAAAAGTTCCATGAATTTTAAAGGTTCTTTACAGAACCATTGATGCCATTATAGAACCTTTATTTTTAAGGGTGTTCTGAAGCTCTGGATTATACACTATAGCATCTCAGTAATAGTATCCATCCACCACAGAGTCAGTGATAAGCGAATGCAGTGGCAACAGATGGCTCCATTTGTAATTCATTCAGTAATTATGACACTCTGATGGTGTTCTGAGATCACAAACTGTTCTCAAGCCATGCTTATGATGACAGCAACACCTTCTCAAAAATAACCCGAGCTTGCATGGGTGGGGATAAAAATATATGTGATTGATGGACAACAGGAAGCTTTGGGGATTTTCATTGTACTATCAAAACTGGGGGTGTGTACTGAGGTTTCCTGTGTGCGGGCTGATTTAGACTCCCATTCAAGCGACTGTCAAGCTTGAAGAACAAATAATGCTAAAATAATTCTTTGAATTGCTAATGATCGGATTTGAAAAAATGAGGACAAGCTCTGACCCTAAAGAACATTTGTATTTATTTATTTTTTTTATATTACAATTATCACTGGTGTTAAACCATCTCTGGTGTGAAGCAATAGCAAAATGAAATGTTCTCCTTTTATATTGGGGATTACAAAACTGATTGCAGATAATGCAGTGTGTGAATACAGTGGACTTTATAGTTAAAGTATGAGACAAATTTCCAGTGAAAATGAGCAGGGGAAAAAATTACTTCTGCAATGTTAGCATGATTGAAAATGGCAAATGTAAAGAATATGATACTGTACAAAATCACACTTCAGGATAGTGAAACAATTTGGATCTTTTTGTCTACTTCAAAAATAATTTACAATCGAAATACTGCTTTATTAAAAAAAATAACTGCTATAACTTGTTTGCTTTTACAAAAACAATTATTGATTTTTTCCCTATAAGATGAATGGGCAAGTTATAGACTCCTGCAGAGTCCATTATGATTTTTTTCCTACTATAATTGAAGAGACAACCATATGCTAATTAGGTTATTTGGCATACATATAAGTTATTCATCTAACAGAGTATACAATGTAAAAGAGTTCAATAAAGCGGTTTGAAGTGTCAGCCTGCGGTAAAGGGACATATACTGCCCCCTGTCCAAATGATATGACATAACCCACGCAGGTCGCGTAAAACTGTATATCTATGCGCATTTGTATATATAAGTAGCGGCTATTGTTTATTAGTTTACCAAAATTTTAAATGAATATATACTTGATATCATTTTAAATAGACTCTTTTAAGTAGCCTACTTATTTACACAATAAAACTCCCTCACTAATTTACGTAGGCTACAGGCCTATTCAAATCTCCCGAGAAACAGCAGTGCACAATTCCATCGTTATATTCATTTGTAATCCCATCAGGCATTTCAGTTTGGAAATGTTTACAAAACGCAACCAGGATATTAAGCACGTGAGGAAATATAAACGGATATGTTCTAATAGTTGCCTTTTAATTTTGGAGAATTGAGGCTTGCTTCAGATAATCCCGAAGTGTTTTATACTGTAAATGCTGTCAAAATGCTTATATGCGACCATAAGCACAGTCATACCGGGCGTCTGCATGATGTGTGGGATGTCGGAAGTTCAATGGAAGAGTTTTTCCAGAGATGAACATATATGCCCTGAAAACACACATAGACTCGAGCGATCATTCCAACAGTCATAACTCAGACAGAAGTCGAGAAGTGACTTGACTAGCTATATTATCCACTGGCGTGTGATTGAGACACAGACACGGACTGAGCGCGAGGACTTCAATTCGTCGAGCGCGCGCGACAACGACTTCTATTGAACTTTGAAAGAAATGTGTAATAAGTGATTTCTCCTTTTTTCTGTTTTTATGTTGTGTGGATTTCTTCAAGGCAAAAGCAAGGCGTGCAAATTTAAACTTGGAAGATTATAAAACGAATTAGCCTATAATTGAGTGCCATATTTGGCCATCTGTTTAATGCACCTCAGAACCCAAATAAGTCATGATAAACTTCTAAAGGTTATTGTAGATGTAAGGTAGATGTAATAAATACAATACAGATCATTTATCCATTAGCTCAATTATATAGCATAACAGGAAGCTCAATCACTCAAATAAGAGCTGTACATTTTTGGACATGTTGCCTATTTAATATGAATTGATTCTATAATAGATTCAAATCATTGGCTCAAATTCCGACCTCATCTCCCTCCTCCCCCATATGTCTTACTGAGAGCAGTTTCTAAACCCACGAGGGGAATTCACTTCTATCATCTTTTTTATTTAGTCGCATCTTTAAACCTCACAGCGGAAAGCATTTCTATTTACGTATACAGGCATTTACATTTGGAAAGTTTTAGTTGCTTGCCCTCAAGTTTTGGAGCAAGAGGAGAGTCGAATTAATTGAAGTAGCCTACATTAAATTGTTTAGGTCTAGGCTATAACATGAAAAACAAAATAATAGCGGTGAACAAATTTTGCTGAGCCAGAAATTCACGTGCGGCTATATGAAGTTTAAAAAAAAAAAAAAAAATTTGCTACTGTACCATTAATGCATTATTACACAACAAACCGTCGGAAGATAACAAAACAAAAATAAATAAAATAAAATAATTTTAGGTTTAAACTTTTAGAATCATAAATAAATCTACTTTCCAGCAACATTCTAATTATAGAACGCAGTTACTAAAAACGTTTCCCTCTTTCCAAAAACATGGGGTCTATTCAAATAGAGGTAGCGCACTTTCCGACTGTGCCATTGAAGCAAAGGTAGAAATTCCGTGATTGTGTCTCTCATTTGATTGTGGTTTTTCTGATGCTGGTTGAGGCGCGTCTCTTTGCTCGGCAACACTCGCGAGTTTCCGATACTCAATTTCCGGAATATGCTCCATAAATGGACGAAGGGGCGTAGCTGTCTACCGGATAAAACCATTTATGGCGTGATAATGAACCGGAATTCCTGATTGAGAATGATGCGTTGTATCAAAACGTTAGATTTTTCCCCCCTCTTTGGCTTCAAAATATTTTAACAAACACATGCGTTCATTTTTTGTTACTGTTATTTAAAAATATTTTCATACAACAAGCAATATACGTTGCTCTTTTTTTCCTCCCAGCACATTGGTTTTTATGCATGTGCGGCTGTACAGAAAGGATTCTCCATTGACAAGTGTTACCTCGACGCGTCACAAGGTCTCTGACCAATCAGATCGCGCAGCGCTACTTTTCTTTTGCCATCCAGTCCTTAAATGGTCAGTGACGTAACGGCACATTGATAGACTCGCCATAAATACATACTACCACTAGCAGCTCCACAAGGGTCTGTCATTCAACAACACAGAGCCGTCAGATGGCATCATAGTGAACGCTAAACTCACTGACAGCTTTCCACATGTAACGTTTTGAGCGAGCGTTCGCACTGGCACAAAACATTTTGTGAACATCTGAACGAGTGCTTCTTAGGACTTCACGATGACAGCTAAAACTTTGGAGAAAGTCCCTGTAACTCTTGGTGGCTTCGTGCACCCTCTTTCCGAAAGCATCTACTCAGTGGACGAGATTGCCACATCACTGCCAGCCTCTGTGACTATATTTCCAAACGGTGATTTAGGAGGACACTACGAGCAGATAAACTCGGGAGGTAAGAATGCTGCGCGCTTCCATCCTCACGTGCTCTGTGTTTATACATCGCTCGCAACTGAGGGTTTTCAGTGGGATTGAAAACGTGTGGCTGTAGGCTACTTTGCAGAAAAACCAAACCTGCTAAAACAGTAATTGCATGTTTGCTTATGTATTTAAAGTGAAACCAAAGTTCTTTGACTACTTCAGAAAAGAAGTTGCCTAATGTTGATGTTATAACTACCGATGGTTTTACAGTGGGCAGTTTGCGTAAAAGCTACGCGCGCTGCATCCAATAGTTGCATGATCTATAAGGCAGCCTGATCAAAGATCCTGTGTGTCTAAACCTTGTTTTTATGCGTGTGTGTTTTTTTGTTTTGTTTTTTGCAGATGGCTTGATTAGCGGGGATATGAGCACGGAGAAGCGCTCCCTCGACTTGGCCTATTCCAGCAGCTTCGCGCAACCAGCTGGCCCTCGCAACCAAACTTTCACCTACATGGGAAAGTTTTCCATCGACTCCCAGTACCCAGGAAACTGGAACCCAGAGGGCGTGATCAACATCGTGAGCGCGGGGATCCTGGGCATGACCCAGCCATCCTCAGCATCCTCGTCACCTGCCTCCTCAGTCTCCCCCAGCCACTTCTCCAGCACTCTCAGCTGCACCATGGCGCAGAACCAGGCGGACATGGAGCACATCTACTCCCCCCCACCGCCCTACTCTGGATGCGGGGAGGTGTATCAAGACCCGTCCGCGTTCCTCTCCACCTCCACCTGTCCGATCTCCTATCCTCCGCCATCCTACTCCTCCCCAAAGCCAAGCACGGACTCCGGGCTGTTCCCCATCATCCCGGACTACGCCGGCTTTTTCCAGCCGCCGTGCCAGAGGGACATGCAGTCGATGCCCGACCGCAAACCGTTCTCGTGCCCGCTGGACTCGTTCAGAGTCCCGCCTCCGTTGACCCCCCTGAACACTATCAGGAACTTCACACTGGGGGGACCGATGTCTGACGGGCCCCGGCTACCCACAGCCTACAGCCCGCAGAACTTACCCCTCAGGCCCATCCTGCGCCCGAGGAAATACCCCAACAGACCCAGCAAGACCCCCGTGCACGAGCGGCCCTACCCCTGCCCGGCGGAGGGCTGCGACAGGCGCTTCTCCCGGTCCGACGAGCTCACCAGACACATCCGCATCCACACCGGCCACAAACCCTTCCAGTGTCGGATATGCATGAGGAACTTTAGTCGCAGCGACCACCTGACGACCCACATCCGCACGCACACCGGCGAGAAGCCGTTCGCCTGCGACTTTTGCGGGAGAAAGTTCGCGCGGAGCGACGAAAGAAAGAGACACACCAAAATCCACCTGCGACAGAAGGAGAGGAAATCATCCTCGTCGTCCTCCGGAGTGTCCAGCTCGGAGCGCGGCGTCGCCACGGGCATCTGCTCGTCCAGTTCAAGCCAGTAGACTTTCAGCTGGACCGTGCAATATCCAACACTATGTAGGCAATATGATGACAATAATAATGCACCATTCGTGATATATTAAAACCGGGGTGGACTGATGAAAGTGAAATCAAACCACAGTGCCAAATGGTATATGGACACTTTTATGGCGCGCACTTTTGAAGGTGGTGCGATATGTTCGTTTTCTTTTTGCCTCAGTCGCATGCTGACTGACCAAACGCACTTTGTTTGAATATTTTAGGCCGATTAATTTAATTAAAAAATAACCTTAAATAGCACGTGGGAGACTTGTGTCTTAGGTAAAAGGTGGAAAGTGGAGTGGTTACGTTTAACAAAGTTAATTTAAACAGACTAAACTTTCAGATGTGTCACTATTTTCTCCCATCGTCGTGCCTTTCGTCCGTTCATCTTGTACATACACCCGGAGGCTTGAATTAAATTGTACATTATCCTTTAATATGAAAGTTTTTGAAGATATATTTTTGTACAAACCGTTTCGTGTCAAAAGTGTTGCATTTGTGCTTAAAACAAGGATTGTGTATATTTAGCCGAACTCATAGCGACTTGACGTTTGTTCTGTGGTTTGTTCTGACTGATATAAATGTATTTGTTATGAAGTGACTAACGCAGGTCAATAATGTCCTACTTTGTCAACATGAAAATAATAAACAACACATGGATTGTGAACTTCTGTTTGTTTAACTGATTTTCATTATAAAAAAAGAAAGTGTAAAAGGAAAAAGTGAAGTAGACTTGTAGGGACATTCCCGTTTGGGCATCACTGAGCTCTGACTCATGGTCTCATAAGGGCCAGAACCCACACACTGTGTTGTTTACAAATGCACAAAGGGTGCGAATATTCACAGGCTGTAATGTTCAATGTAGGGCAAAATGTTTGAGGGGAAATATCATGAATAATCAAAGAAGGGTTAGCATAAAGGGAACAATTATTAAAACTTTCAGGTGAACAAAAATGACTCACTTTGTGATTATAAATTCACTGATTTGGCACTGCTATGACCACTCTTTACAGTGTCTATGGTGTGAAAATTGAGAAACAACACTGAAAAAATGACAAATAATTGTTGACACTGTATGAATCTTTGTGGTTTTGTGTGGTCGAACCCCCGCATTCAAAGCTGGGACAACCCCATATTTACATCAGGCAATACATAAATTTGGCATATACATTTTTGGATTGGACCTAAAAGTGTAGTTTGATAAGAGGCTTAAAAACTAAATAAACAATAGCGAATAATTAAAAGAATTAATGAAAGCAAAGTAATGAATTACTAATAATTTTACTACTTTACTAAGATTGGGAGATGGATGTTTAACTTAGAATTATCTATCGTTTATGTGCTCTTTCAGACTGAGCATAGATCTTATCAATTAAACTTTACAGATAAAAATCAGCACTGAACATAAACTGAGCTTAACAGAAGACCTAAGTATTTTCTGTTCAGCTCACATTCAGTTCTATAAACAAAAACCCTGAAGGGATACTGGAAAGGACAATGTCTAAAAAATATCTAAGAATTAATTTTGATTAAATCATGTTATTACTTTTAGGCTGCCTCCTACATTAATGTTACAGACATATATTTACCAATGTGTGGGAAACATGACGCCACATTAGACGCTGATATGTCTGTAAACATTCACAGTGAAAGTCTGACTTTTCAACAGATTTCACTCCAGTACACAACGCAGACTATTAGAAATCAGCAGCATCGTTATTGTTAGTGATAACAAAACTAAGAAACGCAAATTATACACACTTTAAAGATGAGAAAATAAGAATTTTTGGCTTCCCACTTTCCTTTCCTCCCCTCAGTGTTTCTCATATGCAGTGGATAAGGGTAAATCATTAAATATAAATCATATAAAATCAATAGCAAATGCCCAATAGCAGTGTTATAAACTTATGAACCTATAAAAATACCTTATATTTATCTTGTATTAGTATATAAAACAAATGTTTTTATAAACATTAATAACTTATTATATAAATATGTTCAAATACTATATAAATAAAATAAAAACTAATGATGCACACAAAATGATTTTTTAATACAAGACAAAGTCAAATTGAAAAATGATTTATGAACATTTTAATTGTACTTTAAAGGTAAAAATATAAACAGTACATAAGAATTAGTGTTTGTATAGTTTTCTTTTTTTTTTTAATAAATTAAATACAAGTATTTAATATAGATATATAGTGTGCACTTATACAAGAGTAAATGCCTTTCAAGCATGTATACATTCATTATTCACAAGCAAGGCCACAAATTGATGTACATAGGTTTGGAATGGACATTTAACAAGTTCCAAGAAAATTAAAAAACAAAACTAATTTTTACACATCTGAGTTAAAATAAGGACGGATCACAGGCCATTCCAGTGCGTATCTCTCTACACCGAAACTTCAGGACCGGGGTACGGCTCGCCCCCACACCAGAAATCTTCCGGCTGGGGGATCTCTAAAAGCCAGGTTTCGTCTTCATCGCTCTGCTCTGACTTTTTGCCAGCAGTTTGTAAAACTTTGTAGTAGTGACAATCTCTCCCGTTGTCAGGGTCATACGGTGGTGCTAGTATATCAAGAAACGCAGTCGGCCCGTCCACTGCATCAATCTCATGAAGGTTGTCTTTGAGAGGGGTCAAGATGCAAGGGCCACTCTGATGAGAAAACTGTCCGGAGGACCTGAGCATGGCTCTCCTCACATTATCTCCCTGGAAAGGCAACAGCGGTGGATCAAACTGCCTCTCAGTGTCACTCTCGGCACCAGCAGATTTATCCAACTTGTCATAACACCTTATATTGACCTTGCCATACAGGACCTTCAGCATGCCATTCATCCCGGGATGGTCATGCAGAGGGATGGAAGCCCCAGGTTTCAGCAGAAACACTCCCATGCTGAAGACATCAGTCTCACAGATGTGCATGTATGTGACTGGAGGAACTGCTGAGGACTGTGAGGAGGATATGGAGACTTTCTTCGGTGGCGCAATCCTCAGATCCGCAGCCCTGATGTCGGATAGGAGGGTTACCAACTCTGCCTGCTGCTCTATAAACGCCTTATTATCCCCAATGGCAGAGGTAGAGCAGTTAGAGAAGGTCACATAAGCCTGGCTCGCTATCTTCTGGATCAGCGAGGTCTTGTTGTTCTTCGGCATGTTTAATAGGAGAAAACAAACGTAACCGTGATTTGCTTCGAGCCACGCGATGAGCACAAAAGCGCTGTTACGCTGGACGAGATTGTCTCGCGTGAAGCATTTAAAGCAGTCGCGTGTGTTTGTGTTGAAAGTTATGATAAAAATAACTCCATTGAGGTGCAAACGTTAATTGTAGCATTTGGGTAAAATCCACAAACCCGCGTCTCCACCACCCCATTCATGGCTATCAGATCCACACGTCCGCGCCTACTGCGCATGCGCAGACACATAGGAAGCATTTGGAACTTGGAGTTCTTTCGCGTTTATGGATGGAAAATAAATTCTTATAATCACCTATAAATATGCGAATAGATTAAGACGAGCTCTGTCGATATACTCTGACACTCAAGTAAATATGTTTGTTTTCGCAAGTCTGAGTCAGTTTTAATAAATGCAGGCTTTAGCTCAACAATAGAACTACAACACCCAGCAACTCCCACACTTTGTCGCTCTCTAGTGAGTACGAGGGGTGGGAGGCCCGTTGGGCCATTCAACTCTGTCCCTTCCCCCACAGCCACCCTGGACCACAACAACACATCACCACCCTATCAACATCATCATGGCATGTCATTTATTATCCACACACAGACTTGATCTCTGGAGTAAACTCTTTGTGAAACAGTGTGTATGCAAGATGTTTTAAAAAATTTTCAGAACTTGGCCTACAAGTATCAGTTTGTTATATTAAGAAATAAAAGAACATATTCAAAATAAAATCCATTTACATGTATATATTTATATTAATATAACTTATATTAATATAAATATATGTATAAACATATTTTTCTTAAACATGCTTGTGTGTACATTGCATGTGTATATTACATTATATTAGTGCTGTCAATCGATTAAAAATTTGATCATGATTAATCACAAATTTAAAATACTAGGATTTACCTGAAAATGTGTTGAAAAAGAAATGCATGACAAACTAGTTTAAGGAAACAGAACCTTTCACACTTCCGCCAGGTATGAGACATAATCATAATTATTCTTTTATCATTATTCTTTTGTTTTTATTCAGCCATTATCAGCCTTTAAACTGGCAATAAAATGTTTACCAAGCCACATCGCTTCAATCCCAGTATACATTTACCCAACTATTATCAAAAGTATTTCTAAATAAATACAACAAAACATTTTCTTGCGACCTTACGTGAAGTATTATGACAAAATGCATTATGAAGAAGAATTGGACCTGTTCTGCAGGTGCATTAGAGCTAATATTAGCATCATGCTAATAATAAGACAATTATGAGATTAATAGTACATTTTTACTCAGAACTCACTTCAAACCACCATCGAGTGTTTGTAATAACTTCCTTTTGCGATCACATGTGGAATTTGGTCGTTTACTGTTGTTAAAATATGCTATTTATAACCTATTATATCACTGCACAAATTAGCATTTCAGATGTACACATTCAACTAAAAAAAATCACATACAAATATCCTATCGTAATCGTGTGTTTCTTATCTTATATAATATATAGTGGCAGTTGTCATGTTTATTTCTGCTGCTCTGGCTGAAACCTTGTTTGATGTTACAACCGCCTCTCCGTTCTTAAGTTGCCATGTATACATTCCAAGTATAATACACATTAGTAAAAGGATCGATTTCAATTTTTATTTGTCTATATACACCTTGGGCGGCCGTGGTACATTATAAAAGTAGGCCAAAAACCGCAACCCACGGCTCTGTAATTTTTCCCGCGACTGTATTTTCAAAATAGCCCACTTGTGCCGCTGCCCTGGCAACACAGGTGCTGTCCCCTCATCACACAATGATAACCTTCCGCGCTGCGATGACGGGAAGAAGTTGGGGTCAAACCTTATCAAGCGATTAATCTACGTTAAAAAAAATATTAACGCGTTAAATTTTTTTGATTAATCGCATACGCATGTATGAACGCGTTAACATTGACACCCCTACATTATATATATAACACATATTATCAAAATCACTTACCTGGACTTTTCCATTAAATGTTCCCTCCTGGTGGAATGACCTGCCCAACTCAATCCGAACTTCAAGAATCGGCTGAAAACACATCTCTTCCATCTTTACTTGACCCCCTAACTCTAGCACTCTCTATTCTAATTCTATTCTTTAAAAAAATAAAAATAAAATAAAATAACTGCCCCCTTTTGACTTGCACTCTATTCATTTACTAACTAACTAACATTAGCTTTCCTATTCTTTTTTTTTTGTATTCTAACTATTTGTTTTCTCTTTTTTATTATACAGTTAAAAAAAGAAAAAAGCCTTAACAGCTTGCCCTATTCTTCAGCTTGTTTTTATTCTTTAATAAAAAAAAAAAAAAAACCTTGCTGCTTTAGGCTCTTTTGTTGATTCTGATTGCTTCCATTGTCCTCATTTGTAAGTCTCTTTGGATAAAAACATCTGCTATATGACTAAATGTAAACAAAAACTTTTGATAACACTTTAGAATAGGGAATGCTTATTCACTATTAACTACAACTCTTCCTTCGGTAAATTCCTAATTTGCTGCTTATTAATAGTGCGGTAGTTGTTAAGTTTAGGTATTGGCTAGGATTAGGGATGTAGAATAGGGTCATGTAGTATAAGGCATTAATATGTGCTTTATTAGTACTAATAAATGGCTAATATTCTAGTAATATGCATGCTAATAAGCAACTAGTTAAGAGACCCTAAAATAAAGTGTTACCAAACTTTTAAATTGGATGTGATTAATCATGATCAATCATTTGACATATGTGTGTGTGTATATGGAACTATTATTTTGTAAGTTCCCTGTATTTGTTTAAGATATTATTACTTAATCAAAACAACCCAACTGCAGTTTGATTGATATTACTTCCCAGGTGAAAAAGAAATATATTTAAATTGTGCTTTTTCAGACACACTTAATATATTTATATTATACTGTACTAATTGCATATTAAATGTATTATTTTGAAACAACTTTAAGTATATTGAGTGTATTTCAAGATATGCTTAAGTTCAATTTTAATCTGTTTGTAATATATTTAATATATTGAAATTGTTTAAATTGGAACCACTTTAAGTATATTTAGTGCAATTTAAGTGTATTTTTAAAAATACATTTAAAATGTACTTTTAACACTTCATGAACTACAGGTAAGGTATATTTGAAGCATCGTTTTAATGTGCTTCAAGTACATTTCAATTGTATTTCAGCTTATTAGAAATGCATTAGCATTCCACTACTAGTATATTATATTTATTAGTATTATATTTTTCAATATACACGTACACTTTGATATTTAGAAAACTTTAATGTATTATATATTGTGTACATTACAAATATTCATGAAGTACATTAAAAAAAGTACAGCAGCATATATACTTTGGTGAAAGAAAAAAAACCCATACTATTAAATGTATTAAAAATGCACTTGAAATACAAGTATGTTTATAGTTTATATGTTTATAGTATTTTTGTATTACTACAAACATACTCGAGTACATTTTAAAACATTACACAAAAACATAAATGAAAAAAAGACTGAAATGCTATGGAAGAGCCATCTTATCAATTTGTAGAGCATTTCAGTTATACCTGTATTACTGAAAAGTAAAGAATTTTACATCAATGAATAAATAAAAATTACAACGCAATTTTCTGAAGAAAAAAAAAACATGTAAAGTGAATAGATGTGTGTGCAAAGACTGAAGATGATAAAGTTCAAGCAACAGAATAGGGAGGGATGGAGGGGTTTTGGAGGTGGACGAGGAGATGGTGTAGGGATGGTGATGAGAGGATGACGATGATGCCCTGGCGGCTTAGATGGAGTTTGGCACATGGCACAGACCCAGAGCATCCCAGTGCTGACAACACACGGCGGAGTCGAGGGAGGGAGGAGCCGAGATGTAGATGGTGTGGCTGCCGACATCTGGGGGCCGACCGATGGAGACAGAGCTGGTGGATCTGAAGGCGCAGACGGAGGGCTGATGGAGCTGAGCATCGTCGCAGGTTCCGGAGACCTGGGCACAGCCTAGTCAGTAGTGTCTTGCAACTATTCCTTTGCTTGTCTCTGCACTCAGATTTCAGTTTGTCTTCTATAGCAGCTGATCTGAAAAACAACAAATGTTAATATTTCTTACACGCACACACACAAAAAAGGCAAATGATGATTGATGATTTGTTTTCTATTTAAGAATGACAGAACAATGTACCTGGTCGGAAATATAGTCAAAAACCTTCCCAGCCTCAGCAGTTTCAGATGTACTGTATGCTTTTATAAGCAACCCTTCTTACAATTTAATCTTTGTTCTTATCTGTAATGAGAAATATGTATATTAGAAAATAAAGTCATAAGGTTGTCATACTTGAACAAATATAGACACCAATCAACCACTACCACAGTTTGCTGATCAGCTCAAGACAAAGTAACTGCATGTTCATAACCATGGTTTTTCAAAGATCATTAACCTCATTACAATGAAGCCAAATTGTTCAGGAAATCAGAAATAAATATACTTCATGTTGCAAATAAAAGAATGTTAATGTTAACTAATTTTATTTTATTTTTTTCTGCCAATGCATGTGTCAAAAACATGACTGGTACAGACAAATAACGTTAATTAAATACAAATCTTACCTGAAGTCACAGTGAGGTTCTGAAGCCAGACACCATACACGCTTGCAGAAGCTGGTAATAATAAGAACATATCGCTTTATGCCATGGTCTGTCTGAATACTCGATTCTGATTGGCTGGCAGGTGTTGATTAAATTCGTTGAACTGCACAGGTATGGTGCGTTCAAGTCATGTCAGATACATCGTATTTACGAGTTGAACGCACATGAACGCCACCACAAAGTCGTTATTACGAGTGGGAAACTCGGAATTTTCTTTAAGCCCCGAGTTTCCGAGTTGGGGGCGTGTCAGTGAAAAAACATGTCGGATGCAAGGGATGCATTTTTTTTTGTAATGTACAATAAAACTATATAAGTTACATATACAAAATATTATATTAATGTATAATTATAATAGAATATATAATTATTCAGTTTACATCACCTTCATAAATTAAATAAAAACGGAAAAAAGAAAAAACACAATGATGCACATTCTTCTTTCAATATTTTGTAGATGTAGAGTTTAAAAAAAAATAGTTGAATTGTGTAGAAAAGTTAAATCGCCATCTTTTTCCGACCAAAGTGACTTCGTAATAACGACTTGTCAACTCGTAAGTACGAACGTCCCAGGAAGACTTGAACGCAGCAGTAGTTCCAGGTCAGTTTAATCACGTTCTATATTAATTCGCTTCCTAGAAACATTGGTAACCATAGTAACATACAGTTACAGTTACAGTTGAATAGTAATGCAGACGAAAATAACCGTCATTTTTATCGTTCCGGTCAAATATTGCAGCACGAATATTATTAACATCTTTAATATGTGAATGCTGGCAAATGACCATGGCATAAACGAGATAATCAACGGCTAGCTGTGCATTAAACGATTTGAATGCACTTCGCCTCCACGTCGTGCATTCAAATCGTTTAATGCACAGCTAGCCGTTGATTATCCCTTACATATTTTCTAATTAATTTCATAGTTCCCCAAAACAATTTGAATTCTGCCATCACTCACCCTTAAGATGCTCCAAACCATCTAAGACTTTCGTTCATTTTCGAAAGAAAAGCGGAGATATTTTAATGAAATCTGAGAGATGTAACGTTATGCCCTCCGATGAAAAGATTCATCAAAGATGTTCACGTTTCAAAAAGTTCATCGCAAAAAAAAACATCGCCAAAGTAATCCATATGAATTGCGTGGTTTCCTCCAAGCGCCCTAAAGAGACACGATCGCTCTATAATACTGTTTAAATTTAGACTTATATTCACATTCAAGGGACATTTGCACGCACATCATATTTGATTTACGAAGCTCTCTGCTGCGAGCTCATTATCATACGAACCAATCAGAGCCGTTCAATGGCTCTGGAACCAATCAGGTTTAGTCTGTGTTGTTTGAATTTAAACACAAATAAACGTGTTTTTTTTTTTTTTTTCTCATTTCAGATATGATGTTGAAATCCTTGTGGGAATTTCAGAAATGTATATTAGAAAATAAAGGCGTCAAGCTTGAACAAGTTTATAAACACCTAGCTTATAACAATTAATGTATCATGTAATGAACAACAGCCTAATCAACCAAAGTAGCATAACCCATATTAAACAACATATTTTAAATACTGCAATGGTTAATAATATTTGACAAAGGTTTGTACATTGTAAATGTAAAAATGTTTTTCAAAATATCGTACTTTTCAAATATTAAAATGATAAATACATAAATATTTAAAATATAACCATGTGTAGGCCTACTGCAATATAAAGTACATTAAAAACCTACTAAAAGTGTAATCATTTTGTTATGTTCTTACACAAAGTACACATAAAATATATTTTAAGTAAGAGTAACATAAGTGTTTTTGTAAATACACTAAAACGTCACTAAAAGTATGCTTGTGTTTAGTATATTCCTTAAAAGTGTAACTAAGAATATATTTATTAACATAGTATTTCTACTATACTTTTAGAAATATAGTAATAGTGTGCTTGTGTTTAGCATATTCATTAAAAGTGTAATTAAGCATATATTTATTACCAAAGTATTTCTAGTATACTTTTTATAAACACATTAAAAGTATGCTTCTGTTTAGCATATTTCTTAGAAGTATAACTAAGCATATATTTAATACAAAAGTATTTCTAGTATACTTTTAGAAATATATTAAAATGCAATTCAGTATATTTTAATGCACTTCAAATAAGCATGTTAGAATACAAATGTATTATAAACATACTACTTGAATTTCAAGTATATTTTTAATACATTTAATACTACGTCTTTTTCACCTGGATTGGAATGCACAATAAAAATTTTTTTTTTTTTTAATTTCTGAAAACATTTCTGAAAATAAATGAGTTATATGTTTTTGCAAATAAACTTTTCATATATATATAATATTAAAATTGAACATATATTATAATATAATTATCATTTTTATTTGAATATATTTTAAAATGTAATTCAGCAATAGCTACAGTCTTTAGTGCCACATGATTCTAAAAGCATTCTAATGTGCTGATTCCAAGTTTGAATTTTTGAGATAATATAATAGTCCTATAGTCTATGTGCATTATTCTCAGGGTACAGTTTATCTCAAACCTTTACACCTATGATAGCACCGGAAGTGTGCATGGACGGAGAGCAGCACTGAGCCAGTGAAGTGTGCACTCAGGACATGTACCTTTATGCACGAGCACCACAAAGACCATCCTCTTGAGAAATAATGAGGCCCGCTCATTTACTCAGAGAGCAAGCACATCCAAATACCACTTCCGTTTGGGTAATTCAATTGGATCCTCTCTCAACTGCCAGGATATTAAGATCAGACATGTATTGGAGATCGTTCCATCATCACCCTCTTGGAGGCAAGGATTTTAATTAAATCCCAGAGAGGATGGTAGCCTGTACCCTTTAAAAAAATAAATACATTTTAGCATACTTTTAAAAAGAGTACATATTACTAAAATAATAATACACCCTAAGAGCATATACTTCAGTGCAAACTCAGTGTAATGTTTTTGGACACTAAATTGTATTTGCAATTGTAAAGCTATTATAGTTTAAATGTATATAAAATGCAATTATGTCTTTTTCGACCAACCTAAGTAGGACTTAAGTACATCTTTATGTAACCGTTTATGCTTTAGTAATATATACAGTATTAACATAAACATAAATGCTTAATTTGACATAGCCTACAAAATGCACTTATATCTAACAGATAAGTGACCTTTCATTTCATTAAAACTATATTATGTGCAAGTACAGTACAATTCTACTTTTAAGATGTGAATTTTTAATTGCACCTTTATTGCAAATTAAGTGCATTCCTTTTCACATAGAAATACCAGAATTTCTCAACAATTTTAGCCTCACAGACCCCTTTTAACAAATCAAAACAAAAATGTATTTTCACTATTATTACCATTTAACATTACCTCTGATATTAATGTGCCCATTGTTGGTGATTCACTTATAAAACCAAAAACACTCAATAATGTGGGTGGGAGACACATGACTTCCTTTCCTGAAATCTGAGCTTATTTGTCTCTCAAACCTTCCAAATTTATTTTTAAATGTGACTTTTAACAAAAGCAAAGTCATTTGCACAAGCTCAGTTTGAAATTCAACACACAGTAAAGGACTACTCCTGAAGACCAATGGAAAATGATCTTTATTACATTTAGAAAATTGCATAAAAAACACTGTTATATTATTTCATCATTGCAGAATGACAGTGAGTTCAATATTTTTGCAAATTCATGTTTTTGCGTTTTGAGTTTGCCAGAAATCTATACTGTACATTGATTTCTCTTTGTCTGATTTTTGTTACTGTAGACTTGTTTTATTTACCAATATAAATATTTAGTTAACGGTTATGTGGTTTGGACTTTTGTGATTTGGGTCAAAAGGTCAAAACATTCGAGTCCATTTCAAAACTGTAACTCACCCTAAGTTGAATGAAACAACAAAAGCTTGAGATATGAATTCAGCTCTTAAACTGTGCAGAGAAACCTCTCTCATGTTAGAAGGCTTACATAGTTCTCTCACAATCCCTTTACTGTTATATATAATTCAGCCGACTTGTATGTGTACATTAGCTAAGAATAAGCAAGTTTTTCCAAGCGAGATGCAATCATTCTCAGCAGCTAAAGTCCAGGGCAGATAAAGGCAACATTATTCGCCGATGCTTAAAATGTGCATGACTAACATTGCACAGAGGTCAGACAGAATGGAGTTCATGCATCTCTGGTAATTCCAGCCAAGAATCCTGAATGAGCAGAGCAGAGGACAATAAGACTTTCTAATTGCTCCGACATCTTGTGGTGAACGTCCCCATTGTTGTGCTCAATCTGCCGTCTGTTCTGTTATGATTGGTGGTACATGCATGCCTTTGTCAGTGGTGAGTCTTTTATGCCTTCACAAATGAGACTCCATTGATTTCTTGAGGATACTGAAGCAGTTACTGTTTTTAGATATGCCAGCTATTCCCTCAGATCATAAAAATTCATGTTTTGGCTGTTTGGAAAATATCTGCATGGTTAAGAGGCAAAGGCCAATGAAAATGTTGTTGTTCTGTATGTGAAGAAGGATCACTCCTGTTTAATGCATTGCTTTGATTATGTGTGTATTCTGTGAATGAGGGGCTGTCATGCAGGCAGCATGTGCGTAAGCATTCGTCGTCATTGCCTTATTAAACAAGATTCCAGCTACACAGCTGATTCACGGGATCAAAAGCAAAACATGTTCTCACATGTGTGTCACATTTGCACCAGCCCAAATGCAACATGGAATCATCATGTTGGAATCATTTGCCATGCATATATTGTCTTTTAGCAAATGGTAGTACATAAAAAAAAAAAAATCATATTGTCCTCAGTATTATGTCAATACACTCTTAAAAATAAATGTCCCAAAAGGAGGTTTTTTGCAGTGGTGACATAGAAGGACCATTTTGGTCTTCCTAAAGAACCTTTCAGTGAGCAAGAACCTTTTTCCAAATATAAAGAACTTTTGTGCAGTGGAAAGTTAGCATGGATGTTTCTTCATGAAACCACCAAAGCCAATAACCCAGCTAACAGGGAACGTTCTAATAATAATAATAATAATAATAACCTTTATTTAACCAGGTAAGTCAGTTGAGAACCAGTTCTCATTTACAATGACGAACTTTCTGGCAAAGTTATGCACAGACAGTATGAGCACTGAAATGAGCTGAAATGAATTGGCAAAACTGACTGTTTACTATTGTTCTTTTTAAAGATGCTTCACAGCAGAATTGAATTTTGATTGCATTACTGAAACATTATTTTCCTGTTTAACACTGTGAAGCTGCTTTGAGACAATCTGCATTGTATAAAGCGCTATATAAATGTGACTTGATTTGAATAGACTACTTGTTTCAGAACATTCAGAGAACAATCAAAAATAATGTGTTCATAACTTAAAGGGAACTTTCATAACAGTGGGATTGTTAGCAAAATGTTCTTATAACATTTTGCTGGCTGGGAAAGAACCTTCAACATATCAAAGTTGTTTAAAGTAATTTCACATGTTCAATTTGCATATCTGGGACATTTATCTGCTAAGCTTGTCTTTTTTATTGCATATCTCAATGGCAAACAATTTCCTTGATGGCAAGGGTCAGTAACTGTGTTCACTGCTGTCTGATGATCAAGGGTCGTTGACTCATAATGACAAAAACAGTTTTGACTATTAAACTGAAAAAAAAAAAGAAATCAACAATTTTAATGTTATTTGTTTTTCCAAACCCCCCATTTATGTCCTGTGATTCCTGCAAAGACTAAATTCTTCTAGTCTCTATCCAGTATTGATGCATATACATGAACTTGCTTGCTTAGCAAGTGTTTCCTTTTTTTGTAAAAAAAAATGTTTTGTGAGGACACACAAAACACTTAAAAAAACAGACATCAACTACACCTAATGCTGTCATTGTCTAAAATGGAACTATTTACAGAAGCTGTGGGTTTTGGGCAACAGGACTGGTCCTGACAATAACATAAAACACTTTATATCACTAAAGTCGTTCGCTGTCTTTCACGCTTGGTCTGTGAATTGAGACAGTTCTCAGATACACTCTGAAGTAGAAAGGATGAGGGCTGATGAGGGCTCTGCTAGACAAGATGTGAACAAAGACTTGCTGCTTCATTGAGCTGATGCTTCTACAGGAGAAACCATTGGGAAAGTCTTGCTCAGAGACACAGAGGGCATTAATCGAGAGGTTAATACAGAGACCACATGACATAAAGAAGAGTTACCTCTACACAGTTCAATCATAAGACTGATAGCAGATATTACACCCTCACAAAGGGCTATAGGGGTGAACAGAGCTGTTGATGTGGCAGTATTGAAATTAAGACTTTTGTTCAGCAAGGAAGCAATAAATTGATCAAAAGTGACAGTAAAGACATTAATGTTACAAAAATCCTGTTCTTTAAGCTTTTGAATTATTTAACTTTCTATTCAGAATCTTGAAAAATGTACCACAGTTTCCAAAAAAATAATAAATAAATAAATAAATAAAATAAAAAATTAGCAGCACAGACGGCACATTTATAATAAGGGTTAAGCATATTAGAATAATTTCTGGAGGATTATGTGTCACTGAAGACTTGAGTAATGTCTGCTTTGCTCACAGGAATAAATTACATTTTAAAATATATTCAATTAAAAAAACTGTTTGTTTAAATTGTAATAATATTTGAAGAGTTCATCTGTAAGAACAGATAACTCAGTTTTTAATAAGTTCCAAAAATAATGTTTTATCATTGTGCATTTCAATGAATCTCAGTCAAACTGCAGTTGGGTTATTTTGATTAGGTAAAAATAACTAACAATAAAACACAATAAAAACAAGATAACATAATAAAAAACATTGAAAATTAAAAAAAAAACTTTTTTGCAAATAAACTCTTCATTTGATTATTTTTACTGAATTTATGATCAAATAATTGCAACATTCATGTACGTATGCATATTTGTATATGCATTTGTATATGCATGATATTTGTACCAGATTTTTGTATAGTTTGTACCAGAATTAGTTTACATTTGTCTTTTTTTTTTGACAAATATATACTTGTTTTTCTAAGTCTATAATGGAAATGATTCAAATTTAACTCACATAATTGTCAGTCCCAAATGGCATTTTTGTTGAACAAAGCTTTATTCAAAGTTAATGATAATGATACATTTAAAGAGAACGACATGATAAATTCAAAACAACTGCATTTTTGTACTTCTATCATGTTGGCAATTTCAAGTATATTGCTTTGTGATATTAATGCATATAATAACATGATATTGTTCATAAGAGATCATTCATCTGGAGATGATATAATATTATCTCCTTATTATAAATGCACTGAAGTGCTGTTCTTGGTGGATGAGTGAAAAGTGCAGCTATTGAGACTCTCTGAGCTAGACAAAATATAAACACACTGAATCCATGCACCTGCGTCAGAACGTCCATAGGATGTTTTCGACTATGCGTTGATCCATCTGCGTCAGTTACGTCAAAGCGACGCTGCTGATTCACTCTGCTTTGCGTTTGTTTTCATTGAGAAACATGTGGAAATGCACAGTCTCCAAACACTTCATGCAGGCAGTCACCTGATACCTCACCTGCTCTTTTTGTGGCCTATAGGTAGGTCTTTAAGGTGAGTCAGCAGTCCTGCTTTCACTTGTTCAGAGGGTCTCAGTTGCCGTTGGGGTAGGAATGAGGCTGGGGGTGGGCGGCCACAGAGTCACTTACACTGTCCGCCCCTGTCAGCCCTGAGAGGGTCTCCATTGCTATGCTAATTTTCCCCCTTGTCGGCAGAGACTGTCCCTGTCAAGGTGGACAGACATGCGAGGAGGGGCCGGCGGGGCAGGAAGGAGCTCTCTCTCCCCTCCAGGGGGCTTTCAAGCTTTGTGAGCGAAATGATGCACGAGACAGCCGCTCCTATAGATGCTGCGGAGAACACGACAGAGAGGGTAATTTGAGAGAAAACAGTGTCTCCGTAATGGAGACTGATGGCCTTGTCCTGTCCCCCTGTTATTGTTGAGGATCAAGATTGAAGCGGGCCCTTCGTATGAGGTACCTCATCCAGTTGGCGGTTCACGTCTGCTGGGCACGCTGCCCTCGCCAGTGGCCTTCCATCCAGAGCTCCTGGAGGTGACAGGCGCTCAGAGCCGCTGATTCCTCCGTGACATTGAGAGGCATTCCTTGCATTTCCCTGCTTTGTAGTCATAGCCCAGGTTGGGAAAACTCTGGGGATGGAATGGAGGATGTACAGTGACATGTCAGCTTGTGAGATTTTACTTCCTCCTTCTGACAAAGCTGTCGATCCTGTGAGTGTGTGAGTGCGTGTGAGTGTGTGGAAGGGAATAATGGATGTTTACCAGGGAGCTGACAATGTAACAGGCCGCGCTTCGTGACTCTAATCAAAATGCTGAGGCTTTACTATGCACAAAATATTAGTAATAATAGTGGCACAAATACCTTATGAAGAAAAGGTTGAAGTGATGAATCATTTCCTGTCTTTGCTAAAGAGATACATTAATACCATCCTAAAAACAAGGACTTGCATTTGAACTTCCACTGGAATGAAATTCAAAAGCAGCTTTTCTCATGCGCCTGGTTTGAAATCCTTTTTGAACATTTGAGCAATTAGTTTATAATGCAACATCCATCTGTCAATCTCTCTACATGAGGCTCATTATAAAACACTTTCCAGTATCGGATGGTGATTGCTATAAATTATATGTAAGTGAACGTGTATCACTGCATATTGCCTAATTATTAATCTCATGTTGTCTAATTATTGTGTTGAATCCACCCTGCAAGGGCTTATTGTTTCTGTAAATGTTGGTATCATATACTATATACATTAAAAGCAATCTTTAAAAAAGAAAAAGAATACAGTTTACTGTATGTCTTCATAATAATTTTATTTATTTATTTTGTTTGTAAGACATAACATACAGGCCATCAATCATTACTGAAATATAAACTCAGTACTTGTCACGTGTATGTTCCTGTTTAGTTCCTGTTTGTCCTTATTTGGTTTTGGTTCCTGTTCTCATTATTAGTTAATCATCCCTCTCCACGGCTATGGAAACCGCCGCTCGGTTCTCCGTCCTGGCCCACCGAGATCTCCCAGACCCCACAGGACTGAGCTGTACATCCCAGACCCCACAGGACTGAGGAAGGGATCCTGCGGTGTCTGGAGAGTGTCCAGTCCCGATCCAGAACCGGCCCGCCGTCCAGCCCATCAGCTGTTCCCCAGTCAAGCCCGCCAGCCACCGCAACGTCAAGCCCGCCGGCTGTTTCGTTCACCCTCAACCGACAGAGGAGGATGAGGAGGAAAAGACTGCTAGCAGCGCTCATCCTTGCCTCTGAATCGGCTCCAGCCCCAGAGCTCGCTCCAGTGTCGGCACCAGTCCCAGAGTCCGCTCCAGTGTGCATCTTAGAGCTCCTGGATGTGGTGCTACCCACAGAGTTCTCGGCGCCTATCCTCACTCCAGAGTCTGCTCAAGAAAGCCCTCCATCATCTCCTTCATCTCCGCTGGTCCCCTTCCAGCCTTCCTCCACCTCCCTTGTCTCCTGCGTCTCTGCTGGTCCCATCCAGCCCTCCCTCATCTCCCTCATCTCCTTTGTCTCGGCTGGTCCCAGCCAGCTCCGTTCCTCCAGAGCCCGTCCTGGCCTGCAGGACCCTAACTTTCTCCAAGAAAGTTTTTTTTGGGGGGGGGCATTTGTCCGTGGCCATATTGGACGAGCCTGGGACCTTGGACAAGGCCACGAAGGCCCATCGCCTATGGCCTCTCGAGTCCCCTGATCCGCCGTGACCTCCCGAGTCCCCTGATCTGCTATGGCTCCCTGAACTCCCTGATCCGCCCTGGAGGCCTTGCTTGTCTCCTCCCTTTTCCTGCCCTGCTCCAGTAGAACTGTTACGGCGCAGGACACGCCTTCCGGGAGTGGGGCCACATGTATGTTCCTGTTTGCCCTTATTTCTCATTATTAGTTAATCATCATTCATTCTGTTCACCTGTTATGTTTCATTATCCCTTTTGTCTCCACTCCATTTAAGCCCTGTGTTCTCCTGTGTTCTTTGTCTCAGATTAATGTTATCTTGAATGGTCAAAGTGTGCTGATGTTTATTAAAGTATCTCTACATTTAATCCTTCCTTGTGCGTTCTTACTACAACCACGACTGCGTGACACTACTGGTCAAAAAGAGGATTTTAATGTTTTTGAAAGTCAGCATATTAGAATGATTTCTTAAGTGTGACACTGAATAAGAAGAAACAATTCAAGAAAGACACAATAAATAATTAGCATTTTAAAATATTTTAAATATAAAACAGTTATTTTAAATTGTAATAATATTTTTGCAGTATTACTATTTTTACTGTATTTTATTCAAATGTAGTCTTCTTTAAAAAAAACATTTCATTATTAACTTTTCATATTTAAACCTTCATACACACTTTTAGGTAGTGTGTGACAGGCATAATCCTTCTCATTATTAATTAAAATAAAAAATCTTTAAAAAATAAATGGACATGAAATATTGATTTATATTAATAATATTGGAATCTTAGATGTAATATTCATTTACATTAATCTCATTTATAGTCCTATACAGTTACATTCTGTCATGAGGCAACAGAGGGCAGCTCATGTGTATTAGGCGACAACAAGAATTAGCCTTTTAAAGTAATGACATTTTCATGTCTTCATGTGTTCTATTTATTAGGCACACAATTTAAGGTTGTGAAGCCAGACTGTATCGTTTCACACCTATTTGCAAGTATTTGTGCTGAGTTTTCACTTCTTTCATTTGATGTCACACAATGCAGAAGCTCTGCACACAAACAGCTGTAAAAATAGTATTGTGGAACAAGCATATTCTTTCCCCCATAAGACTCAAATGAAAAGAGAGAAAGTGAGATAGGCAGAGCCTAGAGGTTATTGCAGGGGTGAAGATCTTAGTACAAAGGCTCAGGTCTGTTAGGGGAATCCACAGACCTCAAAATAAGGATATGAAACATGTCTGCCAAAATCCTTTCTATGAAAGGTCAAAATTTGCCCTTTAAAATGTTTTAAGCATTTGCACATTTACCTAAAATTAACAGGTTGTTTTATATGAAAGGTGAAGTGTGACTAATGATACAGTAGATGCAAAAGGATGCAAAGGAATTCAAACAAAGAAAGATTCATATTATACATTTGGAAGTCAACCTTTGAGAGCAGAAGTAAGTGGTTAACCTTTTGCCCTGTGCTCCAGCGGGGAACTATAACACTTGCTAAGTTTACTGAAGACATTAGTGGTATTTGTGTGTGGTCAATAATTCTCAGTATGTTCAGTATAGTTGCTGGGGAGTTGCCATGTGGCTGATATGGTGTTATGGGTGGTTGCTAGGTTGTTCTAGGTTTCTAGTATCCACCAGACAGATTTGAGAGTCTTGAGAGACAGAAGTTGTAAAAAAAATCATAAAATGTTTTGCCATGAATTAAAATTTTGTTTAATATGCTAAATTAAGTAAAATGGAAGTTTAAAGCAGGTCAACCAAAAATGAAAGTTGGCTAAAAATTTACTCACCCTCAGGCCATTCAAGATATAGATGAGTTTGTTTCTTCATCTGAACAGATTTGGAGAAATGTAGCACTACATCACTTGCTCACCAAAGGATCCTCTGCAGTGAATGGGTGCCGTCTGAACGTCCAAACAGCTGATAAAAACATCCCAATAACCCACAAGTATTCCATATGACTCCAGTCTACCGATCAATATTCTTTAATGAAAATCTGCGTTTAATAAACAAATGTATCATTACAACATTGCTTCCGCTAAAATATGAGGCCTCTAATTAAAAATATTGCTTTTTCCAGTGAAAAAGTAATATCGTCTGAATCAGGAGAGAAATATGCACAGATCATGTACTATTTACAAACGTAACCAATCCAAAACAAATATGCCTGTAGATTTTGATGTGAGAGGACAACAGGGGATGGACTTTTTCACTAGAGGAAGAGTTATTACGGATTATGGACTTGTATTTTGGCCATACACAACGGTTAAAAGTTAAAACACCTTAATGAAGGATTTGTTTCCTAAAGTTTTTCACTTCACAAGACATTGACTGGTGGGCTGGAATCTTGCGGGTTACTTGTAGATTAGTGTGGTGTTTTTATCAGCTGTTTGGACTCTCATTCTGACGGCACCCATTCACTGCAGAGGATCCATTGGTGAGCGAGTGATGTAATACTAAATTTCTTCTAATCCTTTCTGATGAAGAAACAAACTTATCTACATCTTGAATGGCTTGAAAGTGAGTAGATTTTCAGCCAATTATCATTTTTAAGGCAAACTATTCCTTTAAGGGCATTTTGATTTTAAAATAATTTTAGCCAAATATTGATAGTAACTTCTTATGTCTGTTAAATTAGCCTAAATGCAGACTTTTCTAAATTTGGGACTGGCATTGTGATAATTTCAATAAATATTAATAAGATTACATTTATCGAAATTTAGATTACTGTAAGTACCTTAAATTTGTCAGCATAACACCAAGAACTCTAATAAAGTGTGACACATGAATTGCCAGAAATGTAGCAAAATGTATGCAGATTAATAAGAAATACTTTACTCACCATGCACCACTCAGATCAAGCATGACCAGCAACATTCAGACTTGGCCGACATCCATTGTGGAACTATCACAGACATACAAGTTGGGGTACACAATTTATTTCTAAAATATAATAACAAGTTTTCCAAACAATTTACTTAAATTGCATGTAAAATCTACAGTATATTCACAATATAACCACTTTATTTGAGTTGAAAATGTTATATTGTTGCAATTACATCCCAGCATCTTTGATGTATGGCAGGAACATGCAAATTTTGTTATATATGAAACATGAAACATTGTGTGAAGCTTTCATTTCATGAGTGTGAATTGGCCACACCCCAAAGGAAGTTAAACTGGATTTTTGGAATTGTATTTCAGAGAAATTCACCACAGGTAATGCATTCTGGGAATTAAGTGTTCTTCTACCCTGTTTTAAAAAAAAATATCAGTCTATCATATGAATTTCAGTTCATTTTAATTACATTTCCTTACATTTAAATTCGAATCGTAGTTCTACAAGCTACTTCCTACATTCAGTTCACACAGTAAGCTTGAGAAAATGCTCTCCTCTCCACCTTGAAAACAGCTGAAGTTTAAACTGTCTTCACATTCATCAGACTGAGCACTAAGTCAGTGAAGTGGAAACTGCTTGTAGCAAGACTAACTGTGGCATCTATCTCAGGCAAAGTGACTTTCTGTGTTTCTGATGGGGTTTGGTCATTGTACTAAGATGAGTGTTCGTTCCACCTTAGACCGCTACAGTAGTGAAAGTAGCCCCATTCATCAGGCCACGGTTTCTTCGGTGTGGAGGTGGGTGCGCAGGGCAGTGGAGGCAGGCTGACTTTTTTTCCGTGACAAAATGGTTTGATCCTCCCCCAAATGGGAGTTTGATATATGAGTGTTGTTTTCTCAAGTCTTCTGAGACCGTTTGTAAGCCTATTTGTTCTGTCATCGGGTATACTATATCACAATGTTGTGCTACCCTCTGGCGAAAGCAAAAAAAACAAAAAACTCTTCACTCATTTTTCAAACAGGGTGCAGTTGACATGCTTGACAACATTAATCTATGCAAGACATTACTATACACAGTAATTCCTATAAACTACTTGCTTTATACTACTAGAGCAGAATTACCGACATGAAACCCCCTTAAATTCTTAAAATCTTTCAAGCAAAAATTTTATGATGTCAGCTCAATAAGGAATTATTTAGAAATATTTCAAATAGTGATGTGGTCTGACTATAGTGAAATTGCAAAGAAAGACAACATATTTACTTATTTTACTCAAAAAATATTTAAAAATATTTATTTACTTGTGAAAAAGAATTGTGCATAACTGTATTGAATGTGCACTTGTAGCGTACAAATTACATAATTAAAAAACTGTACTTGCAGATAATACAATAGTATTATAATATAATAAATAAAATAAATAAATAATCAATAAAATAAAATAAATAATAAATAATATAATTATTATAATTTTAAAAAAGCACACTTTAACCATTTTGCAAAGGCAAAAGAAGCAGTGTTGGGGGTAACGCATTAAGTAACGCGAGTTACGTAATCAGATTACTTTTTTCAAGTAACTAGTAAAGTAATGCATTATTTTTTAATTTACAAGAAACTATCTGAGTTACTTTTTCAAAAAAGTAATGCCAGTTACTTTGTTTTCCCATTTATTGACTGACAAGTCTCCTGTCCCCATGTTAGGAGAAATTAGAAGTGCAGAGGAGTTGTGTGCGCTGTGTGAACATGATGTTACTGTAGTTCTACACTAAATGTGAATGTGCCTTAATTCATCCCACTCACAAAAAAAAAAAAAAAAAAAGATTTAGTATTCATCAAAATGAATTAAAGCAGTGAAATGCAAACTCAGAATATGATGTAAACCTGCAGAAATTAAATGTTAAGTAACACAAATGAATCTAATCCCATTTTATTAACCAATGTCTTTGCTGCTGACCTTTGATGATCCAGTTCAGCCATACTAATAAGCAAAAATGACTTTAGATAAACTAAAAATTGTTTTTTATTGCTGAAGAGTGTTGAACCTTCTTCTACTGTACAGACGTGAATTTACTTTTCCTTCAGCCTGAGGTTTATTCATTACACTTTTTGGTGTGAAAGGGCTTTTACATTTGCTATAAATAGAACTTCTTGTATTAAAAACAATCAAGCCCTGCTCTTATTTAAAAAGTAACGTGAAAGTAACACAAAAGTAACGTAACGCATTACTTTCCATAAAAAGTAACTAAGTAATGTAATTAGTTACTTTTTAGGGAGTAACGCAATATTGTAATGCATTACTTTTAAAAGTAACTTTCCCCAACACTGAAAAGAAGTCATTATGAAATTACATATAAAGATGTACTTATGTCCTTCTTAAGTAGGTCAAAAACACTCTTATAAGTTAAACTAATTACTAATTAGAAACTATAAAATAATTGTCAAAATAAAGTGAAACTGAAAGTACTTTATTGGCCTATGCAAGGACAAGTCATAAAAATTGCTTAAACCATAAATTAACCCAGATATTCAGTCAAGGCTATATGTCCAATGCTTTAGCATGACAGCTGTGTTAAGCAACAGTGTGAGAGAATATGCTGTCCCACCCCAGACGTGTCCTCTTAGTCCACTGGGTATATGCAGGAAACGGGGCTGTTTCTTAACGGCTGACTACTGCTGTCCCCGAGGTGATTTCTTTCCGCAGAGTTCTTCGTTTGTTTCTTTCTTTCTCAAACACTGTCATTTGTCTTCCACATTTTTACTATCGGTTTTGTAGAAGACAAGCATAGGCGGCGTTCTCTCTAATTTGCCTCAGAAATCTCATCAGATCTCTTGCATAACGATTGAGCTGCAATGCTAACGGTATGTAATGACATAGCTGGCTCATTATAAAACTTTTGAAAGGATTTTTTTTATCTGTGAGAAAGAAGAAAACTGACATATAGTACGAGGGGCAGAGCTCTTCAACTGTATGATGTGGTCAGCATTGTGACTCTAGGTGTTAGCTTAGACACAGAGTCGCAACTAAACATGTATCAAGAACTATGTATAAAACAGATCTATGCAACCTGTTGGTTCTCAGCTGGATTTATGTTAAGACCCAAAACAAACACTATTAAAAGTGTTTATCATTCAAAAGTAACCAGTAAATTTAGTAAATGCATAAACAACAACCAAAGCTGAAAAAAACTTGTTGGAAAAAATGTGCCTGTGGCGACATTTCTGCAAGTAAAATGTCAAGTAAGTGGCACCAAAAGTCTATTCAGTTTTATTCAAAACAGAAGAATGTGAATCTGGCAATGCTTTATTACATGAATTGTTGTTCATATCACAGCAGTTCGGAAATGAAATATCTGGTGAGTGACACATACCACCTACACTACACCCTACCCTATACCTAACCGACAGAGTTAACTAAAAGCAAATGTGAGATAACACATTTTCTGAAGCAACCTTGTCATTTTAGCTTGATTCTTCAATTCTTTGAAATCTTTTATCGAGTGTTGCGACTCATATTTCACTAGACTCATAGTCGAGTGCTCCACATTGCAAGTTCAATGCTGTACCGGGTGAGCTACTGAGCAAGTTTGCTATGTCTGAAAAGCCATACATATGGAGCTGGTTATGTGATGCAAATGTCAAAATGCATTAGTTTACAAATAATGCACAATGGTGAAAGTGCTTTGAGGTCATAATATAGTATTGTGCAAGAACCACATGAAAATAAGTCTTTATTAATCAAGAATCTGCTTCTAATCATAATTTGTTGTTGGTGAATTGAATGTATAGGTAGGTAGAGTTTTGCAAAAATAAAGATGCATTTTACAGTGAGCCTTGTATTGGAAAACCATAATCTTTCTGTGCAAATTATGAACTTTTCTATTACACTTTCTATGTTAAAATTTTAAGACTAAATGAATACTCTCAGTGCATTCAATAATATGACTCAAAATCTACAATAGTACATGTGAAGACAACAGCTCACATGGCTCAGTATTCACTGTGATTATCCAACCATTTAATAAAGGACTAACTGATGACACATTTCATATAAAGTGATTTGACCCTTCTGTCAGAAAGCACGCCACATCTCAGGCCATTTATTTACCCTGGCACAGTGCCTTTGTGTCAGTCCCTGCTCTAGACCCATCCTCTGTTACGTTTATCTGTTTACATGGCTGTTTATTGTGGATTAGCTAGAGAAAAACAGAGGAAAACTGCTGCTCAGATGAAGCAAAAGCAACAGATCACACAGAGTATTACACAATGACAGTGTGCTTATTTGAAATGCTGCCAGTATGGTGGAGTGCATGTGTGTGTGGAGCTGAATCAAAGATGCTAATCACATCGAGACATATAGAAAGTCATTTTTGGGAAACTTACATTACCTGCACCAGATGTGAAAATTTATCGAGCAGTGACATCATAAACAAGTATTCCACATCATACAAAACATTATTAAATTGAAAACATTCACAGTTATAGTAACATTAAAGATGTCAAGAACGGGCGCCACATATCATTGCTTCCACAGAAAGCTGTTTATTGTGAAACAGCCACAATATATCCAGTCTGTTTTGGTAAATGACATATTTACAACTGTTTAGGCCAAGCTCAGTGCAGACAAGTACAACCCGAATTCCGGAAATGTTGGGACGTTTTTTAAAATTTGAATAAAATGAAAACTAAAAGACTTTCAAATCACACGAGCCAATATTTTATTCTCAATAGAACATAGAGAACTAACAAATGTTTAAACGGAGAAACTTTACACTCTTATCCACTAAATGAGCTCATTTCAGATTTGATGCCTGCTACAGGTCTCAAAAATGTTGACACGGGGGCAACAAAGGGCTGAAAAAGCAAGAAATTTTGAAAAGATTCAGCTGGGAGTACATCTAGCAACTAATTAAGTTAATTGACATCAGGTCTGTAACATGATTACCTATAAAAGGGATGTCTTAGAGAGGCAGAGACTCTCAGAAGTAAAGATGGGCAGAGGCTTTCCAGTCTGTTAAAGAATGCGTAAAAAGATTGTTGAATACTTTAAAAACAATGTTCCTGAACGTCATCTACAGTGCATAACATCAGCAAAAGATTCAGAGAAACTGGAGAAATCTCTGTGTGTAAGGGACAAGGCCGAAGACCTTTGTTGGATGCCCGTGGTCTTCGGGCCCTCAGACAACTCTGCATCACTCATCAGCATGATTCTGTCATTGACATTACTAAATGGGCCCAGGAATACTTCCAGAAACCACTGTCGGTAAACACAATCCGCCATGCCATCTGCAGATGCCAACTAAAGCTCTATCATGCAAAAAGGAAGCCATATGTGAACATGGTCCAGAAGCACCGTCGTGTCCTGTGGACCAAGGCTCATTTAAAATGGACTGTTTCAAAGTGGAAAAGTGTTCTATGGTCAGACGAGTCCAAATTTGACATTTTTGTTGGAAATCACAGACACCGTGTCCTCCGGGCTAAAGAGGAGGGAGACCTTCCAGTGTGTTATCAGCGTTCAGTTCAAAAGTCTGCATCTCTGATGGTATGGGGGTGCATAAGTGCATACGCTATGGGCAGCTTGCATATTTTGGAAGGCACTATGAATACTGAAATGTATGTAAAGGTTTTAGAGCAACATATGCTCCCCTCCAGACGATGTCTATTTCAGGGAAGGCCTTGTGTATTTCAGCAGGACAATGCAAAACCACATACTGCAGCTATTATAACAGCATGGCTTTGTAGTATAAGAGTCCGGGTGCTGAATTGGCCTGCCTGCAGTCCAGATCTTTCACCTATAGAGAACATTTGGCGCATCATTAAATGAAAAATATGTCAAAAGACGACCACGAACTCTTCAGCAGATGGAAACCTATATCAGGCAAATATGGGACCAAATTCCAACATCAAAACTCCAGAAACTCATAACCTTGATGCCCAGACGTATACAAACTGTTTTGAAAAGATGCTACACCATGGTATACATGCCCCTGTCCCAACTATTTTGAGACCTGTAGCAGGCATCAAATTTGAAATGAGTTCATTTTGTGAATAAAATTTTAAAATTTCTCAGTTTAAACATTTGTTATGTTCTCTATGTTCTATTGTGAATAAAATATTGGCTCATGTGATTTGAAATTCTTTTAGTTTTCATTTTATTCAAATTTAAAAAACATCCCAACATTTCTTGAATTCGGGTTGAAACAAGTCAGGATCTCATTACTGAAAGACTGTAAATATAAAGCAGAAAGTGGATGTTTCCAAATAAAAATGTTAATTTATGTCAAGTCTATAATAACTGGATGTAACATGTATATATTCAAATGAATCTTGAACAATGTCTGTATATATTTATATGTATATATATATATAAGAATTCTATATATTATTATATTACACAGTATACACAATATACTGAGTCTTAGCTACTCATGTAAATGGGATGTCTACTACAAAGTGATGACATATTTCTTTACTATGTTAAATTTATTTAATACATTTAATAACAACAACAACAACAATAATAATAATAATAATAAATAATAATAATAATTTGTGCTTTTTATTTGAGAGAACATTTGATGAGTTCATAAAACCTGCTTTTGCATCATACAAGCTGAAATACTAAGGCTAGTTGAAACACTACAGAATCTAAGCTGTTTCATTTGCGTCATATAAGACCGTATCATTAGCTGGTAGTTTACATGCTCATCAAGTATGTGTCATTAAAACAGTGATATGGAAAAACTGCCAGGCCACTTATCTCACAGGCTTCAGTGGGTACTTGGGACATTTTGGCAGCAGCTATATGACGAACGTTGGCCTTTTTTGCACTGGTTCACCTCCAATTAGATGCACTAATGCTAATTACCCAAGATCCTCTTCAGAGATGAGATGGGCTCTCTCCACGACCTGGCGAAATCTTCTCAGCATGGGACACTGCTGAAGTGTCCACTTAGCAGGGAGCCCTAAAAATATGGCAATGATGGTTGTGAGAATGGTGCCAGAAGTTAGGAGGACACTTGTAAACGTAACCCACCTAACCGTTGGCTCTCAGTGCACCTCACATGCCCATGAGAAGATTTTAAAGACAAATGTTAACTATTAATACATTAGATATATGTATAAAAGAATGGTTCTGTTGCATCTCATTTAACTCAGACCATATGTGTGAACTGGCTTTACCTTAAATAGTTCATACAAAAGATACAATTGTCATTATTCACAAACTGTCTAACTGGTTTAAAAAAATAGCACAGGTTTTAAGTTTTAGATGCTGTACAGCACACGTCTAGCACCTTAAGATTGATCTTTAGAGACACCCTGTGGACAAATGTTGTATCTCAAAATGACCTCGGTACATAATCCATAGAGAACAGTCATCAGCGGGAATTTCTCATGCATCTGAGATATATATAATCATATAGTCATTAAAAATCTCGGAGAGACATTTCACATTTCAAACTGGTGAATATTTTCTGTTGATGCACATAAGAAATGTTATATGGATTTGTTACTGAAATAATAAGAGAACATGCACACTTTATTCCAGAACAGAAATGCTACAGCATATTTTATTCAGGCCTGTATAGTGTATGAGTTCCCTTTTTCCTTTTATTTAATTGCTGTCAAGCTCATGTGGATTTTTAATGTGACAGACATCTCAGTGGTGTTTCATGTTTAAATAACATAATATGGGAAGTTTATTTGTAATGTGACAAAAATGCAGCAAATAATGTAAATGGATAAAAGAGTTTTTAAAACTGCACTCGTATAACACATAACATATGAACGCATGGTAAACTTAATATAATTTACAGAAAAATTATTCATTATTCATTATCCTTCTTCCTTTCTTGATCAATGTTATGGAAATTGCTAACCTTACCCATTGATGACTTCAGCTGCTTGAAAAGACACTGGTCACATGCTTCCTACTCTCAGGGACAGACAATATGGACAGGACACGTGTGTTTCTGCTTTTGTGAAGGGGATATGAGGAAAAGTAGGCCTGCTTTGTGAGAATGAATTACTCTGTTTGAAATTCCTACCTCACCTTTGGTGTAAAGAATTAAAACTGTAATGAAAGAGGAAATGGCTCATAATGTAAGAACAGCAAGACTATGATGGAAAATACGGAGTGTAAAAGTCACGTAGTGTAGTTTACACTTCTACAATGATTTGGCATTTACTAATTAAGTTAATTTAGTTTTGTGATGTTTAGTTAGCTTTGAGGCTAACATATGCTAATATAGCTGCTAAAAGGTATCTTTTAGCAGGTGTTCACATTATACATCTTTTATTAGGCTACCATCTATATACAACTAGCAATAGCAGATAAAAACTAAAAACTAAACTTGTCTAGCTATTTCATGAGGTCTTTATGATTAAAATGCAGAATGTACAGAAGGATTGTGTCTCATTTTCACCTTTACAGGGTAAAATGAATCATGAACCGCCACCAGTGATCATTTAAACCAAAAATAATTAATTATAGTGTGTGAGCATTAGCACAGACAAAAATAAGCTTCAGCCTCATTATAGACAAATACAGCACATCTATTATCAGAATGTGTCTTCCAACAGGGAACTGTGGGTGGACAGACAAAATGTGTGTGGAAACAATGCTCAGCCTCATAGAGGACATTCTGAAGTTGCTCACAGAATCTGTGTCCTTAGGATGACACCTGGTGGCTGTTTAAGAAATGATCGAAAATTAGATGTTTTCTCCAAAGCATTATCATGGCAAATGTGGATTTCATGTGTATCAGAAATGATGCCACAGCTGATTTGTTTGGTTTGTTTGTGGTCACAGAGGTCATCTTGTTAAAACAGCAGATACATTTAATCTTGATGCTTATTCAGACTGTGGTTTCTTACATCATACAATTTGAGTCATATCACACCTTGAAGTCCAAAAAAATATATATTTTCATGACACACTTTGCCCCCATATTTTTAATAATGTAATGCGAACAATATCTAAAATTCTCATAAAAATCATGTTTGGGCAAAAATTGTATTGTTAAGTAAAATTATTATAAATTAAAGGGTTACTTCACATAGGTCATATAGATGTCTTTGTCATGATTTTAATCATCTTCTGCTCTCAATAGTGAATATTGAACATTTGTGCACTTGTGAAAATAATATACTTTAAAATATTATACTTAAGTGTGAAATGTTTTCGGACACTTAATTTTGTTATTTACATGTTATTTACAATTAAATGAAAATTAATTATAGTTTAAATTTATATTAAATGCAGTTATTTTAAAGTGCTTTGTTGACCCATTTAAGTATCTTCACACGTAATTTCGTAATTATTTCTACTGTCTTTGAAAAATGTGTTTTGTCTGGAGTAATGAAATAAAGTTTTTGTAGACACAAAACTAAATTTGAATTTTGGACAGACAAATTTAAATTAAGCAAATACTGATGCAAATAGCCACTGAGGCATACCATATACTTGCAGAGCAGATAATAATGACTTTATTGATACAAAACTATATATATATATATACACACACACACACACACACACATATATATATATATATACACACACACACACACACACACATATACATTATATATATATATATATATATATATATACATACATACATATACAGTATATATATATATATATATATATATATATATATATATACATACATACACACACGTCGTAAAAGTGATAAGTTGACTTAACTTAAAAATTGAGGAAACCCATTGCCATAAAATTTTTAAGTAAATGATAATTTAAAAATTTTTTAATTTAATTGTCAAGTTCACTTAACTTTTTTTTTTAAATGATGTACTTAATTTTAAGGCAACGGGTTTTCAATTTTTTTTAAGTTAAGTCAATTCTCACTTTTTACAGTGTGTATATATATGTATGTATGTGTGTGTGTGTGTGTATACATATATATATATATGTATATGTTACGCGTGTTGGCTAAGGAGGCGCACAACGAAGGAGTTGAACAAACAGAAGTCTTTTAATAATAATCCACAGTAGAATTCCAGGAGCAAGGAGTAGCAAAACACAATATGCAAACAAACAATAGCAGACAAAGAAAGAAGGGAGAACACAGGCTTTAAGTAATCAACGTAATCAAAGGGGAAACAGAAACAGGTGAGGAGATAATTAACTAATAAGGGAACAGAGGAAAACTGGGTCAACATGTGACAATATATATTACCTATACCATTATATATGTGACCCTGGACCACAAAACCAGTCTTAAGTTGCTGGGGTATATTTATTGCAATAGCCAAAAATACATTGTATGGGTGAAAATTATCCATTTTTCTTTTATGCTAAAAATCATTAGGATATTAAGTAAAGATCATGTTCCATGAAGATAGTTAGTGAATTTCCTACCGTAAATATATAAAATCTTAATTTTTGATCCGTAATATGCATAGCTAAGAACTTCATTTAGACAACTTTTAAGTTGATTTTCTCAGTATTTTTTTTTTTTTTTTTTTTTTTTGCACTCTCAGATTCCAGATTTTCAAATAGTTTTATCTCGACCTCTCATTTTGTCCTATCCTAACAAACCACATATCAATGGAAAGCTTATTTATTCAGCTTTTAGATGATGTAGAAATCTCAATTTCGAAAAACTGACACTTGTGACTGGTTTCTATGATAAGTCTCTATGATAATCTGGTCTCTTAATATGACTCAGGTGCCTCCCTCGGTGCAAATCTATGGGATTTTGCAGCCTGCTTTATCATCTGCCTGGCAAAAATGTTAAAGACGGTTACCAAAAATTTTAATTAGCTGAATATTTACTCACCCTCTGGCAATCCATGGTGCAGATGAGTTTGTTTCTTCATTGGAACAGATTTGGAGAAATTCAAACAGATCAAAACAACACGATGATCCTTCAATACGACTCCAGCAGTTAATGTTTTGTGAAGCAGAAAGCCGCATAGGGATAAAAAATTCATCATTAAGATGTTTTTTTTTTTTACTTCAAACCATTGCTTCCGGCTAAAATACAAGTCCTCTGATATTGCTTTCAGTGAAAAAGTCATATTATCAATAGAGAAATATCCCCAGATTAAGAACCGTTTACAAGCAAAAACAGTTCAAAACAGTTCTAAATAAATATGTTGGTGGATTTTGATGTGAGAGGACAGTGGATGTACTTTGGGTGGAAAAGGAATTATGTTTTATAGTTGTTTTACGGATTATGAACCTAAATTTTGACCAGAAGTGATAAAATTGGATTTGTAATGATGGATTTGTATCCTACAAACACAAAGCTATTCACTTCAAAATGCATTGATTGATGGACCATGTGGAGTCATGTGGATAATTGTGGTGTTTTTATCAGGTGTTCATTCTGACGGCACCCATTCACTGCAGAGGATCCATTGGAGAGTGATGTTGTAATGCTACATTTGTCCAAATCGGTTCAGATAAAGTAACAAACTCATCTACATCTTGAAAGGCTTGAGGGTGAGCAAATTTTTAGCAAACTTAAATTTTTGCATGAACTATTCCTTTCAATCTGATTGCTTAAAAAATAATAGAACACCTCTACTCAGCAAGTATCATTTAACGTGGGTTATATTTATAATAAATACCAATGGAATATACAGCACTTTGTAGAATCCACTCATAAAACAATCCAAAATGGACAGTTCTGCATGTAAACTGTGTTAACGCAGTGAAGTGACATTCCTGTGGCTGTCATATAAAAATCAACTTCTGCCTGCTTATTGGTTAATTTACCCACAATGGGAAGCAGATCGATTCCATGAGGAGCCTTAGAAAACATTTCTATGAGGCAAAACCTACACACAAAAAAAAACAAAAAAACAACGCCATCCATAAACCCAAATACATGGGTGTTATTGTGGTAAGTAAATCACTTATATTCAGACCACAATAGTTTACCACATAGAATATAGGCTTTCTAAATAAGAACATGCACTCTAAGAAAAAAAAGAAGGAAAAAAAATCAGTAGAAAAATGAATAAGTCCCATACGGCATAAAATTCCCAGTGCTGTTTCTGTTAAGTTTACGAGCATTTCCTTCAACTATAAAACACAATGCAATCTCTATGAAATAAAATGTGTAAAACACCTGTGAAAATTCAATACAGACTTTTCTTACAATGCATATAGAAGTGTAATAATGTAAGCACACGTTCTGAAATGCCAGACTGTGCCATATAAATACAACTAACTTCTCAGAAAACAATGAACAATGATGGAGACTTGGGGGTATAAAGGGGCAGACAGCAAGAGGTTCAGATCTAGATGTTTTCCAAGGTTCCCTCAGATGTGCTGCCAAGCCTGCATGAAAGACCACAAATAACAAACACTCTTATTACATTGTGACATTTCCAAGCACTCTTATTCAATGGCATTTCTGTTAAGACTTCTTCATTTATTCCTCAGCTCTGCTTCGGTGCAGTTATGGCCTCTTTGTCGCCAGCGTTTGGAAATCTGGATCTCTGAGAGTGACCCTTTGTGAGAGGTACACAACCTTTAGGGACAGACAGCGATGTACCTTACCATCTGCGAATTCTGTGTCCTTCTCATCTCCAATCAAAGAAAGGCACTATGAAGGCTGACATTGTGGCATACAGTGTGGGAAAGCACTTCACGTCCTGTCCTGAAGTGAGAAGCCTTGTAAAAGAGCCATGTGGTGAGTACAAGTTTGTTCCTCGGGCTGCCAGTGCTTCACACAGGCCTGTTCATACATCTAAGCCCACCTGAAAACACACGGACACCCTCTTGGCTCACGCACACCCATCCATTCAGAAAACCATCAACATCAAGAAATACTTTGCAAACATTTGTCATTTTCAGGAAGGAATGTGAGATTAAACTTAATGAATTCCACATGATCGGAAAGATCCAATAAAAACCTCAAAAACTAACTAAATTAAAAAAGATGAAATTAAAAAATTGTAAATCTGTCTGTTTGTAATATAAAACACTGAGTTTATGGCCAGAAAGAGGCCCAGATAAAAGGGAGCATAATAATGAGAAATAAATGTGTTTGGTTTTTGGCTGTCTCACATTTTCCAAAGTCCAAAGCAATGAACAAAGAGGTTCTCTAAAACACATGTGTTAGATCCAAAACTCAAAATCCCAAACCCTTGAGGGCAATTACAAAAATAACTGCAATTACACTGTAATTACCGTACTGTTATTATTTAACACATTTTTGTTTCATTTTCAAAAATTCAGTTTTATGTTTTTATTCAGTTTTAATGTTTTATTTACATTTTAATAAACAATTTAAACACTAATAGGGCCCTATGAAATATGTTATGAAATGTGTATGAAAGCGTTTTTGCAGAGATTGTAGATAAGCAGCTGTTTTAAATAGGTAACTAACACCACCTAGTGGTGCAACACATATCCAGTGGTTAAAAACTTGATAGATGTGACACAAGGCTATTTATCAGAAATATCTGTGATCTGTCATGTTCTTCATTATTCAAAAATGGCTGGATCGAAAATATAGCTAACCAGACAGACTATAATCGACTCCTGAACCAACTCTCCAATGGGCTTAACCCTAAATGATGAAAACCGTCATTTGAGGATTGTGGGTAATATTTCCATTTCAAAGAAGGGTGGGGCGTGACGTTATTTATGCTTGGAGAGAAGCATGATCCATTCCTACACATTTCACAGTCTCGGATTTCCTACGTTCCATTTCAAACATGTGGGACAGTGCCTTTGTTGCAGCGGTCCTGAGCATGCACAGACCCCCAAGGGACCTCTCTCCTGATTGGATCCATATGTCTTCCCACGTTACCCCTCTGTGAGCATGCGGCATTATGCTCATGGAAAAATTTACAACGGCAGAACATTTTTCCTGTACAGATCACCAGATATTGGGATAGTATGGCTTGTAAGAGAAACATTACTCTCTCATATAAAGTAGAAACAGCAGCATAAGCACTTACAATATGATTCACAATTGTTTCATTTGCCATTTGTTGTGTTTTGCATTTTATAATGAAGTTGAGATGGTTAATCATGTGTTTTACTGAGTGAGTCAAACAATGTATACATCCATTCTGACCTAGAATGCTTTGGTATTTCCTGTATGTGTGTGTGTGTGTGTGTGTGTGTGTGTGTTCTATGGGGAGAATGTTTGCACTGATTAAATTCAGTTCAATGTTTGATTTACAACAGATTTCCAGCAGACACCGCAGATGATTTAGCTGTAGAAATAAAATTGTTTTATCAGTTTGGCAAGCAATAAGAGTTGATATGGTTATCCCACATGGAATTATCTCAGAACGCACATACATATGTATACACATACAGATCTTAACAATACAAATCATTATGCGTTATTTATCTTCAGCTTGTTTTGTTAAAAGCTTGTAAAAACATCTTTTACAAATGACTTATTCATATGTTATTAACAGTAGAGACCACTAAAACTGGATGAAAAAATGCTAGAATAATAAAGTACTAGAATAATAAGGTTTATCACCACTGATTGCTTTATAGGTCCCATCATGTTTTGGTCAGGACAGAAATGCAAAACGACAACTTCTAAATTGCATTTTTTTATGCATTTAATTTTTTTATGCAATGCAATGGCTATTAAATCAGTTAGAATTTTTTGTTTAACTGTGCTTTTTGAGTTCAGCAGTCAGTAAACATTTTAGAAGCCCAGCCCAGTCTGTTAGCATTGCCCAATTAATCCCTGCTTATACCATCAAAGCATATTTCTCCATTGATGTCCATTCAAAAGTATCAATTAATTCTAATGATATACAGTATACATACATATATATAAAATGCATATTTTAACCATGACCACAATCCTCCTGAGATGTAAGACACAAATGTTCAAGACACAAATGAAAAAAACCATGGATCATGTTTATGCCTGTTTATTTTATCTCGTTTAATTTAATATAGGCCTATAACATGCTAAAAGACCTTAAATGTTAAAATAACTACTATTTGATCAACAAAATAATATTAACATTTTATTAATAAAATTAAGTCAAATTAAATAAATTAAATGCATACAAGTTGCATAATTATTATTATTTTATTTTTTTGCAGTTGACAATATTTAAACAGATTATGTTAATAGCATGTGGGAAAATTCTATATTTGAGATAAATATCAGAAAACCACTGAGTTGCAGTCTTTACCATTCCATGATGTGGAAATATAATACTAATACTTATACTAATACTAATACTATACATCTACTACTACTACTAATAATAATAATAATTTACTCATTACCATAATGCAAAAAATCTCATTCTCCTTACTGTATAATCATAAGTAGCCTACATCATGACTGCACAACAGTCCAGTAGGTGGCAAACACACATAGAATGTGAAAGGCACAAATGATCTGATAACTGAATGTTTTTGTAATTAATTAAATGTAAAATGCTGAATCAAATATTAATGCACATTTAAGAATTTTGACTGATTAGAGTAATAATGCAACTAATACATTAATGTACTGATGTATCAATGATTTGTTAGTGAAAACATTCCTGTGCAGTTTCCCCACCCACTGAATCATTCACTCAACCAATTCATTCAAAATACTTAAAGGTTCACTGATTATGATTTTTTTTTACTTTAGTGTGTAATGTTGCTGTTTGAGCATACAAAACATCTGCAAAGTTACTGCAAAGTTGCTCAAAGTTCAATGCAAAGGGAGATATTGTCTTTTACAAAATTGCTGATTGACCACCCCTTTAAAATAAATATATTAGGTGAATAAGGTTCAGATGACAAAAAGTTTGAGAATGTCTGCAAATTAGAAATAAAGAGAATTTGTGCATTTTAATGAGTTTGAAAGACAAAAGCCGTTCAATAATACATATGTATACAGTGATAATTCAAATAAAAATGAATGTGTTCATCAGTAGTTGATGCAATGTTGAAACACTTCTTAAATATGAAATTATTTTTGTAAATCATTGGTCAAATACTGTGTCGCCACCTGAATAATGACTGATCTCTGTGTGAATATGTCCACAAAACTGGAACACTTTCTGAGTGTATATAAGCGGTAGACTATTTTAGAAAGGAACATTTAAAAGATAAAAAATAGGAATTAGAGAGAATCAATAAATGATTAAATTATTTCTATTGTGTGAATAATATGTAATCATGTAATCAATAAAAAAGTAACTGTAGTCTGATTACGAGTATTTTACAGTTTTTCTCGATTGCTAACACACTATAACTGATACATTTAGCCCAATTTTCCAAACCATTCATACAGTTCTCGAAACAAAGACACGTTTCTCAAAACTTTTAACACATTCCACCTGCTTTCACACATGCTCCAATTTGCTCAATGTTTTCTGCAAAACTCTACACAATAACAGCAACATTTTGCAAAGGTTTAGTTATTATTTAGAAAACACAAATACACAATATAACTACGTCAATAATCACAAAATGAACACAAATAGCACACATTTATCCGTGTTTGAACATTCAGTAGCAAAACTGATGACACAGCAGCCAGAATCTCAGGATAATATGAACAAGAGCACAGGTGGTTATGTGTTTTGGAAAATGAATCCTGGTAGTGGGAGACAAAGAGGAATAGGACGAGAAAAGAAAAATTAAGGGGATGAGGTCAAAGGTCATTTGTTCCTGATGAAATATAAAGCACTATAGTTGAGCATGTTCTTGTGCATGGAATGAGCATAAGGAATGCTGCCTGCAGGCTCATTTACTTACACATTACAATTACAGTACATAGAAGTACTTCAGAAACAGAAGGTAAGGCTTTGCGAGGTAAGTAGAATTCGTAAAGGATATCGTTCTTTGTTTTAGCAGGTTGCGGGGTGAAGCGTCCACGTCTAGCTGACGAGATCAGACGGTGTGTGTGACTGGTGATGGGGTTTTTATCTTCAGTGATGGTGATGAGCGGATGAGGTGCAGGTGGACGTGATTAGTACTCAGGTGAGGTGGAATGTTGTGATTGGTGGAGAGTTGGGCCTGGCCGATCCGTGACACCCTCAAACTCGTAACTGTTGAATTGATTTGTAGCCGAGTACTTTTTACATGTATTTGTGCAGAACTGAGAGTCGACTGTCTAGGGGAGGCAGAGAAAGTCTTTTCTCAGAAGACTAAGAAACTGTTATAGTATAACAAATAAGGATATTACCAATACTGTAATGCAACTTGGATGCTGTATTTATTTATTTATTTATTTATTGTTGTACAGAAACTGACAAGATATTCCAATGTGTTTACTGTATATTCAGTTGTTTGGTTTTTGTACTTTTCTCTTCTAGTGCTTTTCATCTACTGTAAAATAACTTTACAGTAGTGTAATGAAAGTAAACTTTTCTTACAGTTTTCTCGATTGCTAAAACACTATAACCAGGCTTTTGAACTAAAATTTCAAAACCATAATGCCATTTTTCAAAAAGCACACCCATTTCCCTAAACTATAAACACTATTCCCCTGCTTTGACACATGAGTTGGATTTGGTGAACTGTTACTGCAAAACTCTACACACAAATCCCTATATTTCTCAGTGCTTACACCATGTGGTCATTTAGAAAGCACTGGCATTCAATATTGTTCATTCAAGTCTGCACAGTTTGAGCTCAATTAGCACACAATTACCCAAGTGGAAACACTAGGAGTCAAAATTTATCACACACCGATCAGAACCTTCGATTGAGATACAAGGGCCAAAGTCATCTTACAGTTTTCTCAGTGGCTTTGGTGCATTTCTCAGATCAGAAATGAAATTCTCAAAACTACTTGTTCAACCTCCACATCATCTAGTCACTTGTGCACATCATAAAATTTTCTCATTCTTTTGAACAAGTTGCAATTGCTACATTCATGCAACTGATTATGTACATTTGTCTGAGGTTGCCTACATCATCATTTACTATTGTCATGTTGCTCAAAATGTATTATATAGTTTTCTGTGCAATAGTCTTACCCCTCAAAACTTCAAGTCATTAGTTCATCGTATAAGTCATTACGGTAAATGCAAAATGCTTGATTTAGTTGTCATAAACTGTCAAGCATATTTTCTACACATTTCTATTAGACTTTTAATAAATTTGGCATGAATTGTTCAAGTGAATCTTGACTTTCACTAATGAAGAGAATATAGATCAACCAATGACAAACCAGTTCTCTGAAATGGATCAAAGGTACATCTCATCAACCTTCAATTAGAAAGCATATAGACAGAGGACAACACAAGAGTTACAAATTCTGACAGTGGAATTTCTCATTTTCATTTTCGCCTTTGTGCACATATTTCTTTTTCTTTTCTCACAATGACGTTGTGAGAACATGCCCCACTTGAAATGGTGTCTGAACGTTCAGCTAAACAGTAGGATTCAACCACTGCAGTGTACAGGAGAGGTCAGAGCAAGATGTACTTTCTGCTGTTCAGGTTTTCAGTATGTCTCAGACAGTAGTTGTATCTTCCTGCAATGGCCTTTGTGTTTTGTGTGCTCTTGTTGCTGGGGGAAGAATATCAGCTCAGCAAAACAAACCAAGAAAGACAGCTTTAATACAGACTCACTGGAGCAGACCGTGCTGGATTATGGAGTGAGTCAGTTGTGATAGTGGCTACATAGAAACAACTGAATATTGGATTGCTTAAAAAGAATTGACTTGTTTGACATTTTGTACAACAGTTGACTTGTATGACATTTTGCTCTTTGCACTGAAAGATGAAGACATTCAAATGCATGGCAAAACATAAAAAAAAAAAAAGTTAATCTGCTTTAGATTAAATTCTACCAGACTGCAGATCTTGAATGTCCTGAAACCTACATCAACATCAAAAGCTGTCCTAATTATGAATTATTCATGTGAATAATACATTCTTTGAGATTTAATTAGGTCTGTACCACAAGTAAATAATACATAATAAATATATAAATAATAAATGCATATTTAAATAAATAATCAAGTTGCTTTGAAGTAATGTGCATTAAGAAAAGCGTTAAACTTTACAAGTAAGCCTGGTACAAAGTAGAACAATTTCCTAAATATAACCCCAAATTTATTTGATAAAATAATGAGTGAGCATTTTGGATATCATAAATGCAATGTGTGTAGCAGCACTTTGAAGAATTATTACTGTATTTTAAAATACAGTGGGAGAAAGTGGGGCTAAGAAAGAGAAAGACAGGATGTGAGGGAGCAGGGTTAACAGATGTCAAGGGAATCATGATCAAAACCAAAGTTCATGTCTTCTGTTCTGTTTGACAGTACAGCACTGTTTAAAAATCAATGGTAGAGTCAGGAAAGGAAGTCAGACAATATTCAATGGTCTTTTGATCTGTGCATTGCACTGAGCCTTCTCAAATAAAGAATAACACTTATAGTTAGGGCCCTATGAAATCTGCTTTATTCTTTCCCCCAAATTCTGTATATTTCATTTCCATTTTTTTTTTTCTGGATTCAGTTTTAATTTAAAAAAAAAATTAAATCAAGAGTATAACTGATCAATTGAATTCATATAATTTTAACAATTTATTGATTTATAAAATGTTAACAATAATATGTCCCTATGAAATAAGTTTTCTTTTTTTCTGAAATTCTGTGTTGTCTGTTATTATATTGTTACTATATTTAATATATGTTTGTGCATCCTTATGTAAAAATGTTTTTTTTTTGTGGATAATTTTGCCTGTGTTAATGCCCACAGCATAGATTTTTTTTTTTTTGCATACGTGTATTTTTATTAGAATTTTAATATTTCACCTTCATTTCCTTTAATAGATCTATTTTACACTACACAAAATAGTTACATTCAGGACCTTAAGGAAAAAAATGTCCCAACCGAATCCATTAAAATTGCTATTTTTAATCCCAAGGCCAATCATCTATAAAACAGACTGTCAATCTGTTGGCAAAGCTTCAAAATTTATTTATTTATTTATTTATTTTTTACCAAATGCTGCTATTTTCTCAGGTTTGGCATATAAAGCAATGACTTTTTCTCCCCTTCCCCTTTTCTGCTTTTGCTGTGTTTTAGAGCCAGTTGGATAAATTATACAATTAGAATTGTGTGGGTGTGTAGTAATAGATGTATGAGTGAACTAAAAAAATGAACATGTGTCTGTGCGCCTGTAATCCCACTGCTGTGTATACACTCTTAAAAATAAAGGTGCTTCACGATGCCATAGAAGAACCTTTTTGTCTAAATGGTTCCATAAAGAACCTTTAACATCTGAAGAACCTTTCTGTTTCACAAAAGGTTCTTTGTGGCGAAAGAAGGTTCTTCAGATTATAAAAAGGTAAGAAAGAGATGATCATTTAAAGAACCTTTGACTGAATGGGTCTTTGTGGAACCAAAAATGGTTCTCCTATGGCATCGCTGTGAAGAACCTTTTGAAGCACCTTTAAGTACTGCTGGCATGTTTGGTACTGTGCCTGTAAGATTTTACTAAAAGCTCATTTTTTGAGATCTAAACCTCAAATTTGGAACACAACTTGTTTAGATTTATGGCTTTTATTTTCTAGCAATTTTGGTGTTTTATAAGATATATAATTTAGATAAAAATATGCTAATAAATCCTTTTCATGAACTAAAACCTCTGTAACGTTTTTGTTTGAATGGAGAGCCACTGTCCTACAGAGTTTAGCTTCAGCTTTCCGCAACACAATTTCTACTATGTGTAGTAAGGTCAGGTGTTTAATTGGGGTTGGAGCTAAACTCTGCAGGACAGTGAAGTTCAGGAACAAGATTGGACACTGCTGGTTTAAACTATTGACTATTGCTACAGTTTCAAAATAGCATCCCCAGCACTAGTTTAAATGTGTTTAAATCATTTCAAGTTGTATTTTGTTATTATTATATATTAGAAAGAATGTAACTATGCCTCTATTACCATTTTTTTAAGATGAGAGGGTGAGGAGGCTGAGGGTTGTACCGTTTCATTTGGCAAGTCTCACTTAATCTTCTGAATACATACATCAATATTCTTTCCACTCAGGCAGGCAGGTTTTCAGGAAGTCATGGTTCCTTCCTGGTGTCATTTCTCTTATCAGGTAGACTAGCGACAGATCCTGAATCAGCAGGTAAGATGCACACTGATGTATGCCTCTCCTAAAGCTTGTTTAATTACTCCTCACTGTACCCGAGCCTCCTCCGAGGCAACACCATTAATGCAGCTCTGCCTCTGAGCGTCTCCCTCTGGCCTCTTCACTCTGTCTTCCTCTGGGCTTTTCCTAATGTTTCAAAACAGCTCTGTAGTCAGGCTGCTTCCATGTCCACGTCCAATTCTTGACTCCCACGTAGTCAGAGCCTGCATGAAGCAACTAATCTCTTTACATTTTGCATACTGTAGTTATACTGGAAGTCATTTTCAGCATAACATGAATTACAATTCAAATTTTTGGAAAGAAGTACATATCTCATGCTCACTGAGGCTGCATTTATTTTATCAAAAATACAGCAAAACTGTGAAATATCATTTTAAATAACTATTCAGAAATCATTTTAACATGCTGGAGCAAATTTGGTGTAGAAACAATTAAACTCAGAAATTGCTAGTAAATTTCACAGATAATGTCAAAGAAACAGCAAGTTATACACAGAATTAAATGTGAAAGTCTGAAGCAGAAAGACTGAAACCTGTTTCCCAAAACCATTGTTCAAATGAACATTCACTAAAAGCATTGCATCCTTACATGGTTGGAACTATAGTTCTCAATTTGTGGTTAGAAGCATAATGTTCTGTTAGTATGACGTGGATTTAATCTGTAATTAAGCAAGCTAACATGCAGTACATCGTATATCATTCATTCCATTTGAACGAGTATCCGTTTCAATCTACATTTTTAGCAACATTTTTGAAGAGTGTGCATGTGCATAAATGCGTAATGGAACCCTGGAGTATGGCATACGAGGGAACCTAAACCCTATGAGCAAAATAACATGTAACAAAAAACAGTGTAGTAGTCATGTTCTTTACAGCAGCATCTTGAATCAATTATGAAGTTATTACTCCACCACCTGCATGTGACATCATTAACGACAGTCCTATATTGTTAGAACCAACGTCGTTCAAACCGACAGAGGCGCGACCATGTTGCTAAGGTTTTGGGAAACAGTTGTGACTAATTGGTTAGTTTCTCCAACTATGCATCGTACTGTGGTAGTAATCAGCGAGTTAAGTTGTGTGAGAAACACACCCCTGAATATTGGCTCGGCTTAGATGTTTATAGCACTCAGTGTGGATTCATGTTGTGTCTTCTGTCAAAGAAAGAAGTGCATTGGTAGATCTGGCATGGTCAGTGGCTTATAAAGATTCTGCTTTTTAGAAATTAGCAGTATAAAGTCAGACTTTCTACACACATATCCTCCAACAGAGCCACATTTCAGCAGCTGGGCAAAGCAGTTAAAGTTTTGACTTTGACCCAAGGTTGAAACCACTGGCTCACAGGAGTACATAACCAACTGTGTAGAATTGTTTCTTTTATGTGTCGCGTCCTTACCAGTCTAGGGTTGGCCAGGCCGATGACAAGAATAAAATAGAATTAGAGAACAACTACGCTCCTCTCCTGTCCCAGCTCACAATGACCACAACAGAGATTATTACAAGTTGACAAGTTTATTATTTCATAAATCAAGCAGCACATCTCTTCAGAAGGGGATCCAGGCCAAAATAACAAACCAAAGTTACTAACTAGGGGTTTAGGAAGACAAATTACCTCACAAAGAAAATCCTGAAAAGAAATACAAGAATCTTCCCTCGCTGGTCAAAAACCAGGAGAAAGCGGGGTTCGGAGAAATAAAAGGCAATCCCCCACCTACTGCTTCTGAACTAACGAATAATTTGAACAAATAACGAATAACTGTTTACTGCAGAAACTCTTGAGTGTTGGTTACAGAGAACTAAAGTGGAGTTTATACTTTGATGCTAAAGCCCAGTTCACACTACAAGCGACACGCAGCGACAAAGCGACACGATCCCATACATTTCAATGAAGAGCTGGCGATTTCCGGCGACACGAGCGATAGCGACCGGGTGGGGCGTCTCCAGCGACGCGACAAAGTTCACAGTCCTTCAACTTTATGCAAATGAAGAGCGAAAGACGACGGTAGAGCTCATGTGATTGTTCTCCTCTCAGCTGTAGACAAACTTACGCAATGGAAGAAAGTAGGTTCTGTTTCTCATTCATTTTTGTTTGTATGTACGGATTTAATTTAGATTATATTTAGTCTTTTGCCTCCAAAATGTTTGTATGTAGCGGCAAGAAACCGGATTCGCTGTCAAGGCAACCAGTAGTGGGAACGCCTCATCGCTAGCCCCTGGCGACATGCTGCTAGTGTGAACGGGGTTTACGAAACGCGGCGCGACTGAAAGGAAGTAACTCACACAGAGAATATTTCAACCGTAAGTCAACAACGTCGTCACTCATCAACACTACACAATCAAAAGTAGTCTGGGGCAGGAGACAGAGGACAGACCGGCTTCACGACGCGCACACTCCAGAAGCTCCCCAACAGTGCTCCGCTTCCCAGCATTTAAACGCTCCCGCTCACAACGTAATCTCTTGCAGCTGGTCCCAATCAAGCGCTGCCAGAAGGAGAAAGGGAGAGAGAGAGAAAACACAAACAAACAAAAAAAACACTGCGCACAATATAGCATGCAATACAACATACATCACACAGAATGAATGCAAAAATGAATACAAATAATAACTTTACGCCCAGGAACGTAACATATGGGATAAATATTTTACCAGCATCAATCATGCAGCATCGGTTCGATTCCAGACCGTGTTAGAATTAAACGCACTGTTTCATTTTGCCTTCCTTGATAGGCCTAGGCTAATTTTATTTCATTTTTTTTTCTTGAAAGATGTTTTAAAATATGAATTTAGTGATTTTGCCAGAGGGCTAATCCATTTTCACTGCTGAGACTGACTCTCGGCTGAATATCATCAATAATGTCGATGATTAACTACTGTTGCATTAACATTACACGTCCTTAAGAAATAAGGGAAATTGAGAGCAATCATGCATCTAATCTAATCTGTTAATCTAATCAGATTATCATCAAAATATGTAAAAACAATCCCTTAAAGAACAAAAGAGTAAGGGTGGTGGCCGGGGAACGGGGTTTTATTAGTTGGTATAAAAATAGATATCAAAGGGCTGGATTATTCTGATGAACACATCATTATGATTCATATTTCAAAAGAAATCACAAAGGGAGTATGTATATGCAAATAAAAAGATTAAGAAAAGTAATACTCAAAATCAGTTTTCTGCGAATCTTCCATTATAGAATTAATCTTCTTTTCAGCATTTTGTGCGAAATACATGAGCATTTACAAAGAGGTTATTTTTTCCTTGGTGACTTTTTGACTGGTGGTTTTCCTGTGGTTGATCTGAGTCAATATTTGGAGAACTCAGACAGATTCATAAGTAGTTTCTTTTATAAGCCAAACCAATGGAGTGAGAATGGAGTATTTCAAAAGCAGCTCCAACATTGGCTGGTAATATGATTTGAAAATGTTTGGAGAGTGTAGACCATGATCATAAAATGATCGTAAAAAGATTGTAATAATATGCGGCCCATAGAGAAAGATGTTTTTTTTTTTTTTTTAATTAACTGATTACATTTTGCTAGCACTCCATAAAAAGTGTCCATGGATATATTATTATTATTATAATTTTATATAGAATTTACTGTAATTTGGCTAACACTAACATTTACAATGAGCAATGCATGTGTTACAGCATTTATTAATCTTTGCTAACGTTAGTTGATAAAAATACAACTATTCATTGTTCATGTTCATGTCAGCCCATGTTAACAAATAAGACCTTATAGTAAAGTGTTATTAATTCAATTAGTAGTTCTACCTTTGTAGTTTTGCTAAGTTGCAGTGCTGCTTTTTATAACCTTACTCATGTCATTTTTATGGACTTTATAAAGAAATGAGTTGATATTGTTTATATCCAGTCTTAAAACTAGAATATTACCCGTTAACACTGGAAACTTCTAGGCCCCAATCATTTATATGAGGTTACCCAAGGTTCTGTTTTTGGCCCTTTTTAAATTTTCTATTTCCTTCGTATTTCCCATAAACACAATATTTCAGTATGTGACTACAACACTTACAACACACTGTATCTTGCGATGGTAATTACCCTTAGAAGTCTATTTTGGGTTGCTTTGAGAAAGTTAGATATTGGGTAGCCAATAATACTCTATAGTTAATTGACATAATCTGTCAATGGTATAGCTAACTGTCTTTATATCCAAAAATATATAAGATACACTCATCCTTATGTGCAACTAAACAAAGCTTAACAAAAATATACATTATGAATATATGATTTACAAGGTTAAAAAAACTGCAAAGACAACTGCAAAATGAAGCAGTGTATTGTAGTGGGCAGAACAGATGAATAGTTGGCTGTATAGTGCACTGGCCAGCAGATTACCAGAGCACAGCTGCTGAGGGTAGAAGCTCACACAAACAGCTGTGCCATCAGGACAGGCAAACAATGAACTGCCTCCACTCTTCACAGCACTGTAGTTATTGTCTATTGGTCTGGTTAAATACTGCTATGGCACAAATTTTAGTCTTGTGTCACTGCAATCATAGTTAATTATGACAAATTAACTCATACCCTCAATTGCAGAGGTACAACAGAGCCTGTGATTGGATCAGGTTTTGTACAACAGGTTTTGTCAAGGTGCTGGTTACTGAAGCTAAATCAGTTGATAACCACTGATCTATAATTTGTTTTTCAATTAAAATTTTCACATTTAATTTAAGGAATGTAAAACAAACCCCTGCAAAAAATCAATTTTCTTTGATGCATTGGTCTCAAACTCAATTCCTGGAGGGCCACAGCTCAGCACATTTTAGCTCCGACCCTAATCAAACGCACCTGATCCAGCTAATCAAGGTCTTCAGGATTACTAGAAATTTGCAAGCAGGTGTGAATTGGAGCTGGTTGGATCAAAACTGTGCAGAGCTGTGGCCCTCCAGGAATTGAGCTTGAGACCACTGCGTTGATGAATAGCAGTTGTAGCTTTAGGTTTATGCCTTAAATGTGTTCTCATTTGGTAGGCAGGGGGCGCTCTGCTCAAGCTGCAGCGGTGCTGCAGACGATATGCAGCAAACTGATGATTCTCTGTTTATTGAATTCTTATTTGATATTCTACTGTACACATTCTCTCCCTCTATGCACTTGCCTTTCGTTTTTTACTGGTGAGTCTGACCACACTGTGAAAAATCCAATTAACAAAATGTTGGAAGGGCAAAAATATTAAAGTTGAACTAATTTTATTGCTTGGGCTTAGTTGAGAAGACTTATTATATTAAGTCTGCACAAATATATTTTAAAAACATTAAATGAATGGTTATTTTCAAATACAGGTAACATTCAGAATGCTAAATGCTGACTAAACTTATAAAAACAAATCCAGCCAACACTGAGATCATTCTGCACGCGCACGAACCTTGCACTGACTTCGCGGGAGAAACAGCACCGCCATCTTGGCAAGTTCACGCGTCATTTATAAGTCCCACTAAATAAATGTTATTTAGAAAGTGTTTTAGGAGTTGTATATCCGAAGAAAAGTGGATATAAGACCGTGTATGTCAAGTTCAGACGTCAAGTGAAACTGAATAAATGTTTGTACGTTACTTTACATTAAACTGAATCAAAACGTACATTTAAAAGGTATAAATGTTTTATTTAAAACGTATATATTTATACACAAGCGTACAACATATATAAAAACAATGAAAATAAGCGTTGTATATGTCTGAGGGAAATGTAAGTGAAGAGAATGTAGTCTTTAACCTTGTTTAATCTATAAAACACTTAATATCAAAAGCTGTGTTACTGTAATGAATTGTAGCTAATTTTGTCGCGTTGTATAATATTTTTGTGTTTCTGTGCCCGTGAAAAGATAATGAAGAGATTGCCTTTCTCTCTTTTATAAGCCATTATGCTTATAGTTTTTCTCAGTCGCTTTGGTGCATTTCTTAGATCAGAAATGAAATTCTCAAAACTACTTCAACCTCCACATCATCTAGTCACTTGTGCACATCATAAAACCAGTTTCTCATTCTTTTGAACAAATTGTGGTTGGTACATTCATGCAACTGATTATGTCCATTTGTCAGCGGTTTCCTACATTTTCAGTTGCTAATATCATGTTGCTCAAAATGTATTATACAGTTCTCTAGTCCTACCCCTCAAAACATCTAGCTATTAGTTCATCCTATAAGTCATTAAATGCAAAATGGTTGATCTAGTTGTCATAAACTGTCAAGCATATTTTCTATACATTTCTATTAGGCTTTTTGTAAATTTGCCATGAATTGTGCAAGTGAATCTTGACTTTCACTAATGAGGAGAATGTAGATCAACCAATTATAAACCAGTTCTCTGAAATAGCTCAAAGGTTCATCTCATGAATCTTCAATTGGAAAGCATATCTAGACGGAGGACAACACAAGAGTTACAAATTCTGACGATGGATGAACATCCAGAAAACGATCAGGGTCAACAGCCGAGAGGACGAAGAGGAGTAAAGATACTTGGTGGAAGGATACAGAGGCAAAACAGAGGAAGAAGCAGAAAAGGCCAAGAACAGAGGTGCATATCAGATGAAATAAGGGCCACTGTTGTGGTAGTCCAAATTATTGTCAAGTTGTCAATCATGGCCTTACAATGGCTGAAGGGTGCAGCTAAATATTGGGAGATATCCTCAATTATTCAAACATTTTGAAACAGTCTCTTTCAATCAATATCCCACATACAGTAATGTGTAAATTTGTACATTTGAAAGGATATATGGAATAAGAAGCATTTCAATACAGAAACTGTCATCTAAACTGTTTCCATAGTTTATATCAGGTAATACTAACAGAGTGCACTGTTATATTGACAACATGACTAAGCATTTTGACTGTCTTGTCTATGAACAATGACACAAGGACTTTTCATTCTGTTTGCAATATGTTCATTGACATAAATACTTAATTTTGAGAGATGAACTAAAGATGTTGAGTAAGTTACAGGCTTTTGCAGGGAATCCATTGTGGGGTGCTGTTTGAATGAATTGTTTTGAGAAAATTAAAAAACTGTAATACGACCAACGTTAACCCGAAATATATGAAATGTGTAACTTAATGTAAACCACAGTAATGCACTTATTTTAAGTTAACATGAGTGTGTTGAATAGGTTTTTGCGCGTATAAACTTTTGCAATTGTCCCGTGAAGTAAAAAGACGACATTAAACGAGACTAACAACAAGCCACAGTGAAATGTCGCTCTTATCAAACGGGGCGGATTAACGTTAATTTACATGGTGTTTCCGCCTGGTCTCATGAAGACCCTTCGGAAGAGAAGTTCGTCGTTCCGAACGAAAACAAACAACTGAATTGTTTCTCAAGGCCGTTCAAAGCTTTTAAATTATTTAAAAGGCATAATTTGTTTTTTTTTTAACTTAAAATGTACTTTTCTTTCTCCATCAGGGTGTGGCCAAAGGTTTCAGTGGTGCTTTGTCGTCATTGCAAGATTTCAGATGCAACCCAGTCAGTTCTTCGAAGGCACCAAACACTGGCTCGTGACCAGACCGCTCCCCTGCAACTACATACTGTGTGTACTTTGAAGACTAGAAGTTTATTGTTTTCATTCCAGGTAATATGTGTAAATGCTACAATTATAATGTGCTTTACTGTTCTAAGTGGCATCTACGCTAATATTAGTCTGTTTCTTTCTTATTCTGAGGTCACCGTAGCCATCAGATCCAGTCTGAATTCAGATCAGATGGTGGATCAGAACCTAGAAATGACCTCGGCAGCCCTGAATGTCAGCGGAGACCATGGCCGTTTCTCAATATGCGTTCTTGTCTGTACTTGTGTTCTTGTGGACCAGTCGTCACCAGTCGTTGCCCAAGTACTGTTCCAATTCAAAGTTCACATCGAGCCAAGTACAGTTCAAATCCCCGGATGTGTTCTTGCTCCGCCCCCTTTATCAAGGAACTTGAGGCAGCCAGGTATCCCAGAATGCATTTCGCACCAATCAGCGAGCGTAGAATGTAGTTGTTTAAAACTCAAATCTGCGGTTTATTTGTAAAGTTAGCGCCTATTTGAAAATTAGTTTCGCCGATTTCGGAGACGTGAGCTCCACGCGATCACCAGGCGCTCAGTGCTCATGTATCCGCCGAGAGCAGGCTCACCGCGGCTAGTGCTTCTGACATTTGCCGCTGGCTCTGGTGTCTCTGTAGTGGTTAAACATGAGGTAAAATTTGTTTTGGGTAAATCTAACAGACAATCTTTAGTGTCACAAATCTGTTATTTCTTCCAGGTCATATCGTTTTGGCTGAGCACAAAGTTATGTTTCATAAATTATTTATTTATTAATCGTAATACAGCGCTTACTTTAAGGTGACTGAATTGTTTGCTTTTGTCTTTATTTCCTATTACACAAGTCTCTTATACTTTATACTTTTATGATGGCTATATTGTTCATTAAAACTGACATTTAACAAAAAAGGCAGAGTTGTGCTTGTCGTATTTCATTTTATTATACCTAGTGAGAGTTTATGTGCACATATTACCTAAACCACATATTAATGTTTTATATTTTGAAGAAAACGAAAAGGCAGTGGTGTTTAATATCGTATTTCGTCGTATTGTAATACAGTGTAGATAACTTAGGCAAGCTGACTGACGTTATCAAGTACGCTGCTGTTGTGTCCTTGTGTCCTCCCGTCCTCGTGAGTCCGCACTCCCGAGTCGAACTTGCGAAGTCCGAACTACCGAGGACACAAGTCTGAACTTTGCGTACTTGGTATTGAGAAACGGCCCATGTCAGCTAGATGAACCCCAGAGACAGATCCTCTGCGAAGACCCCTTCAGCCATCGGGAAGAACCAGACAAGTCCTCTGCTCAATCTGACCTGTGTTGCAGCCTAGAATTAAACCACGCCATGCTGGTTTCGTCTGGCCAGAGGAGAACTGCCCCCCCGACTTCCTGGTTTCTCCCAAGGTTTTCTTCTCAATCTATGTCACCGATGGAATTTTGGGTCCTTTCTGCTGTTGCCTTTGGTTTGCTTATTTGGGGACGATTGGCTGATTGCACAGACATTATTGGAAGAGATCTGAACTGGATGATGTCAACACTGAAACACCAATGAAATGAGTTTAACTGGAAAAATGCCTTATTAATGTCCTCTTGCATTACTGACAAACTATTTTCCTGTTTGACTCTGTAAAGCTGCTTCGACACAATCAGTATTGTATAAAGTGCTATATAAAAAAGGTGACTTGATTTGTTTTTATATACTGTAACACCTGGTTCATTTTTTTTTTTGACTTCTGCCTCATATTAAAGATGTAATTGTGAACAGTAATAATATTTTTAAATGTTTGTTTGCTAACATTTTGTTTAGCTTGTTTAGTTTTTTGTTAGTTCTTTAAACAAAGTTTAAACTGAATTTTGCAGTTGTATTACAGATGTAATGTTTGTCAACTGGAGATTTAAGGGATAGTTCACCCACAAATGAAAATTTGCTGTTAATTTACCATGGCTTGGGCCATGACTATTTTTTTTTTTTTTTTCATTCCTGTATATTTAGTTTGTATGAAAAATGTTATAGAGATTGTTATTAAATAAAGGTTATTATGTGTTGTAAATTGTGTTTTTAGTGATTGATAAACACCAGTTAATAATTTTTAATAATTTTGTTAAACTATAAAAATATATGTTTATGTAGTTCGCCAGCAATTTCTTACGATGCCCAAATAATAAATCTTAGTTGAGGTAACATAAAAAACATAAGAGTAAATGGTTAAATTTTAATTGACATAACTTGCTGTAGTCTTCTAAATGTTTGACCAATTAAAACATTTTAGTTGAATGGACTATAAAACTAGTTCACTAAAGGTTGAGCCAACTAAAAAATAACAATTCAGATAACACTTTGAGGTCAGAAATTGACTGAACGTAAAATTTCTGTGGAACTAGTTACTAAATAATTAGTTGAAACCGCTTGAATTTTTTTACAGTGTGCATGCACACGTACATAGGTTTATTTTAAAGGATTTATTTCTATTTTAATAGTTTGAAGGAGTGTAATGGTTCAGTTGCACCAACTGAAACCTCTTGGGTTAGCACTTGTGGAGGATGGGAAACCAGCATATTTAAGATTGTGAACTCGCTCTCTGATTAGATTAAATGAAACATTTCAAAATTATTTTCAATTTTATAAAGCCTCTGGAGTAAAAAGTAAGAACAATTATTTGTTGTTTAGCTTGGGTACAAACAGACAAATCAAAAATAAATGCATCGAGCTATTTTCAGTTCAATAGGATGTGTATATAAATGTAAATGTTCCAGTGTGGAAACAATTTGTGGTACAGCCAAGGCTTTCCACATTTTGCACCAAATGTGTATTTTAATCACAGAAACATTCAAAGGCAGGAAACAGAGATGGCGTCAGATGCCCTTTTCTTCTGAGTCAACAGGCAACCGTGTCTGAGTGAGTTTGAGAAACACTTAATGGCACTTTGCCTCACGTGGTGGTTTGGGGCTGTGGGGACCAGCGCTGTTCTTTCAATCATACTCCACCCCCCAAGACTGAATTCTAAACTACATTTCCAAACGGAAGTTGGTCACAGCGTCAAACCAATGACTTTACATGTCACCAGCACAATGTACTCACGAGTAATATAATTTAGATTTAAAATGGTGTTGAGAAGTTTTTTCTGGGTTCCACAAAACCAAATTTCCAGATAGAGGTCTGTAATTATGTCTGCCTTTTTCACCATATATTTAATTCAACCACTAGAGGGAGTATTAAAAGCTCGGAAAACATTTGGAGTGTATTTTATACCTTAATGAAGTGCAGTTGTTTCATGGTGAGCTTGTTCTCCTAAAAATATTTATTAGTAAGTGTTTTAAGTGGTACAAAAAGTTTTGCTGTGCAACTTGATGGTATTTAATCTCATAAGCAAAGCCCAGCTGTGGGACAAGCAAACTATTATAATGCCATCTATAAAAATGCTTCATGAAATATAAAGTTGTTGACTATACAGTGGGTAATTTGGTCCACTGCTGCTATTTTAACCATAGCATGCTATATATACCTATCATGTGGTAAAACACAGTGGCAGAGGCTTAAAATGGAACAGTGTTTAACCTTACAGCAGGTCGGCAAAACTGCATTCCTGTAGCAGCTAAAAGATTTAGGCCAGATTTTTGAAGTCTGAACAGTCAAGTTTGAACTCTAACCTCCAACGTGCAGCTGGCTGTGACAATCTTACACTGAAAGAGACACTTTAAGTGCTCTTGACAAACAGTCTAATTATGGGGCCAGAAAATTCCCAGTGCTCATTACAATTATAATGAACAGGGTAAACTAGAGCAGATGTGTCCTAGTACAGTGCTTTTTCAATGTGTGCTGTAGGGCAGTGTGAAATTCTCTACATGGCTGCGCTATGTAGACAAACATTTGTAAAAAAATTTTGTCAATACATATATAACAAATGATGTTTCGTAGTTTAATCCATAGTAATATCCAGTACTTTACACTCTTTTCGTGTAGCCGAAGGTTATGGCATAAAGTATGCAAAGTAGGGCAGAGAAATAGGCCTAGTGATTGCATTCCATAAAATGTAATTTTTAACCACAATTTAAGGCGCAAGGTGAATGTGTAAAGCTTTTTCTGTGAAACACAAAATTAGATATTTTGAAGAATGTCCACACTTCTTTTTCCCATACAGTGGAAGTTTAAAGGGACCGTTCACCCCAAAATTTAAATTCTATCATCATTTACTCAACCTTACATTATACCAAACTGTATGAAATCCTTTATTCTGTGAAACACTACTTATGAAATACAGCTGCTTTTGTCAATACAATGAAACATTGGAACCTACTGACTTTCACTATATGGCCTAAAAATTTAGAACAACATGAGGGTAAGTGAATGATGACAGAATTTCCATTTCTGGGTGAACAATCCTTTTAAGGTAGCTATTATTATTCATTTAAAAAAATACAATATCTTGGCAAATATTATGAAAACATGCATAGATGAATTGTTGTATTAAGTTATAAAACTGTTTATTACTCATTACAAAATGTTACATAGCAACCTTGAGTGTTACTCCAAACATTGTTGGAGTAAATACATTTCTTGAAGTTTAGTTTCTACTACTAATACATCAAAAAAGAAAAAAAATATATAATTGATTACCCCTAGGAGTACTGTGTGTTGCTTTTCAAATTTTCTTGGTACTTTCCCAAAATCTTTTGTGCAAAGAAATCATGCTTTTTTAATTAAAAACTCTTTTCTGGCAAGTGTTACACTTCATTTAATACAGACGCAAATTTGACTGCTGCCAGCACTTACAGACCTAAAGTTCAAACAATATCTAAAAGTTTAACGGTTAGCTATCCTTAAACAGAAATGGTTGGAAAAGCCTGTGTGGGCTTATCTAAGTGCTCCTAAAATGTGTTTTACCCAAATGTAGTTTTAAATTTCAGTTATATTTCCTGATAAAAAAGTCCTCTGAGTAAGCAAGCACAAGTGTACACCAGCAAATACAAAACTCACTTTCTGACACTTAAGTAGTCCTGCATTTGATCCTCTCACCATCCAAAATCGCTCTTTAGCCCCGCAGTTCAGAGCAATTAGAAATTACAGTAGCGAGTGAACATGATACAAAATGCGTTCAGTTTGTGAAGGTTATGTACAAGCACCTCAGTCCTACATTTGACAAACACATTCCACATTGCTCTGGTGATCAGGAGCGAGTTTGGCTGGGCATGAGAGGAGCTGAAAGGGAGCCAGCAGACAGTGGTCAAAGAAGCTTGTGAAGCCTACCTCACATTGTATCACTGACATTTAAGATTCCTTCAAGGAAAGCTTAGTTTGTTTTATTTACATGTAACTGTGTAACACACCAAACTGCAATACTTGGGTCTGTTTTTTGCGTCTTTATCAAATGTGATATCTCATTGCTTAACCCTTGTAGGATTGAAAAATAAACATATAAAACTACCACACTGTTACATTTAATGAATTTAAAAAAATAACAACAACAGCAACAAAAACATACAGTCAAGAGTAATGTGAAAAGGTCCAACATTTACCCAGGCAGCTCTTGCATTATCGTATCATAGTGTTTCAGACAAAAGAGCTCTCAGAATGGACTGAAATAGCACTGTCGCATTGCACTGATTTGTCACTCGACTTTCCTTTGGGTGCCTCCGTGGACATCATGTTCATCTCCACTTGGGCACCTGTGCCAAGGCAACATGTTTTCAAACAAGCCAACTGACACTTTCAAACAGTGCGGAGAGAACAAGCCACGATCAGCCCAGTTGGCCCCTGTTCAAAGAAATGTGCAAATCATAAACTTGAGTGGCAAGAAGGTAAATAACAGAAATAACTGCTCCCGTGTTAAAGCGTTTATAAAACACTGCTATTCGCTGGATACATAGTGTGACCATGCTTGATGGGATTTTCTGGGGAGCATCAAGTCTGAGTTAAGCATGGGCTGGGCGCGTTCAGCCAGGAAATATCAGACTGCGTCACCTAGGAAAGTTTAGTGCTGGGGTGCACTGAAGAGAGTTGAGGGGGACTGAAAGCTGGCTGGGGGTGAAGGGCCGACATGGGGTAGAGGCCCGGGTGCAGAATGTCCCCGTATGAGGTGCCCACTTGGTGCCTGTAAATGTGGGCGGGATTGGCGGCCAGGAACTGTCTTTGCATCATTAAGGAATGAATAGCGAAGGGGGGCATGAGTGGTGACAGAACAGCCTGGTTCTTCAAGTACTGCAGTGGATGGGAGTAACTTGGGGTAACGTGGGAGCCCAAGCTATCACACATGTCCTGGACCTGAGATACAAATGTCCCTGGATACAGCCCTTGGAACAGGTGGGAGTGCAAGGGGATCTTGTGGCCCTCCGATGAGTAACTGATGTGAGCCGTGTGAGTAGGTTCTGCCGGCTTCATGGACTCACTGTCAGCTTCTGGTGTCCTAGGTTTCCCTGGACCATCTCTTTGTGTCGAGCAGTGCAAGGGTGTCACAGCCCGGATCTTCTTCTCCGATGGTGCGTTTTCCAAATCCTCAAGGGTCCTTTTTAGTGGCCGTGCAGTGCAGATGTTCTGCGGGCTGCTTTTGGAGCTCAGAATGGGCCGAGCCATCTCATCGATCTTGTAACTCAAGGTCTCTTCTCCCCTGCCGTTGTGTGCTTTCTCTAGAACCTTTGAGTGAGATTCGGTTACCTTTTTAGACGTGGACACGGTCATGGGAGGAACACGACAGGCCCTGGGATGGTAGTCTATGCTTGAGCTCTGACTGTTGCCTGCTTGAAAGAGAGAGGAGTTTTTAATGTCCTGTTGTATTGTGGGATGTGGGATGCCACAGAGAGAGGATGTGGAAAGAGGCAGTTTGTGCGGAGAGGATTTTGGGAGACTCAAATCAGTTGGTTGCTCCTCTGTTACCCTTTCTGCAGGAGGTCCCTTTTCTTTCTGACTAAGCCGAGCACTGTAATTCAAACCCACATTGTCAGGATGCTGGCTTGGGGGAAAGCCCGGGGCGGTCTCACAGTCCCGAGGGTAAATGTCTCTGCTAAGGTACTTGCTTATCTGCTCCTTGCTCAGGTGGTGCTCGGTTTGTCGGCTGAGATTGTGAAGGTGAGGTGAGGAATAAAAGTCACTCAGGAAGCTGGGAGCTTGGCCAGGACGAGGCATCTCAGCAGATTTCTCCATGCTGGAATGGGGATCAGCCCTTATAAGGTATGGCTCTCTTATCGGGGTAGGCTGTGGCTGGGGTATTGGTTCTCCCTCATTACACCCCTCTTTCTGAGAGCCCTCTGTTGAGGACCTCCTGTCCTCACTACCTCTGGACTTGAAACTTTGAGCATGCTGGATAACTGATGGGCGTTTGATCACCATGTTGGTCTCTGCAGCAGAAGGAGCCTGAGAGCTCTGCTGTCCAGAAGATGACCCTTCTGTACCACTGCCGGACAAGCTTCTACTGACTAATGGAGGTGGCGGTCCGTATGGGTAATTATTACGCAGTCCTGTTCCACTGACCTGGGACAGCATCTTCTTCTTAGCTAACGGGGACATGATGCCAGGATTACCCCTAGGGTAGAGGAGGGGATTAAAACTGAAGCATGCTTCTTCTTTTTTAGGGGGCTCAGCCCTTTCGGGTGGGATTTCTGGAGATGTGAGGGGTTTCTGCTTTAGAGTGGGCAGCACCATTCCCACCTGGTTTTGGCCATCTTTTGGCCTAGACTGTTCAACATTTGCAAGGGTACCCGGAGGCACCTTGTATTCCAGCATCCCATGCTGCCATTGCTCCGGTGTGTGAGAGTTGGGGAGAGGATGACCTTGGTGTGGCGGCATGGTAGCAACAGGAAACACGTCACAATCCTCTGATTTGAGTGGTGCACAGTCTTGTTGAAGTGAGGGTAGCACATTCCCATTTGCATGCTCATATGTGTTATGGAGCACAGGTTGATCTTCATCCTTGATGACTAGTTGTACACCTTCATCTTCAGAAAGAGGACTCGTTGCTTCTCTGTCCATCTGGGTTAGAGCCTGCTGGCTATCCTGCTTCTCCAACAGCTTCTCCTGGAGCTGTTCTGTGTCCTCCATCCCCTATAGACACACAGAAACATACTTAATGGCAGAATTACACAAAGAAACTGGACAAGCATACATTGCTTCTCATGCTAATACAATCACACCCATACATTAGTTAAATGGATAGTTCACCCAAAAATGAAAATTCTTTCATTAATCACTCACCCTTCGTGTCATGCCAAACCCGAAAAACCTTCTTCATTCATCTTTGGAACACAAATTAAGATATTTTGGATGAAATATGAGAGCTTTCTGACACTGCATAGACAGCATCGCAACTGAAACGTTCAAGGCCCCGAAAGGTAGTAAGATCGTTGTTAAAATAGTCCATGTGACATCAGTGGATTAACCATAATTTTATGAAGCTATGAGAATACTTTTTGTCCAAAAAGAAAAAAAAAATTAAACAATTTAATCTCTTCTGTGTCAGTCTTTGACGTGCGTTCACAAGAGCACCACGGCGCATACGTGTGCATTCCTCACACGCATTCAGGTTTTACATCAGAACGCCGGCTCATGCATCAGTGGTACTCTTGTGAACGTGCGTTGACATCGGGCACAAAACATATTCTTGTAGCTTCATAACAAAACGGCTGAACCACTGATGTCACATGGATTATTTTATGTCCGTAGTACGTTTCTAGGACTAGGACGTTTCAGTTGCATTGCTGTTTACGCATGGTCAGAAAGCTCTCGGATTTCATCAAAAATATCTAAATTTGTGTTCTGATGATGAATGAAGGTCTTACAGGTTTGGAACAACACGAGGGTGAATAATTAATTAATAATTAGACAGAATTTTCATTTTTGGGTGAACTATCCAATGACATCTCTGAATTCAATAATGAAATGCCTTTAACTGAAAATTGAGAAAATTGAGTGTTTAATCTTATCATTATACATTACTGACACTCTATCTTCCAATTTGATACTGTTAAGTGCTTTGACACAATCTGTATTGTTACAAGCACTATATAAATAAAGATGACTTGACTTGACTTGACTATCCCTTTAAGTCACATGAAGTGCCCCCAGGTAGGTAATACAATATTAAAAGATGTGGAATTCAATGTTTTGAATTGGTATTTTATTTTTTAATTACTGAAACTGACAAAAATGAAACTTCACTTTTTAAGGTTACTGTATTTTCAAGATACATTTGTATCCAAATAAGCTTTACAGATCTTTATTGCAAAGGGCTTGAACTGTTTTTATGCTTATTCGATGAACCACGAACAATTATTGCACATGCACCTGTGGAATAGTCTTTAAGTTCACAGGCAATTAACAGGAGTCACAGGAGAGCAAATTTCTCCTCCAGATCCCTAGAACCTGCTTCAAGACCAGGGGATGTAAAGCTTTTGAAGTGGCTGGTCCCACCCTCTGGAATGACTTACCAGTTTACATTAGAATGGCTTCCACTTTATGTGAGTTCAAGTCATATCTTAAAACCCATCTCTTCTCTTTGGCTTTTAATATGTAGCAACATGTGGTTCTTGTATGGTTTTAATTTGTGTACTGATTTTTCTCTCTTTATTGTATTTTACGGTTTGTTGTGCAGCACTTTGGTCGGCCTTGTTCCGTGCTTAAACGTGCTCTAGAAATGAAACTGAACTTGAAAAAACTGAACTTGAACAGTTACAATAACTTAGGACATTAAAGAGACCTTTCTAGTGATTCTGAAAAACACCAGAAGAAAGATACCCCGGGTTCTTAATCACCTGCATGAACATGCCATAATCCTGCTGCAGGGAGGCATGAGGACTGCAAACGTTGCCAGGGCAATGTAAAATGCCTAAGACAGTGCTACAGGGAGACAGGAAGGACAACTGATTGTCCTTGCAGTGGCAAATCACGAGTAACCATATGTCCCATATGTGTGTTTGAGAACTTGCAAATGCTTTGGTGGAAGAGCAGGGAAACATCTCACAGCAAGACATGGCAAATCTGGTGCAGTCCATGAGGATGAGATGCACTATAGTACTTAAAGCAGCTTGTGGCCACACAAGATGCTCACTGCAACTTTTGATAGTGATGTTTCTTTTTTCTTTCTTTTTTTTAATCTAGCTTAATGTCAATATAGCTCTAATGCGCAGTCTACACTTTTGCAGTCCAGAATGTGAATAGGTAAAAAGAGAAGGGTGAAAACTGAGATGACTGACAAAAAGGCATGATATTATTCTGTTTTTACCTCAAAGTAAGTTTCAAGGTTCTTGATTTCATGAATACTTTAAGTGTAGTCTGCTTTTGGATTCAGTATTCACTTTCGAGCATGATATTGATATTATAACCAGTCAGACAGTATAAATCTAATTGCTTTTAGACGGATGGGAGAGATTTTGAGATCAAATTTCTAAATGTATTTATCATCCATGTGTTTGAATTGGACTTTAAGATTTGTATCTTGGACTTTAAAATTTCAGTATGCCATTCTTGGGTTTATCTTCCCCAAAAGTGTAAACACTGAGCGTCCCAGGCACCATCCAAACAGTTTGAGTGGTCCACTCAAATCCATCAGTCTCTTTCCAGCTCAACCTAGTGAAAGTTTGGGCCATGGCTACTGTAGCAGGCTGTGCCAGAGGGTGTTTAGCCATTGTGGGACAATGGCTGATATGTTACATCAGAAAATAAATTCAGATTCTGTTACAGAAATTGGCGGTGCTTTTACAAGGTGGAGGAATTTAATGGAATGTTTGGGTTTCAATTGAGACACTGAAATTGAGGAATTTTGTCTCAACAGGTAAGCTAAACTCAATAAAGCCACAGATAATTGCATACAAAGAAATGTCAGTCTGCTTAAAGCTGGGAACATTGCGACTAGGTGGTACTTAAGTTGGTTCTAGATGTTCTGATTTGATTTTAAGAGTTTGAGAAAGCTTTATAAGTGCGGCAGAAACCCTACACACAAACTTGCTGAAGAATGCTGTGAGAACAGCATCTACATGCTAATGACAACATCAAAGTCTTTTTCAAGACGCGCATAAGTTGTGTGCATCGACAGATGACCTTGCGCTTACGCACACCAGGAGCTGAGCTGCAGGCTTAAAGCTGATACCTCAGTGCTTTCCCAATGCAAATATCTCTTCTCTTTAACACAAATGAGATAAAAGATGAGGTTGTGTAAGCTTTGCATCATTTCAGAGCTGAACAAATCAATGCCAAAATCCTCTAAATGCAGTCTGCTTAAATGAGAGTAGAAAACAGAGTCAGCATGATTGCATAAAAGAGACAGCCGACACCTGCTGCCATCCTCGTGATCCAGAGCATGATGCAAGTTTTGCACTTTGGACAAACTTCACATGCCTCTAATGAGCAGATGCTTTCCGGAACTTCAGAGTGGTGACAGCGGTGTAGAGGAGAGGCATGCACCGCCCATCCATTCATTATCAGTGTTGGAGGAAGAGATGCACAGATGTTTGACATCAGCTGGTGTCAAATAAAAGGCTGGCTCATCTCTTTCACTCCATTTCCTCACTCAACCCAAATGAATGTGCAACTACACGTGAATAATCGCATGTTCATACATCACATTACGCAGCGTGGAGACAAATAGCTTGTCCCAGCTTGTTTTTGTAGGCTTGAGAGTAGCATGATTGCCTTCATCTACTATCTGACAACTTTTGAGCACTATTTTATGGTAATATATACTGTGGGCCCTAAATGTGTATGCTAATGGTACTTTTGTACCAAGCTGATAGTAAAACATTCTATGAAGAGCAGCTGCACACATGAATAGTCAAATGCTCTTCTTGTCCTTAATGCTTGGCGAGGTATTAATGTAAACACAGTTGGCTGTTTCAAGTGAATGCAAACAGACAGGACAAAAAAAAAAATCTGATGTGTGTCCAATACAGGATCTATGACTTAGGTCTTGCAGTGTAAGTGAAGCCTAATAGACCTGTCGCTGTGTATTATGTCAAACTCTGACAGTGTAATGACGGCATTCATTTCTTATAATACTGTGTAATCATTGAAGACATTGCCCATAATACCATTACCATTATTATCTCATCTTGAGCAGTTACTTGAATAAGCTAAAGCAATGCTTATTATTAAATATTATTGTCATCGTGATCATTTTTCAACAGAATGTAATTGAAGGCTATACAGGTGCATCTCAATAAATTAGAATGTCGTGAAAAAGTTCATTTTTTCTTGTAAGTTATTTCAAAAAGTGAAACTTTCATATATTTTAGATTCATTGTATGTAAAGTAAAACATTTCAAATGTTTTTTTTTTTGTTTTAATTTTGATGATTAGAGCTTACAGCTCATGAAAGTCAAAAATCAGTCTCTCAAAATATTAGAATATTTACATTTGAGTTTCAATAAATGACCATCCCTACAGTATAAATTCCGGGTATCTCTTGTTCTTTGAAACCACAATGATGGAGAAGACTGCTGACTTGGCAATGATCCAGAAGACGAACATTGACACCCTCCACAAAGAGGGTAAGTCACAAAGGTGTGGCTGTTTACAGAGTGCTGTATCAAATCATATTAAATGCAAAGTTGACTGGAAGGAATAATTTGGGTAGGAAAAGGTGCACAAGCAACAGGGATGACTGCAAGCTTGAGAATACTGTCAAGCAAAGCTGATTCAAACACTTGTGAGAGCTTCACAAGGAGTGAACTGAAGCTGGAGTCAGTGCATCAAGAGTCACCACACTCAGACGTCTTCAGGAAAAGGGCTACCAAGCCACTTCTGAAGCAGAGACAACGTCAGAAGCGTCTTACCTGGGCTGTGGAGAAAAAGAACTGGACTGTTGCTCAGTGGTCCAAAGTCCTCTTTTCAGATGAAAGTAAATTTTGCATTTCATTTGGAAATCAAGGTCCCAGAGTCTGGAGGAAGAGTGGAGAGGCACAGAATCCATGTTGCTTCCAATGTGAAGTTTCCACAGTCTGTGATAATTTGGGCTGCCATGTCATCTGCTGGTGTTGGTCCACTGTGTTTTCTGAAGTCCACAGTCAAAGCAGCCATCTACCAGGAAATTTTAGAGCACTTCATGCTTCCTTCTGCTGACAAACTTTATGGAGATGCTGATTTCATTTTCCAGCAGGACTTGGCACCTGCCCACACTGCCAAAGGTACCAAAAGCTGATTCAATGACCATGGTGTTGATGTGCTTGACTGGCCAGCAAACTCGCCTGACCTGAACCCCATAGAGAATCTATGGGTTATTGTCAAGAGGAAGATGAGAGACAACAGACACAACAATGCAGATGCTGAAGGCCATTGTCAAAGAAACCTGGGCTTCCATTCCACCTCAGCAGTGCCACAAACTGATCACCTTCATGCCACGCCGAATTGAGGCAGTAATTAAAGCAAAAGGAACCCCTACCAAGTATTGAGTACATATACAGTAAATGAACATACTTTCTGGAAGGCCAACAATTCACTATTTTTTAAAAATTTTTATTGGCCTTACGAAGTATTCTAATTTGTTGAGATAGTGAATTGGTGGGTTTTTGTTAATTGTGAGCCTAAATCATCACAATTAAAAGAACCAAAGACTTAAACTACTTCAGTCTGTGTGCATTGAATTTATTTAATACACGAGTTTCACAATTTGAGTTAAATTACTGAAATAAATTAACTTTCCACGACATTCTAATTTATTGAGATGCACCTGTACATCGTCAGCGTTCTATTATTGATTTACTACTATTTATTTTTTAAATATTTTAAATGAGTTTTTATTTTTCTATGTTCCATTTAAATTTTTTTTTTAAAGATGTATTTTTTGCCTTTATTGTGACAGGACAGATCAGAATTGACAGAAAGCGAAGAGGGAGAGAGAGGAGGTGCGGGATCGGGAAAGGTCCTCAAATCAGGATTCGAACATGGGATGCCCATAACGCAACGGCGCTTTATATCGGTGCACTGCCCACAAGGCTTCATTTTAATTTTAGCTAAAGTTTAGTGATGTTTTTCATTTTTATTCATTGCTTTTTATTTTTAAATCTCTATACACTTTTTACAAAATTTTATTTCAGTTTTAGTTTTAGTACATCAGTGTAAACTAAACGAAATGTTGCTTTGGCAACTAGTTAAAATAAAATAAGTTGACGTTTTTTAATGTTCAATTTTATTTGTTAAGTAAAAACTTGTTTTACTAAAATAACTATAATAAGCCTGTATCTGTTTTGTTTAATTTATGAATAATTATATTATTATATAATTTCATATAAATAAATTTGAATGCTGCTCTAAAATTGAACATGTTCTACAGCATAAATTTTAGCTGGGGTAACGAAAATGGTGCCAAGTTGTGAGGTTTTTGGTAAGCTCAAATGAGAACGAGCCTCTTTCCAAGCTGCCATTTGAGAAGACACCTCTGAAAGCATGGAGACCTTTGACCTGTGGGGTCGCTCTCTTTGTCGTCCTTTGGACACTTGAACAAGTTAACAGGAATGTCTTGGGGCCTCAAGCAGCCAGTGACTAGCAGGCAAAATTAGCCAGCTGTAACGCGGCATGACCGCCTGTTGGCTCAGCGCACGTCATTCAATAGCGTTGATTGTATTTGGTGCCTGAGGAAGGGCTGATTTAACAGCGCTTACAATGCTCTGATTCTTAGCAGAGCAGCGCGCCTATATTTGTACATGCCCTGATTATACTCCACTGACATGCCGGCCCCCAAGACAACTCCCAGCATCTCTCTCTCCAAATTTCCTCTCAGTGATCTATAACTCTACTTTAAGTGTTTTTTCCTCTTTTCGGCACTCCAGTCTTGTCATATCGGCTCTGCTTCAAATAGAGAATTCCATTTTCATTTTCTGCCTTGTACAATGTACAATCAATTATCTGGAGAGGCCTTTTAAATTACACAACATACCAGACAGATGAGCTAGGCATGCAGCTGGAAAAGAACCTACAACAGGCCTTTTTGTTTCCACACCATAACCTATTACTCATTTCATGTGCGGTGGAAATGAATACGGACCGCGTAACGGCTTTGAAATGTGTCTAAATTTGACAATTCAAGAGAAATTTTCAAACAGCCCTTTCATCTTCTCTGTAATCATTTGCTTATTCATGTGAAAATAATAACTCAATTTTCATTCCCTTCCACGGCCGTGCGCTCCTTTTTTCATATTTACGCTTAACTGAAGAGACATTTGCAAATCACCATGGATTTATTGGCTTTTAGGGATAAAAATAAGCACACGGTTTCTATAAGAACAAAACTGCGGCATGCACTGGCCCATTGCATATTGGTTTCTAAGACGTGATAGGAAAACATTTCCACTGCAGCTGCTCTGTGCACAAAATGTCTTGTCGATTAACAAAAAAAAGAGAGAGAGAGCACTGTCATGATTTCCCCCACAATTCATCTCTTTCAAATTGATTTGTGAACAAAACTCAGAGGGAGCTTATGGAAAATGGAACTGGGGGAAACCTTGTGTTCTGCTGTCCAGAGATCCTCAGAAAATAACAGAATCGGGCACAGCTTATAAATCGTCTGCAGTCAGTCAGGCAGACAAATAGCATTTGATTTCCATGCTGTACTGCAACGGTCAGAGCTTCCAAATCAGCCCAAATAATTATGATAAAACCAGCTGCTCCTGACAGCGATATTCTCACACGTCTGTGACAGCTTATTTGTTGAGAAGAGGAAAGGCACCCTGCCTGAAGTGGTCTGTCATGGTTGTTCTTCCAGCCAACTTTTTAGGGACCAGGCATGTATTGTATCTGTATTATTATTCTGCATTTTCTGCACTCAACTCTAGCCCTAAGAAACCAAGCACACTGGACAGGAATATACACTACTTGTGATGTTTTTGAAAGAAGTTCTTCTGCTCCCCAAGTCTGCATTTATTTGATCAAAAAATACACTAGTAATATTGTGAAATATTATAACAATTTAAGAGAACGGTTGTCTATTTTAATATATATTTAAATATTTTTTTTCACATTCACAAAGCTGAATTTTCAGCATCATTACTGCAATCTTCAGTGTCACACGATACTTCAGAAATCATGCTTCTTATTATCAATGTTGAAAACAGGTTTTGCTGCTTTATATTTTATGGAAACTGTTACACACTACCATTCAAAAGTTTGGAGTAAGAAAAAGATAATTTTCAGCAAGGACGTGCTTGTTTTTTACAAAATATTAAGCAAAAATGTTAAGCCAACATTAATATTCCAACATTGATAATAATAATAATAACCATTATAAATAATTGAGTGCCAATAACATTTGATAATAGAGCAGCAAATCAGCCTATTAGAATGATTTCTAAAGGATCATGTGACACTGAAAACTGGAGAATTGATGCTGAAAATTCAGCTTTGCCATCACAGGAATATATTACATTTTTTTTATATTGTATTTGTTGTATTGTAATATTGTATTGTTATTTTTTTTATTTGTAATAATATTTCACAGTATTACTGTTTTTGTTGAGCCTTCATGAGCATAAGAGACTTCTTTCCCAAAAAAAAAAAAAAAAATCTAAGTTCAAAAATCATTCCAAATGGGTAATGTACCTAAGGCCAATTTTGGTACTACTAGTCACTCTATGTCACCAAAATGTTTTAGCCCCACTGGAGGTTTTAACGACAGACAATTCTGCTATAGATGTGCTTGGCACTGTAAATTTGTGTGTTGCTTCTAAACAGGCTACAAGGACAATGACAGACTGACCGGCTCTGAGGTTTTAGCTGAGGCGTCCTTTTCGCTCCGAGGTTTTTGTTCGTCCTTTGGCCGCTTCATGGCCGTCATCTTTGTTTTTACAATGCCCTCCTGAGCACTTCCCTCTTGTTTGCGGGGTTTGACGGGTGGAAGGGGTTTGTCTTCCTCTCCTTTAGTAAATCTCTCATAGGGTAGGATGAGCCTGAGGAAAAGGAGGAAGTGATACAGGTTAGCAGAATCAGACTGATTCATCATCTGTTTGCACTTCTATTACTTTAAACATTCCTGTCTTCTTCCTCAGCTGTTAATAATAATAACTGATAACATTGTTTCCTGAAGGCTTTATCTGTTATCCCAGACAAACTGAAATTGACTCGTGAAACAAAAAACAAAAAAACACCTCCTTCCGGTGAACCGATGTTACAGTAAATGTAGTTTTGTTCACAATAGATGTCTGTTTTTTCATATAGACACTTTTAACCCTATGGGCTTGTAGGAAATATACTCTCTTAAAATACACTTTTAAGAAAAACTCACTAGTTTATTTTTAACTTAATTTAGCTTTTAAATCACAACTCACCATTCATCATGTGATAGAAATTACTGTACATTCTTACATACATTAATACATCACTCAGGCTTATATTTAATTGCTGGAATTCAAATATAAATATTCATATTGCTAATTCTGCACAATATTTACTTGTGTCAAGAACGCTTTTCACTGACACTGTTGCTAACTTAAATGATCAAACAGACAAAAATTGGGGTTAGGGTGGACATGGCATAAAAAAAATGGCATTAAAAAAATTCACACAATAATTAATTGTTTGTTTACATCACTCTTTGTTTTGATTGTCATGGTAAATAAAAATAAAATAATCATTTTAGAGTGTAATGTCATATTTTAAAATAACATTTTCGAAATGTGTTATTGATCTGTAACCAATTCTTTCATGCATATGTTTAATTTTTTTTCTCTCGTAAATGTTTCTTTTTCTGTTACACTTGAATATACGTCACAATATGGAATAAAAGATCTGTCACTACTTCCGTTTCATTGCGACTTTACGTCAAAGGTAAAAACAATAAAATTTATATAAAAAAGGCAAAAATAAATAATAGTCATGTTAATAGTTTCCAAGAAAGTTTGTATGTTAGTACACAATCAGCAACTGGGGCATAAACGTGTGTTAACAGAATCAAAGCCAAGATGAGAGTAGATATGAAATTATGATTTACTTGACAATGTTATTGGGGATGGAGGATCGGCCTTTCCACTCTTGCAGTTTGAAGTTTTTATAATGTGTCTGATGTGATTAATGAGTCTGGCTGGGAACTTTTGGAGGCATGCGGAATTATAAATATATCCTCTCTAGTACACCATTCCTAATTCAAATACATTTCACATCTTGTGCATCACGAAACACGAATGCAAAAAAGGAGCAGCGGACAAAGCCAAACATAAATATGATGGAGACGGCTTAATGCGACAGACAGCTCTATTACAATTATTTGTGATTTTTTTTCTTTTCATTCCCTTCATTCTTGTTTAGTAAGATCTGTTGGTATCTCAAGAGGGATTCATCTGCTTTAGTTTGTAGCCGTGTGTTTACTCAACGCCGGGATGTTCGGGGCTCTCAGAGGCGGGACGCACTGAGCACGCTCAGACAGGGGTTGTGCGGGAAAACTATGCCGGCTGAGGTTTGGCGGCTGGCCAGTGGCAAAGCTAAGCAGGAGCCCAGAGGGAACATTCATCTTCAGATCCCATTACCAAAAGAGTTTAAACATGTTACAGCTGCTAAAAGTGGAAAACGGCTCGGTCCGTGCAGTCAAATCAAAATAGCAGGCAGCTGCCAAATACCTGATTCCCACTGTAATGTTTCACTTCATGTTTACATAATGGAGGTATAATAATGCACACAATGACTTATCTTGTTCACAGCTAATCCTCAGAAATCTCCCTCGTCTGGAACTAAAGGAGTTTTTTTCAAACCCCCGTAGAGTCCTTAGTGAGATTTAAGTGGGTCTTGTGATGGCCCAGTTTTAAACCGTGTGCAAAAGGTGACGTTGAATTTACCTAATATTCTCTTTTGAATAGCTGGAGGGAAAATTGCTATCAGATGTTACTGTTTTAATTTGCCTGAGTATGTCTGAGTACTTTTTTATGCGAGTGAGAGTTGAGATAAGAATGGAAATAGCCCCCCCCCCCCATCACAAGGTGAGAAGTCAGGGAATAAATCATGACGAATATCCCCACTCATTCTTGCCACATGACCATTTATGGGAATAACAAGTCACCGTTCCCTTCCCATTTCAGTTCACAGAGGGAAAAAAAAAACTGTAGAAACTCTTTCCTTGCAAGTTAGACTGTGGAGTGTTTCCTCAGAGGGAAAATGTTTTTAAGAGGTTGAGGGCGTCTGTGAGATTTAAATTTTTGTTATTTTCATTGAGCTCAGCAGCTGGCAGATAGACAGAGTTATAACTCCATTTCATACAGACGGTAAAGGGCACGATGCCAAGAACAGGAAATATGCAATTAAATGTCCCTTTATGAGAGAGAGATAGAGCTAAGCAAACACAGAGATTCAGTTTCAACACTGGTAGGGATATAGATGTACATGTACACACACATTGCTAATTTTGCAATCTTTATGCATTCAAGGTTTTTCTTGCAAATCTTCAGGGCATTATGGTTGGATCGATACCAAAATGTTGGCTTTGATACTAAAATGATACTTCAGACAACCAAATAAACAGCCTAAGGTCACTGATGAAATAAAACAAGGATTGGTAAATGTCAACAATATGTGACCCTGGACCACAAAAACAGTCTTAAGTGTCAATTTTTCAAAATTGTTTACTCAGTTGCTGAATAAATAAGTTTTTCCATTGATGTATGGTTTGTTAGGATCTGACAAAATTTGGCCGAGATACAACTATTTGAAAATCTGGAATCAGAGGGTGCATAAAATCAAAATATTGAGGAAATCGCCTTTAAAGTTGTCCAAATGAAGTTCTTAGCAACACATATTACAAATCATCAATTAAGTTTTTATATATTTACGGTAGGAAATTTACAAAATATCTTCATGGAACATGATCTTTACTTAATATCCTAATGATTTTTGGCATAAAAGAAAAATCGATAATTTTGACCCATACAATGTATTTTTGGCTATTGCTACAAATATACCCCAGCAACTTAAGACTGGTTTTGTGGTCCAGGGTCACATATGTGATCAGTCTTTTTTTGTTGTTAATGCACAATCATTTTTTTAAAGCAAAGAAAAATCAGTATGTAAGTGTTCTGCAATTCATATTTTTTTTTTTATTATTATTTTGTTTCCACTACACCACCTAACTCTGCTGTATACAAGTGATATGCAATTATATCTACCACCTGAAAGAAACCTGGTCTCATAAAAATACGTACCTTGCTGCACGTTTCACCGCAGTTTCAAAGAGAAATGTCCACTGAGTGGCGCTAAAACATGGGTTCAATACGTAAACCCTGGCACGTTTTTATTACGTTGATATAGGTACGTATTACTGTGTTTTTATTGCATTGCTTGCAGCGGTTCAGAATTCAAATATCGGGACTGTCGCTAAAAGTTAATGCTGTATCGTGTTGGAAATATGCCCTACACCAATTCCAACCCTAAGTCTACCCGTTAGTGTTAACAAATGCAAAACTGATATAAAAACGTATTTGTAGACGCAAACGGGCCATTTCAACTTCCTTTTACGCAGATTTGAACTGCTTTGTCGAACCATGGGATTCAAACCGGAGCTCCTCACCTCTCATGTACGTCTCCGTACTCCGTGAGCTACCGAACAAACCTACCGTCTATGAAAACCCATTGATATGAAGCTGGATATGTGTGATGCTAACATTCAAAAGCAGCAGTTTTCAAATCTCCCAGCATATTAATATTGTTTTGAAGTCATAACATGATATTCTTCAAGTAATTGTGCGAAAATTATGCTTTATTAATCGAAACTCTGTAAATTTGTGTGAAAAGGAATAAAAGGCGTCGGAGTTTTACTGCCTCTAGTGTTCATTTCTTTTGGAAACTGCAGTGATATGTACTTATAGGTACGTATTTCGCATCTCGCTAAAAAGTGTCCCCAGGTACGTTTATGCCATGAGACCAGGTAAAAATTCCCATATTTTTATTAGAAAAATCCAAATTCAGGCCATTTTTTTAATTATACTATATAAAAGGATAACATATATAACATGGGTATACCTGAAATTTGATTTCAGAAAATATTAAAAATATTTTTTCTTTTTTTTTTTTAACTGATTCTCACTGCTGGTTTTTGCTGAGTAAAATTATCTAAAATTTGCTGGAATTCACGTTTTGATTATAAAAATCCAAATTCAGTACAGTGTTTTAAATTAATACAATATAAAAGGACAACATATTTAACATGGGTCTACCTGCAATTTGATTTCATAAAATAATTTAAAAAGTATTAAAAAACTTTTTTTTTTTCTTAAATATTGATTCTCGTTACTGCTTTTGTAGATGTTTTCTTGCACTGTCGCCTATAACTTTGGGTGCAACAAAGTATAAAATAATGTCATTTGACATCAAATGAAAACATGATAAGCAATACTTATATTACATTCAGTAGTAATATTACATGCAATCCCAAAAAGCTGCAAGACAGAAAGCACATCAAGGACAGGAAGTAGGTTTTCCAAGAAAAGAGCAGGACCACTGACAGGGCCGGCCTTCAAAATAAAAATAAACAAATGGAAAAAGGTGAATGCATCATTTTGTCACAAATGGTGTGGTGGGATACATTTTGCTGGGTAATGAACCAAAAACCTCTTTGATGGTCTGAGCGTGTACTCACTGTGAGAGTACAAAGAAGTGCCACAAGAGCGATCCATTTACAGGACTATTTCCCCTCATGTGGCTGGAAACGAGGCTCATCCCCCTTCCTGTCCCCATTCCAAACATCTCGACAAAGACTGAATACATCCGTGAACCCGAGTTTAACCGAACAGAACCGCTGCCAGTAATGTACAAGTGTCATGCTGAGTTTTTCTCCCCATCAGACTTCACTTGTCAGTCCATTACAACTGTCCAAAGCTTCACTGAAGACAGACCACTTCTGAAGCCATGGGACTCCTCTTTGAACCTCTCGCTTATAAAACTGACTATGCAATTACATTTTAACTCATATCAGGCTCTACGAGACATTTGAAGCATTTTTTTTTTTTAAATCAGCAAACAGATAGATCGTTTTTAACCTTCACAAAAACATTTGCATCCCCTTTTAGAGCAACTTTTCAAGTCATGAAAACGAATCAGGCCACAGTTTCGAGAGCTGTCTGTAATCATAAGCTCTGCTGAAGTTATTTTAGTTCCTCTATCCAGCGCACTGACTGCAACAGTTCATTTTTAGGCCAGATCAACATGTTTTGCAGACTCTGGCTGGGCTCAGGTGTTCTCAAAGCCTCCGTCTCAGCCGCCGCTTCTGTGATGGAGCAGGAAGCGGCTGCTTATTTATATGAAGACTGGGCATTTACTCATCACCACCTGCAGATTAAGTTGTGCATATACTCACATTCATATGCCATTTAAAACCTAGCACTCTTAACTGAGGCCCACTTTTCTGGCTTCCTTTTATGGCCCCGTCAAAGAAAGCAGATGAGGGCTGGAATATTAATATACAGTTCATATCATCTGCACGTATTTGAAAATTATATTTAATGTGCTGCAGCCACATATTTTCTCCATCTGGCTAAAATAAAATGATGTTATTCATGAATAGGTTGCGTGTGAAGTTCCATGTGAATTTTATCTGTAACATAAGCATGAAGATATTGAATAAAATGAGTTTGGATAAAATGTTCTCAAATTAAGAAGAGGAATCATAAAGAAAGACCACAAGTACACTTAGAAATTGCTAGTAAATTTCACAAGTTAATAATATATTTACAACTTCTATTTACAACTATGATATGCTGTTTGTTGGTTGCAGATCCTTCTCCATTTTTGCGTGAACATTTGTCCTTGAGTACAAGTACTTACCCCAGATAACACTATAAAGTTCAACTTAAAAACTGCCTGAACAAATGAATAATTTATTTTAGAAATCCAGACTTGGGTTATGTGTCACCTTGAGCCTGTTCAAAAGAATCTTATAGACCGCCAAGCCATCGAAAACATCATTTTTACAGACAAGTGCTTTTTTTATAGCCGTTTAAAGTAGTGCATTTAATATGAACACCTTAATTTGTCCAAAAAAATTCAGTCACAAAGTGACTTTGCTGTGCAAACGGCCTCCTTGTCATTAATTCAGATGCATAATTGCTTTACGAATTGTGAGGAGAATATAGCCTCCTGTATAATGTGGGCAGATAAGGGCATCATCACAGAGATAGCAGGCTGCTGAAAACCACGACGGTGCACCCGTACACTTTTGTCTGTGCACACTCCTCTCCGTTGGGAAGACTGCTGAGTGGGTAATAAGATTGTGTTGCAGCATCACCCCCCCCCCCCCCCCATCCTTATATAACACTAATTTCCATAATAAGCAACTCAGAGAACACCGGACTGTTAAAATTAATCATACTTAAAGAACGCAACAATTATACAAAGACCAGTATTTATGCTCCGCTGAGGTACTGTTTTTCCTGCCACCCTTGCCCGGGGATGTGTTCCACATAAGAGACGTGGGCCATTGGAAAGCTGTGCTTATAAAAATCAAGTGGGGCAAAGAGTAAATGCAGATGTGACCATGGTTATGTAACTCTTACTGGAAGTTGATGTAAACGATGAACGGTGTATTATTTCCTAGCAGGGTGCTGTAGGAGAAGGTAATCTACAGTTTGTGTTTTGCAATTTCCTGTGCAGCGGTGGCTGGTGGGATTATGCAGGAAGAAGCTGTGCTGAGGTCAGTGGGGCTTTCCTGTATAGAGAACTGGCATTTCTGCATGTAATAGGGGAACCGTGAGGGCCTTGCTCTTGCCAGCCTTACAACTTCATTTGCTGCAGCTCTTAACCGCAACCACATGACCAGGGAGCGGAACTGAAAACCCTGCCGGCTTGCGCCTGATCACAGTAAACTTGAGGTCAATATTAGACACCGACTGGTATCGAGGTTGTACGCAGCTGTATGCAATCGCACAGATGGATGGTATTAAAAAGACACCTATCTAAATTTGTACGACAGACCTCATTACAACTACCAGCTGAATTACTCTAAATATAATGGCGGTAGCTGCGGTGTGAATTGAAACTGCCTAGAGTGGAAATTGCTCTTGAGACTTAATGTAGTTCTCAGTTGTGTTTCACTTAAGTATCTAGGAGAAATAAAAATAGACAAAATGAGTCAATTGTCGACATAAAGTAAGAGTATAGATCTGTACAATAAACAAGAATACAATAGCTCAAATTCCTTAATGTTTTATGTCAATTTCAAATGAATCAAGAAAAAAAATGTGTCTTTCCTTACATTGTTACAAAACTCTAAAAACATACCTATACATACAATTGAACACGAGTGGTAGTAAAACACCAACAACTTTTACTCCTTTTGACACAAATTACTATCACAGGGCAGATTATCAATTAATAACTACTTATTTTTGCATGGATCCTTACACAGTACTATGTTATGACCTCAAAACACTTTATAATGTATCACGTAACCAGCTCCATATGTATGGTTCTTCTAATGTAGTAAACTTGCTCCGTAGCTCACCTGGTATAGCACTGTATTTGTGAGGTCACGATAAAAGAGCACAAAGATTGTACAATTAAGTTAAAATGACATGGATGTTTCAGGGGAAGTGCTTTATCTTGCATTTGCTATAGCTAACGCTGTTGGATGGGGGTTTTGTGGTGATACATTATTTTCAAATTTGATCGAGCAGTAACAATAATAACAACAACCAATAAAATAAAACGTTGCCAGATTCATGTTCATCTGTCTTGGATAAAACTGAACACCATTTTAGTGTCACTCACTGGACATTTCACTGTGTTGCGAAACATGCAAGAAACAACATAATTTCATTTTGCAGAAATGTTGCCACAGACATATTTTACCAAAGAGCCTGGGTTGAAATTATTTCATTTTTCAAATTGCGAGAGTTCATATGAAATTTTCTGATTTTTGCTTGCAGTTCTTGGTGTATGGCCAATCAGAAAACAATTTGAGACTCAAATTGCAGTCTAAAAGAAACAAGTGAGATATTAAAGAGATCTTACTGAGCTGAGGGAACTAAAAGTCTAATTGAATTTCTTCCACATTTATCACCGGTATATATAAAGATGTTCTCTGAAGAGTGAGTCATTCGGGTTGGGAGATATTTTCCCCTTTTCTTTCTAACTCGTAGAGCAAATGACTAATATTTAACACGACACTCCTGTGAGCGCGGGTGCCGCTATTAGAACAACATCCTGCAATCAATACTCAGGTTTCCTCTGCCAACTGAAATAGCTCATGCACAAATAGCTCTGTTGATTTACATAAGCATTACATAATGCAATAGACATGCATTTGAAGAAACACATTTGGACATCCAGTGTTGCCACAGCAACGGAAAAATATACAAGTATGAATGTATCAGAAATAAAGTGCGAGTTCAAATATACCAATGTATCATCATGTAAACTGACACTTGATAGACGTGGGTGGCTTCAGGTTTTAAACAAGTATTAAATCATTATTAATGTGATTTGATTCCAGGAAATTCCAGTGCATAAATTCTCACAGCATAATAAAAATAAATATGACACAGGCAGCAGTCGGGTGAATTGCATGAAAATGTCTAGAATGTCTGGGTCATATTTTTATTGTGCTTTGTACAAAAAAATTAATTAATTAATTTATTTATACATTGTGGCATTTTCATGACAACTGAACAAATTTTCAAAACTTTACTGTAATGGGTAAAGATATTTTTAATTGTTTTATTTATTGTTTTTATATTTTTATATTAAATATTTCATATGTTTTTAAATACATTATACACATTTTTAAAGAATTAAAAATGTAAATAAATGTATTAAATTTAAATAAAAACATTACTTATTTACATTACTTGCTAATTATTATGAGAATAACCATTTAGAATAATGAAGTAAAACAAAAGAAAAAATGACAAGTAAAAATGTCAAAAAGGAATTTTGTGCAAACTTGATCTTTTAAAGATTTAAAAGATTTACAGTTTTTCTACAAGCTCGGCACTGTTCAAGCTGCACTTCCGCTTCTTGGTCACAAGATGGCGTAATACCCAGCTGTGAGAGGCCCACAAAACAGGAAGTAAAACATTACACTAAGAATCACAACCTCAACTGTTTCAAGTCTATTTTTAGCATGTTTGTGTTTGAGTGCTCTCGCTCACAGAGAGCTGCTCTCATCTCGCCCAGCACCCCTCAGGCCACATACCGAAATAACTAAGACAAATGGTTGTTGACATCAACAATTTCATTTTCTCATTCATCTCATTCCACCGCTTTGGTGTTGGGGAGACGTGCCCGGGATCTGACATTACAGCTTATTAAACAAGCCGTCTGATGGAGCCTTGAGTTTACTTCCATAGAAGTGGCCCTAATGAGTGCTTGCCGAAATGCCACGTACCGTAAATTCTGACCACAGCCGCAGTAAACGACACACACGGCTAGATGGCAGATCAGCAGGTTTCAATGCCAAATGAACGTTAAACAAACAACCAGAGGCCTGTTATTGGACATAATAGAGGTTAAGGCCGAGAAAACTGACCTCAAAACAGCACGTCCGTAATCACATCTGTACAAGCCGGGATCAAACCTACCTCTTTAAAAAGGGGAAATAATTTCAAGTACTTTTTCTGCTTTTCTCCGCAGGGGCAAACAGCAAATTAATCATAGAGACGGACCAGGAGAGAGAATGTGAGGCCGCGTGCGCGCGTGTGTGTGTGGGAGAGAAAAAAAACGGACATTGTTCCCTTAGCTTCGCAGGACGTCTGAAAGGTTTTGTGGAGAAGTCGACCCTTGAACTAATCCAGATTCACACAGTTAAACAGAGAAGGGAAGGAAGGCAAAAACAGACCTTTTGTCATTCCTGGCCTTTAGACCTGAAATTACCTCACTAACTCCCTTCAGGCTAAAACCCATTAACGTTCAAAAGCCAGCTTTAATTATTAAATGCTCTAAATAATGCGCCATGAGAGCCGTGTTTTTGTAGTGTACGTCGTTTGTACAGACACATCCTCCCTGCGAAATATTTTATTGTTGGGATTCGCTCTGTGATGCGGCTGAAATGAAAGCCACATTCCTGGGTAGTGATTTACAGACTTTAAATTAGAGGCCTGAGCTTGAACGCTGCTCAATCTTTAACCCAACATAAACACAGCACTTATTCTCTCAGCACAATATCAAGTGATAAAGCATAAATAAGCTGTACGTGGAGAAAGAAACTACATCAACAAGGTGCTTGTTCCAAAACAAAGCCTTAAAAAAAGCTTCTAAACTCCACACTATAAATACTCAGGGAAACTGGAAGTACTGGACGAGCAGAGACTAACCTTCAGAAATGTCTAACATAAGTCAGCGACGTATTTTAGGGCCTTCTAAATGAGGAACTTACAAACATTTTTATCTTTGTTGTCAATGTCTGTCACTTGGTTTATATATTTCTACTGGGAAGCTCCACAGTCCTGCTCCTCATAACTAAACATTAAATTATTTTTTTGTTCATTTTACAACTGTTAATAACAATTCTGATATTACAGCAAGACTAATATGCCACTGAAATGTTAAATAAAAAATATTAATATTAATAACTGAAGATAATAACTTAAAGGGTTAGTTCACCCAAAAATGAAAATTAGCCCGTGATTGATATCCTAGTTATATTAAAAATGATCCTTGCTCTTCCAAGCTTTATAATGGCAGTAAGCAGGTGTTTTTTTTCCAACAGTCCAAAAGACGTCAAATAAAGCACATCCATCCATAATAAAACATGCCTCACATTGCTCCGGGGGGGTGAATAAGGGCCTCCTGTAGCGAATCGATGCATTTTCGTAAGAAAATGATCAATATTTAAAACGTTATAAATACTTTTCTCTCTCTTCCGCTGACTGTCATACATGCAAACCGTTCCGGGCGGATGAGGTAGGACGTATGCAAGCAAAGTTTCCTTACTTTAGCAAAGGAAAACCAGTCTCCACTAATCACCGGCGCGTGCGCTGCGCATACGTCCTACGTCATCCGCCCGGAACGGCTTCCGCCGACAACAGTTAGCGGAAGTGAGAGAAAACGCATCGATTCGCTACAGGAGGCCTTTATTCACCCCCTGGAGCTGTGTGAGGCACATTTTATTATAGATGGATTCACTTTATTTAACGTCTTTCGGAATGTTGAACAGAAACACCCACCCACTGCCATTATAAAACTTGGAAGAGCCAGGACAATTTTTAATATAACTCTGATTGGACTCGTCTGAAAGAAGAAAGTCACCTAGGATGCCTTGAGGGTGAGTCAATCACGGGCTAATTTTCATTTTTGGGTGAACTATCCCTTTAAGATAAATAGCATATGTGTACATTAATACCTTGCCAAGACAGCCATTTTGATTCATATACTGTGTACACATGAGAGTACAAAAGCAGCCGTCAGCTAGTCAGACAGCCCTCTTGTATCAAATCAATAGAAAGAGTGATACTGTTTGATTTCTTAATATCCATTTTTGTAAGTACCTCAGAGCATTATCTTCATTGAGAAATATTATGCTGACAATGTGCTGGTTGAAAATGCAGCGTTTGTCTCGTTAAAGCAAGAACACGATGGAATCTTAGTAGGGCAAATGAGCCTGTAAATCGACATGCAAATTGCGATGATAAACTAATTAGATCAATCAGGGATTTAATTAGGTTTTGTCAGCTTTCACAACCACAATGTCACACCACAGCTCCCTTCCACTAGGTAAATACAGCCAAATGGTGTAAATACAGATAAACGACTAATCATAAATAGATGTGGATCAATGATTGGCATTTCTAAGAACCCAAATCTTTATAGTCTGACATTCAAGAGAACGCGCAGCAGTGATATCGCTGGATTATGCGGTGCTCTTGCTAATGATTCGAGGGATAATAAATGCATATTGCTATTGTTTACTACAGCTGCAGTCTCAAATGAAGCTCCGATCTCTCGGGGGACAAAAACAGCTGATGCAATGCTCTCTGGGAAAAAAACCTTCCTTCAAAGCCAGATCATTAAACTCCACTTAAAGGGCTTGCATTAAAATCTGTCATACTGGCTAGAGGTTCAAGGATGAGTTCTGTGAAGCGTGACTTGTTTGAATTTAGAGCAAACATTAATTCTAGTGGGGGATACGAAAATCAATAATCAAGCACTGCGAGGTTCTCGCATTGTGCTAGAAATCCCACAATGCAACGGCTATGTTTGGAATAGCATACTAACATGCTATTTTCACTATTGCAAAATATGCACATTTTCTGTTTGCATGAAATTAAGAAGTATGCAAAAATTGTATTTTCAATCAATTTTACTATGAAAAATGCATACTAATAATAATTCAAATAATAACATTATAATTGGTTGACTTTTGCTATATTAAATATGCAACTTAATACTGCTTTTCATTTGTCATTACATAATGCATACACACAATAGGCAGTATGCTGTATTTATTGCATGGCATTCAGTAACTAGTAAGTTGGCATTCCATTCCAAGCCAATGAATGCACCTATCAGTAGTTTTTTATATTGCAAGATAATATTTGTACATGCACTGCAAATATTATTCAAACATTATGCAAATCCGCATGCATCCTGAATTGGTTAGTTCTGCAGGCGGCGAGTGCAGTGAGAAACAGTCTGTAGAGTTTTTTTTTTGTTTTTTTTTAAATGGAAAGTAGAAATTCACACAGCAACAAAATGGACCTGCAGCAAGAGGACTAAAGTTGCTCAACAAGGTTTCGGAATGCTGTTCTTGCAGAAGTATTCACGAGCAGAACGTTTTTGGAACAAAGATCTCTCTCTGGGAAGAGGAGGATTAAATAAATAACCAGGGCCAGATTGATCAGTGCCACTGACCTATATAATTAAAAAGCAGAGAGGTGGGGGGGAAAGCGGAGGATGGGCTGGAATGCCGCAGTCTCTCTCAAGGTTATTGATGTCATATTTTCTGACCTAATTTGTAATCTACATTTGTTTCTCTCCCCCCACAACATACATAGTAGCCAAAAGCTAATCAGATAATACAGCAAGTATAATTAGCAGCAGTTGGAGAACACACAGAAATGAAAATTCTGTCGATTTACGCATCCTCATGTGGTTACAAACTTGTATGAATTAATTTATTCTGTGGAACAAAAAAGGTGAATTTTTGAAAAATATCTTGGCTGCTCTTTTCCATATAATGAAAGTTAAAATAAATAAATAAATAAATAGATATAATAAAATAAATATATGAACTGACAATGATCACGTCAAAAAAGTAGTCCATATCAGGGTTATTATTATCATTAACTAAAAATATATTACATAAAATATTAGGTTTTGTTGATTGAAATAAAGCTGAAATAAAATATAATAAATATAACATGAAAAACTTTCAACAAAAATGGCAACTAACTAAAATAAGTTTAAGATGAAACACTAAAATTATTAACTTTAAATAAATCAAAATTAAAACTGAAATAATTAATATTTTTAAAAACTAATAAAAATGACAAATGCACATACAATTACAAAGAATTTAACTAAAAATTTAAAACTGAAAATATAAAAATAAAATCTAATTCAAAATATTAATAAAATCTATAATAGGCATAGGCAGAAATTATGTTGCAATTTTAATTTTCATTAACATCAACGGCAATTTTTCATCAATTTCAATTGTTTTGTAGTCATCATTCAAGCTATCACATGATTTTATAACACTTCTATTGCGATTTTCTAGAGTATGGAACCTTTAAACTCTATTCACTTTCACTATATGGAAAAGAGCAGCCAGTACATTCTTACAAAATTCTCCTGTTGTGTACAACAGAAGGAATAAAGTCATACAAGTTACAAGTAAATGATGACTATTTTTGGGTTAAGTATTCCTTTTAATAATTATTGTAAACTGTAGTTTTTCTAAAAAGAACATGGCTGCACTTAAAGCAACGCACCACGTGATCAGAATGTACTTTTGTTCATCAGCTTCATGCCTCATTCATGACTTTGCAAGCTTTCTTCAACCGATAGAGTGCCTGCAGACTGCTTTCTAAGATGAGTAATTCCACACAAAGTCAGTTTAGTCGGCTGCCCTTCAAAGGGTGGGGAAGTACTTAACAGAAATCTTTTAAGAACTTGGTTTTACCCCGAGTAGGGAGGGAGAAAAAAAGAAACACACACACACACGCACACGAGATCAAGGCATATTCAGCTTGTTTTGCAGAAGTGAGGTCACTCATAAAAAAACTCAGACATCTTCATTCCCATCTGTGACTGGGGCTGCACTTGGCAGTGGCCCTGCAAAAGAGCTCCCATGAAAAGCCACTTGAGTTGGGCTCCAAAGAGCAGAGCTTGTAGCTGAACAAAAGGTAGCTCGTCCCGAGGCATGAAACCGTAGACGAGCCGGGACATAATGCCATGCGTCATTGCGGCTGAAACGGCCTTTCACTCGCAAACGACGTACAGAATGGCTTCATTTGCTGGGCAAATTAATTCAATTAATTACTCTTGGTAGCAGCTGCACAAGTGGACACATCAGCACATCCCTGTCTGTTTGATCAAGGTTATAACATCAGATTTTGGCAGCCTATTATTCATTGAACAGATACATTATTGGTGGCTATTGACTCAGCACTAAGTCTGACGGTGGAGCGCTGCCAGGAACACAATCCCTGCCAACTCCACCTGCCGGGGCCTCACTAAACCCCTCGATGAGCCAGCCGGAAGAAAGAGACATGTCACACAAACCTTAAAGGTCAAACTGAATAGCTTTAAGAGCAAATACAATAACACTGTCTCCCCCTGCCTCCAAACCATTAAGAATAAGCACAAACCCATGCCAAAACCTGCCCTACTTGCAGCATTTCAAACAGTTCTTCGCAAAGTTTCATATAACACTTCGCAGACATAGTCATTTAATCCATTTAATTTATTACAGTAATAAAAGTAATTTCATTTTAATTTGATTTAAATAATAATAATCCCAGTAAAGATATGTAACATTACTTAAAATATCAATTGTTTATATATATATATATATATATATATATATATATTTTTTTTTTAAATAACCATCTGACATTTATTTTGTGGTATCAGTATTTTCAATATTGTTTTATTATTTTAATTTTATTTTCTTTACTTGCTTGGGACATGTCCTGTTGACAATATCAATTTCTAATTTTTAATTTATCTTAATTTTGATGAACCAAGACCTTTTAGTCTGTGTGAACAAAACATTACTTGTAGCATGACTGACTTCCAATAATCACCATAAGCTTTTTGCTTTGTTCTTTTTGATTTGAAACAACGTCTTAGATTTCAAATTTTAATGATGAAATTCAAACAAATACGGAGCTAACTAGAACAGATGATCTCTTCCTCTTTATTACTAGTTACAGCACAAAATAACTAAACATCTGAAGGTTTGTTGAAAGAAAAAGTACAACTTAGTGAAATCGTGTCTTGTGTAATCCATTAATCAATATTTTAACGTCAAAAAGAATAAATAGCTAGTAAACAATGGAATGTAATGTTGCAGTTACCACAGGAAAGCCATTCAGTTTCCATAGTGTGCAGAAAGGATAAATGTATGCACTGTATTACTTCATTATATTTTTATTTAACCCAGTTAGTTATGTCTTATTTAATGTGTGTTTGCATAAATCCACCATGAAAGCATGTTATAATAGCCATTGTTTAAATGTTTAAATTTCAACAACAAATTGAAGTAGACATGTGATTAAAAAGTTGATAAAAACTGCCTTGTATGCAGTTTAAATGTTTCTATACTACTCAGGTTTTATTTGATCGTTGACTATTAAATACATTTAAAAAAAATTTATTAAAAAATAAACTTTATTTTTAGATTTCAGTTTTTAGTTAATGAAAACTTTAATTCCGTTTTTCACACTTTGTTCTGGATCCTTAGTCAAGGGAACCAGAGAAAATAAAAACAGTTAAGTAGGACAACGTGAAACTTTGAATATTATAAAAACATCATTTGTTTTGAATCTGCAGAAATCCGCTGAGCTTTCTTTGAGTTGTGCAGACACAGCTTTCATGTGGGGCTGCTAATAATATGGGGTGTAAATAATGAAATCAACAGCAGGGTCAGTGCATGTATTTTAATGGGCACATCCTATCATGCATAAGCATACTAAAGAGCAGAATTTCACAGAAAGATTTCTGCAGAATGGCCTGTTTTTTTTTTTTTTTTTTTTTAATGAAATGTTTTGTCTAAATATTTATTCAGCCACCAACAGAAGTTTAATACTCTGCATCGTTTAACATCAGTTCGACAGAAATCTGCAGATTCTTCCCAAAATCATCACTGGCTAATGAGGAAACAAAAAGACCAACCTCTCATAGTGTCTTCGTGTGCATGTGGCGGCGCTGGTGCTTCCCGGGTTGCCGCCCAGTTCATCATATACATTTTTCCACTGTCGGCGCGCTGTGATCTGAAACGAGAAGTGGAAGTTTATTATGAGTGACAAGGACGTTCATGTAATGGATGTGTGCATGAAGCAGAAATGAAATGAACACTGATATTAGCATTCCACTATTCGTGCATTCAACATTTATGTTGGCCTTTCTTTATTGTGGAATGATGAAAATAAGAGAGTCACTTGATGCATATTAAACAGATCCCGTAAGCTTTATACTTATTAAACGACACCGAGCGCATGATGTCCCACGCAAGGTCATAAGATTGAGCATTGATGTATGCAGACTCTTAACCGAAAAGAAAAAACGAAAACACATACTCGATTAACATAATTCACATACACAGCGATTAATATTCATGAGAGACCTTTAGTGCATTCACCGTACGAGGGTTAAAAGATTTTTAATGGCCGTTTCCTGCAGCTAATGGCTGCCTCTCTCAATAAAATGCATTCTGTGGAAAACCACATGCATCAAGTGCTGGGAAATTAATGCATGTGCGATTTAGTCACAAATAAGTACAATATTCTCACAGTGTTGCGGACTACAGTATGACCCGATGTCCACGGAGACCTAATCACGCTTCGATTGTAGAAACACTTCAATTAAAATACCGCCGACCATGTGCTCTACTTTCCTTCAGTAACTTGACTCATTGAGTAGGGCATCTGCCGTCTCCTCTGGCGTTTAATGAAGCGTTTGCAGTTTTGACAGCATGAGAACAGAATCGCCCCTGTGGCCTCCACTGCCTTCTCTAAACTCCCTCAGTCATAATAGCCCTTGACTGCTGTTAGTTTTAGCATGGCCTTTGTGTACGAGGCTGGTTTTTGGGTCCGGAGTACAGTTGCGGTTTCAAAACACAGTTGAGTACAGTTCAACCTCAAGAGAGGAGTTTAATCTGATCTTTTTGAGCAATGTGAATGTTTCCAATGACATCATGGCTCCTCTTGCACAATGATTTTCATTACAGATGTCATCTGCATTTAAAGCCAAGCTTTCTGTGGCAAAGACAATGTGAGGAGCCAGGGGACATGAAAATGACTGAGAAAGGCAGGCAGCGGTATCAATACGCCAGATGAAAAGCGCAAAGAAGTGGCTTCCTGTTTGCTCTTAATCTAAACAGCTTCAGCACTGATGAATGAACGCCGAAAATATCGAATGGCTGGTCGCGCAGAAGGGACTTTAATGTTTTCACCATACTTTCGCAGAGCAGATGTCAGATAAGCTGCCAAGTGAATTCCCTTTATTGCGCACTTCGCTTGTTGCACAATAATGGTCCCTTAAGAGCCTAAACATGGGAAGTGAACAGGCCCCAACCAATTTCCTCAACCGCAAAAGGGTTACACGTGTTTTCCACTTGTAGATTTTATAACAACTGCGAGCGATCTGGCCAAATTTGGATCTGAGAGAGTTCCGCATCCAGGCCAGAGTCTAGTAAACACATATTACACGGCAGGCCGGAAAAAAACCAAACTCTTGTTTTTCAGGAATCTTTCAGAGCCAAAGGAAAAAGCGTGCTGCCAACGGCACTGGATTTCAAACAAATCGTGTAAACACTCACCACCTCGTATCCTCCCAGTTTCTGAGCCGCTTGAAACATAGTCCAAAGGTTTACTGTAAGAAGGATAACAAGGATGACGATTAGTTCCACAGGAGAGCGGAGGGAAGCGTTCACATCGGCCATATTCGGAATAGCATACTACTGTAGTGTACACTGCACATGTTATGAGAATTTTCCCGGCACGGAACAGCCGGATGACCTGCTGTATGCAAAAATGTGCAGTATGACTTACTGTATCCCACAATGCAATGTACTCAACTTTCAACTTTAAGTGTGGTCATGTAATTACAGCCATGTTTTTTAACATCCCATTTAACTCATTATTTGAACCGACTGCTAGAAGGTAAAACAGTTTTACACTAAATTAAATTAAAAAGGGCAAAATCGTTTCATTTTGGAAATGATAATTGGACGCCACTTGCATGCAAAAATAATGAGGTCATGTGGCATCAATGTAACATATTACTGTTTAAAATTGTCAGTTGAAGTCAGTCCTATTTGTATAGTGCTTTTCACAATACACATAATCCCAAAGCAGCTTTACAGAAAATTATGATGCTAATCTTTATAATATCTTAATATCTTCAGGCCTTAAAACTGCATTTAGCAGATTACAGCTGGGCAATTATACATTACATCTCGAGATGATATAAACAATCAAGCAGTTGAGATTTGCTACAGTATATATATATATATATATATATATATATATATAGTAATGCCTAGTTTTTACTAACTACTTTTAAAAAAATAGTAGGCAGTACTGTACGCTCTTACAGAAAAAGGTTCTTTGTTTCAATCTTTGGTTCCATGAAGAACCTTTAACATCCATGGAAACTTTCCATTGCAGAAAAGGTTAGATTAGTAAAATGTTCTTCACACAAGAAATGGTTAATAAAGGTTTATACAGTGATGCCATAGATGAATCATTTTGTGTTCCCTGAAGAAACGTTCTGAAAAGAACCCTTATTTTCTTAAGTTCTTCAAAGTTCCAGAGTGTTCTTTTAAGAACTATTTACTGAAAGGTTCTTTGGGGAACCCAAAATGATTCTTCCATGACATCCTTTATTTTTAAGTGTGTAGTAGTGTATACTGTGTAGCATATAGTACGCTAGTATTCCATTCCGAACACAGTCATACTAACACATTCTTCCATTCAACTGAACATCAAATTAAAACTGAAACATGACTTGAAACGCTTGTCAACAATCCATTCCCCACCATTTAATTTTCGCCATATGAATACTAATGCTAAGCAGGGGCCTCTTAGCGAGTGAGTGAGAAGGAAAAAAAAAAGATGAAACTAAATAAATTTGTGTCAGTTTAATGAAGCAGAGCTGTGCCACATTTATGAATAAGGCACAGCAGAAATTAATGAGGGACTTTGCTGCTGGGTGACTAATCAATCAAGATTCAATCGCCACACACACAAAGCCACTGCATTTGTCAGAGCGGTGTTTGTCTGTCCGTATATCTTGCCGTATTGATTTTTGCCTCCTCCCAATAGCTACTTCTGATGGACTGTCGGGTTACAGGGCGAGTTGTTTTTAAGTCGGCTGAATGACATTAAACTTACAGCCGAGAGCTGCTTTCTCTCTGACACTTTGATACATCAGTAATGGTACAAATACTACTGAACAAATGTGCAAAAATTTAACCTTTAGGGGTACAACAGCCTGTCACTGGGGCAGTACCCTCAAAGGGACAACTTTCTAACTTATCTACCACGAAAAGGCACCTATAAGTACTGTGGAGTTTTTTTATTTTACATTCTTAGACATTTCTTTTTTTTTTTTTTTTTTTGGTCTGTTCCCACTGGAATTTCCTTTCTTCATGCATTTTGTCTTTAATATGTCTCTCTATATATTTTCAGATTTTAGTTGGCATAATATTAAAACACTGGTCCCCATGTTCAAACTTGAACCAACCCTGTTACCATTTTTTTTCCTTTTTAAAAAAATTATTTTACATAAATGTAAGATGATATATATTTTAAATAATTATTCAAGAAAATTTCTCATGTTTTTTATTTTATCTTATATCTTGTTTTGTTTGTCTGTAGGGGACAATGTTAAAATATCAACCCTGTTTCTGTGTTTTGTTTTTATTGTAAACAATTAAACATTTAAAAGTTAATATTTGTAGAAATATCAGCTTTTGATTTTCTAAGCAGCACTTTGTAATTATTCTGTGAAACTGTCAACCCTGTTACAATTCTGAAGGCATAATTATCTATTAAACATCTATTAACTGTCACCCCCCACCACCTTGAAAATAGACTTGATTTAAAGTTAAATTGTTATAATTCATGAATGCTTTTGAATACAGACCTAAGGTTGGTCTCTTTTTAAAGAAGACAATCAGCAGATTATTGCAAAATGAAAGTAAAAAAAAGTTATAAAAGTTTAAATTTACTGTAAAGAAAATATACTGTACTATTTTTTATTTTACTTTATATAAAATAAGTATTTTACATAATAGGTTTTAATCCAAATTAGGCATAAAATTAAAGCCATATGTCTAAATAAGTTGTGTTCCAAATCTGAAGTTGATATAAAAAAAATGAAGTTACTATGCAATTTTGTTTAGGCGTTATACCACAAGCAGCCACCAGGTACCATTTTAATGCATTTTTTCTGTCACAAATGTATAGATTTCTCTCACAGTATTACTCCTATTTAAAATTACCACCAAATATGAAATTTTGAGACTCAGACCTTTCCGATGATATGTATTTTGTCAAGATTATAAAAAGTTTTGATTCTATAGGACCGTAATACATTTGGAATATGACACCTCCCACTAAGGGGGAGGAGCCCGCTAAAAGATATTAAAGTACCATTTCTATGGAAAAGCAATGTTCGATTTCAAAACGGTTTACACAGGATGAATTTTGAGGTTTTAGGCTTTCAAATGATATATAATATGTGATGATTACTAAAACATGTGATAACTAATAGAATTTTTGTGTCAAAGGTCAGAGCTCCTGTTATGGTGAATATGTTTTGAGGTGCACTCTATTAATCTATCTACTAAATTAATCTATTACTGCTCCTACATAATTTTTAACAACAAACAGTGGTAAAATATCTATTTAGGAGTCTTGGACCTTTCCAACGATATATAGTTTGTCATGATTAGATTAGGATTTAATTGTAATATACTGAAGTAAAGTTAGGCGTCCCGTATATGGATAAGGATTAGTTGACCCAAAAAAGAAAATTCTGTCACTGTGCAATTTCAAACCCATAGGATTTTTATTCATCTTTGAAACACAAATCAAGATATTTTTGAAATGAAATCTGAGAGATTTCAGCCGCTAATTTAAAAGTCTACTCTCTTAAAATTCGCAAGCTTTAAAAAGTTAATAAAGAGATCATAAAATAAACGCAATGAATCGAGTGGTTTAATCAAGTCTTATTACATGATTGTGTCTCTTCAAATGATGAACAGATTTAATTTAGCCTTTTATTCGCATAAAAACACTGATCAATGCACACACATAGAGCACATCAAACATACTAGCTTTATGCATGAGAACCAATGAGGTTTGTTCAGTTGAGCTTCTGTTTGCCATATTTAATATACACTGATCAATGTTTTTATATGAATAAACTAACAAAATGTTCATTTTTGAGTAAACTGTCCCTTTAATTTAGCTTGGGATGGCACAGTGCAATTTATAAACACGTTATTAAACATCACTTGTTGGATAGAGAAGTTGAAAACATAATTTTGTCGCATAACAATCTTAAGCCAGAAGATCGATGCCTGATTCACTTTCTAACTGCTTTCATAGAAGAATGAATCATCTTCTACAAGAAGTGTGTGTCATACCATACAAGGTTAAAAAAAGGTTTATAGTGACGAGCGTCTAGTATGAATAAGAACATGGCAAAGTACATCGCATCTGCTCTCTGGGCTCACGCAGAGACTCCTACACTCATGTGTGCATCTTGACGTAGGTCAAATATGTTCCTATTTGATCATAATAACCGTAAATGATCCTTCTATACAAAATGCAAATAATAGACTTCACAGTCAGTAAACAAATCTATTCCTTAACTTAATGAGGCGCCTTCCTGGCTACATAGACAGCTACTTTATACGGCAGCATGCACTGTAAAAAAAAAAGTTTATCCAACTTAAAATTTTAAGGCAACCAGCTTCAGCAGATTTTTGAGTTTTCTTAATACAACAAAAGTGTGAGAATCTCCCACAAAAATAAGTTGAGCAAACTCAAAAATATGCTGAAGCTGGTTGGTTTTACAGTGTGCCAACTCAAACAAAACCAATGGTGCTTATACTTATACTAATGGTGCTTAAAGTTAATTCCAATAAAGTTTGGTGTTATTATGTTGCTAAGCTAACGACGTAATACTCTAATTAGCAGAGATAATATATATAATACAAAAAGATAATTGTATTTGCAGTATACATTGATGCTAAATTATATTTCTTGAGTCATTTTTGTTTACCACACATTTTTGTGTGAAAACTCGCATTGCATGCAATCTGGATTAGATAAATATAGTACATGTGGCAAAAAGAGGTATTTTAGAAATCCGCATAACTTTGCAGCCTAGTTTGACATGATACAAACTATTTTTTATAAAGCAATATGCAAAATCATGAATATATAGACATATGAGACGTGGCTTGTACATGTTTTTGAAAGTCAAGGGGAAAGATTATGAATAATAAAATCTATGCTTTATGCATTTAGACAGTAATAGATTGCTTGCATACTTTGTTTATGAATCGAGCATTGGTCTACTTGTTTATTCACACTGTGTACTGTGGGTCAGAGCTGGATATGTTTCATTAAAGGAACCTGGAGAGCTGCCTGGAAATAATTGTATTTGTACTCTCTTTAAATTATGTTGACCTACTTTGCAACTTTAAATTATAAATTACACATTTTTTCTGTTTTGGGTCACTGTGAACACTGCAGGTTGTTTAGTTTGAACTAAATGGGCACAATGTCAAAAATGAAAAATCTCTTGTGTCTTTTCAAACCCATATTGTTTTTTTTTCTTCTGTGGCACATTATGGGACAAATTTGATGTTAGTACCATTAATGGCAAAGGTCATTGGTTCTTGCAATGCTACATGACTGCAAATGCGATCAGAGAGCTTCGATATACAGCTTGACTGAATAAATCACCATGTATCTCGTATGATTTATTTATTTATTTTCCGGACATTCTGCCTAAGATATACTTTTATGTTTCACAGAAGAAAGAAGATCATGTTTAATTGATAACAGAATTGGCATTTTTTTTGAAACAGATACTTCAGAAACATGCTTGACTTTTTCAAATGGCATTCATTTTGTGGAAGTGACACAGGTTGTTGACTTAAGTAGTGCTTGAGATTTCCAGAACTCTGTTATAGAGGAGGAAGTGAAGAAGCTGCACTTACTCTGTTTGAAGCCCAGGTACGGTATCCTCTCAATGGGAGTTTTCCTCTCTTTCATGTACTTATACAGTGCCACCAGGAAGGCCTGCTCATCTGTGCGGCACTCCTCACCCGTCTCCCCCTTCGGGTTATCCTCGGGCGACACTTTTTTACAACTGCTTCCGCTACTGGTGTTCCTGGGCTTGGACACTCCTGATTTTGAATCCCCCTTCATCTAAACACCAAACAGCAAAGAAACATTTAATAATACTGAAAAGCACGCTTGGTCTGTCATAGCAAAGGTGAATAACATCAGAATTACTTCAGAACTGCATCAGAAAAATATCAAAAGATTGCTTTTTTTTTTTACATCAGTGGTCCTCAACAAGTGGTGTTTCATTTGTGATTGAATCAGTGGTTTTGAATACATATTTTTTTCCTTTACCAAAATAATTTTCTTAATAAGTATTATTGTCGTAACATTGTCAAAACATCCTAGAAGCAGGATAATCACCACTGTATTGTTTTTGCACTAACACAACTCATTTTCGCTAGATTCATGCTAACATATTTGCCACTGGGGTCAAAAAAATAATGAACACTAAATTCAAGATTTCAAGGTTATTCAATTTGAATTTGTCTTATTTTAAAGAAGCTATTTGGAAGTATGCAACCTTTTTGTGTCAGTAAGATGTTTTTAATATTTTAAAAGTCTCTTATTCTCACCAAAACCGCATTTATTTGATCAAAAATACAGTAAAATTATGAAATATTATTACAATTTCAAAATACTGTTTTCTATATGAATATATTTGAAAATGTAATTTATTCCTGAAATGGCAAACTTTAATTTTCAGCTGTCTGCTTATGAAGTAATTTCTTATGATATCTTATCTTTTATCTTCTTATGAAATATTTCTTATGATAATCAATGTTGAAAACAGTTGGGCTGCTTAATGTTTTTGTGGAAATCTGAAAAAATAAATCTTTTTGATGAATAAAAATTCATGTTTGCTCAATTTAATACACCCTTGCGCTCAAAAGAAGTACCAGTTTCCTTTACATTTTATATATATATATATATATATATATATATATATATATATATATATTGTCAAAAAAAAAAAAATCAAAACCTGCAAATCACCAGCTAAGAACCGCTGGCTTACATACTGATTGTTTTCAGTTCCTGAAAAAAAATAAAAAAGTTGCGTAAAAATAGATGCTGTGCACTTCCTCAATACCACTGCAAGCTCTCAAACACTTAAAATAGCTTGTTCTGACCCAGGAGTGAGTGTCTGAGAACTGTTCTGGAGTCAGTTTTACAGTTTCAGGCCCCACCATGCTGTCACATGCTGCAGTCATCGCTGGCCCACACACGTCTGTTTAGCCATCTGTTCCCGATAATCAAGAGCATTTATTTTCCAAAAGGAGTTATCAAGGCCAGTGGAATATGTGAACAAATACAAAAAAAAGTCAAAGAAAGAAATGCTGAAGCATTAGGTTACACTGACATGAACTAAACAATCCCTGGAAACAGTATAACATGCTTTTTGAAGTATATGTGTGCGTGTTCTCTATCATACGCTTTGTTTTTAATTAGATTTTTATTATTGAGGCCAAATGATTCTGCTTCAATACAGTTCTTTTTGTTGCGCACCAAAGATTTACACCCCAGTGGTGTTCCATAGAGGATCATGACTCTGTAAATTACAATCGAATTGTGAGGTAAAGATTCCCATCCAAAGTGAAGCAGCTGATGGGGTCCCGAAAGACCTTGAACCACATTAGATCACATCACAGTCAGGGCCGGTTTAGATCACAGCATGTTTTCAAGGTTCTCAACAAAGCTGGAGTGAATTAGCTGCTGTTTTGCCGAACAAATATTCATCCAGACGAGGAAGATCATAAAACACTGCCCTCATGCTGGCAGGAGAATGGACAGGAAATGACATGCAAGGGCAAAGGTTAATAAAATAACAAGAAGAAAAACAATTGAAGCCCATTAGTCAAACATGGGAAACTGAAGAAACAGTAACACTAAATGCCAAACAACAGGAGGAGGGGGAAAGTGCTTCAGATTGATGGACTGGAACTGAGGCTAAGCTGCTCATAACTAACAGCTAATAAAATAATTATGCACTGAAAAACATGCAGAAAATGAAGGATGACCTGTATATCTGTGACCATGTCAGTACTGGACAATAATAACGTTTTGAAATTGTCCGCATTGAATGATATCGGAAGCTGATAATATGGACAAAATAAACTATTCTTTTTACCTTAATTATTTTATTTCATTTTTGTTCTAAATTATCCAGCTTCTATAGCAGTGTATTAGTTTATTGTATTAATTGATTTTACTTTATAAATTTATTATAAATTCAAATATTTTATTGATTCATGAAAAGTCTTTCATAGCAGTTTCCAAAAGGCTATAGAACTAGAAGATAAACTATTATTTTTTTTTAGCTTTATTATTATTTTATTACATAATTTTTGTCCTAAATGATCCAGTTTCTATAGCAGTATATTAGTTTATTTTATACATCAATTTTACTTTTTTATTTAATATTATATATATCAAATTATTATGAATTAAAATATTTAAGTACTGCATAATACATGAAAACTCATGTAAAATTAGTGTTTTCAAGCAGTATATTTTTGTTTTAGCAGTTTTGAAAAGAAATTTGAACCTGTACTATTATATTATTTCATTTTTGTTTTAAATTATACACAAACATTCCTGGAAACTGCAGTGAAAGTGAACCAGACCTTACGCTGATAGTCAAAAGCCTGGCTCTGGGAGACTAAATTTCATTTATAATATGAAAATAATTATCTTGTCATTTGTATCAACCAGAATTTCAACATCTGGGTATTTCTACAGCCCTACCTTGACTAGAGACTTGCCCTCCAGGCCGTTGGTCTCTTTGGCATTACCCTGCCCCTGCGAGTCTCGCCGCTGGGAGATGGAGAGCTTCTTCTTCCGGGGCCGGCCCTTCAGGTTGGGTGCTGTGGATGGCAGAAGAATAGTTAGAGCAGTTACTGACAGCCATAAGAACCCACAGCCCATGAAGACCACTGACGTCTGCTCGGTGCCCTATAGCACAAATAGGGAAACATGACAACAGATAAGCCATGTCTGCGGCCGACACACATAGACTACAGCCAGCATTGTTCCACCAATTGGCAGCTTGACAAGTGATCCCTGGAGCCATTCCAGTGACTTACATTGCTTTAAATTATATATCATCCTCCTTCATTCTGGATATTTTTACATTGAATGGCACTCAGAACTTAATTATCCTGAGACAAGGTCAAAACGCTGTCTGCCACTGTTATAGGCATTCTTGATATGTTCAGTTCCACATCATTTTCTTCATTATATTGGCCTCTAAGCAAGAATGTTATAGATAATACACATTGTAATGGTAAAACAATTCGCAAAATGACAGGATGTGTCAACAACGGAAAACTCAAACAGAACCTGAAGGGCAAATGAATAAAATCACTAACACGTCGTCATCACGGCTCAAAATAACAGCGCAACTGGAGGTGCAACTGGGTCAGCCTTAAAAAGTCGTTCATCCAAAAATAAAAATGTTGTTAGTATTTATTCCCTAATAGTCCAACTTTCTACTTGACATGGCACAGCCTACGCCTATGAGGCATGTGCCACTTCACCGCTTCTTTTTAAAAGCCATATTTCTATGGTTGTAAATTCTACGCTCTTAAAAATAAAGGTTCTTGATTGGCATCTATGGTTCTTTGAAGAAACCCTTATCATTGCACAAAAGGTTCTTTATAGCGCAAAAAGATCTTTCGGATTATCTTAATTTTCTTCACACACACACACACACACACACACACAAATTCACTGATAGGTTCTTTGGGGAACCAAAAATAGTTACATTTACATTTACATTTAGTCATTTAGCAGACGCTTTTATCCAAAGCGACTTACAATTGGGGAATACATCGAGCGATTAATCTTGAAGAGGCAATCAGACATACGAAGTGCTTGCAACACCAAGTCTCAGACATTGTTCAAATAAATACAAACTACCAAAGGAAGGAATAAGTAAAGATAATTTTTTTTTTTTTTTTTTTTTTTTTTTTTAAGTAGTTGCAATAGCAGTACTACTATGTTATTGCTAGGTCTGGGTGATTTTTCTGATTTTATTGATTATCGAATATATTGCCTTGATGTTTTGAGTTCAACTCTAAAATTGAATGTCAGTATTTGTCTTCATATTTCATACATCTTGTTTGCAAAGATATTTAACAAGTGAATATGCTTTACATTTACACCATGTTGACCAAAATCTTTAACCAGATTTATGCCATGGTCTGTCTGAATACTGGATTCTGATTGGCTGGCAGGTGTTGATTAGATTCGTTGAACCGCACAGGTAGTTCCAGGTCAGTTTAATCACGTTCTATATTAATGCGCTTCCTATAAACATTGGTAACCATAGTAACATACGGTTACAGTTGAATAGTAATACAGACGAAAATAACCGTCATTTTTATCGTTCCGGTCAAATATTGCAGCGCAAATATTATTAACATCTTTAATATGTGAATGCTGGCAAATGACCATGGCATAAACGGGATAATCAACAGCTAGCTGTGCATTAAACGATTTGAATGCACTTTGCGTCGGGTGGTTCTTCACCTCCACGTCATGCATTCAAATCGTTTAATGCACAGCTAGCCGTTGATTATCCCTTACTTAATAGAGAATCTGGGAACAGAGAATAGTTTTTAATAGAGAATGTTACTTTTTGTAATCATTTTGTAGTTATGTTTTGAAGTCGACAAGTTATACGTTAAAAATGGTCAAAATCAAAATTGTTATCAAACATTCTGAATATTTTTTGCCATATTGCTCAGCCATAGGTATTGCTGTGAAATACTGGATATTTACAATATAGTTATTTTTCCTTACGTTTGTTAAAATACCAAATTTTCATATACCTTTACTCTTTTATAATTATTGACACAAATTTTGATATCATAGCAAAAAATATTAGCCTAACTAATATAATAAATTCTCAAGCTTACTGAAGACAGTCGGTAATGAAATAAGATTTTAAAAGCAATAGGACAATTAAATATAATAGAACAAAGACACAATGAAATAGTGCTGTAGGTTTTTGAATTAGGTCTACCTAACTAACATATGTAGGAAATACTATAGAAATTGAATAAGGTAATCAAATGTAAAAATAAAACACTGCATAGTCGTCACTGTATTAATTAAAAATAGCATAATTCCTATAAAAGCTACAAAAGTGATATAGTCAAGAGCAGATTGATTTTCACTTTTACTTTTGTGGTTAATATTAAAGACACTTTAAGACCTAATGCACAATATACTGTATGGATGCAAATCAAACATAACTGTGAATATGTGAACACTTGCAATAAGATTTCTATGTGTTTGTCCGTTTACATGCATTTATTTAAGGGTGTGCACACAGAAAACCAACTGGAAGACAGCATGCAATAACCATATTAAGTTTCTTCTGTGACTTTTACTAAACTACCTGTTTATCACGTCTACTGATAAACTACTCTCTGATGCCCACACTGCCGACTGAACAGTCTTTAGGGGTCAGAGGAAAATCAAATGTTTCACATTTCTAGTTTCTAAAAGCCCATTGTGCACCTGATGAATGCCATTAAAGCATCACCAGCATCAAGCTGGAAAACGACAAGCTCAAGCGAGAGTTCAAACTCGGAGCAGCGAGAGGCAGGCGGAGCTTTTGACACCAGGACAGGTGCTCGAGCACAGGTTCAGTCAGGTCAGCCACCACTGCATTCCTTGTGTGTTGATGATTAAATCATCGTCAAGGTTACGACGGGCCCAAGGCTGCGGCCACAACGCTACACTTGATCTTCCAACAGACTGGCAACCTGATCTGCTGTGGGAAAAGAAAAGAAAACATTAACTAATCAGCTAGAGAAGAGCTTCTTTTCCTTTCTTTTAGGTTCTTTTCTCAAGGCGCCGCCTTTTTTCATCAAATTTGGCGCATGCGGCAACGGGGTCAGAGAAACGGCGCATCAAATGAGTCCATTTGTTCATAAATAAACATTTATGTAAGAAGCCTTTTTGTCACCTTGGCAACAGGCAGGTTGTTTACTTGGCTGCTGTGGCCATGACAAACACATTTGTGCAGGCATCCGTGGGCTCGGCAGAGGAAAGGCTTACGTTTATTGAGGAAATGAGGCTGCTTCTCTCTTAAATGTCACTTTTCCTTTGTTCCTTAGACTAATTCACTCAAATGGGATTCGCATTCGCTGATTCTTCCTCTTTTAGCTTCCACCCCACATCGCAATCATTTGAATTTGTGAGTACATTTGCCGGAGTACATTAGCTCCTTACTTCACGCTTGTTATAATGCATTGAGCTCTCCAATTTGAGCACCCCATTCCCATTTTTAAGACTATTATAAATAACAAATAATATGTTATTATTTATTTGATGTACACATTAATATACAAAGGTTTGGGGTCAGTGAGATTTTTTTTTTTACATTTTTGAAAGAAGTCTCTTATGCACACTGAGGCTGCATTTTTTTTTTTTACTGGAAATATTATTTCACATTTTAAAAACTTTTCTATTTTAATTTTAAAATGTTGTTTATTCCTGATGACAAAGTTGAATTTTTCATTGTCACATGATCACATGTCACATGATCCTTTAGAGTGATGAACCCAGCGATTGGGTTGTTTAGACCCAGCGGTTGGGTTAAAGATTTAACCCAAACAACCAAGCATGTGTTCTGTCCAATATTTACCCAGCACTGGGTTGTATTTAACCAGCATTTTTTAGAGTGTGTGTATATATATATATATATATATATATATATATATATATATATATACTTATACATATATACACACACATACACAAAAACATTTATATCAAATATTTAATATAAAGTTATAAAGATTAATATCAAGATATCATAAAATTTTAAAGATAATAATTTAGTTACTCTATCAAAATCAAACCAAACCAAATTAACATTTAACAATTGTTTTTAATGTTTTTGCCAAGATTACTGTTTAAATTTAAACATGGATGAAACTTTTGATTAAATATAATCTTTAATATAATGTTTTAATAATTTTATGATTATTATTATTATTTATACTTCAAAAAGTACATTCTGCTGTGCAATAATAATATTTTTCTGTTTTTTTAAAAACATTTTTATGTGGTTTTTTTTTTTTTTTTTAAATCCATTGCACAGAATTGCATGGACTTTCCCCCCAAATCCAGATTCCATTTAAGCCTGCTGATGAGACATAACAACTGTGATCTGTCTCTCTCTCTCTCTCCCTTATTCTTGCACACAATATGGGGACTAGATTGGCCGATATATCAGCCAGGCTAAAGAATCTGCCAATATTTGGGAGATTGGGAGATAATCAGCTATTGTGAGATAAGTGGTTCAGTGTTCCTACTTAGCCAGAAGAAGAATGTTAGAACTTATAATCAGAATTGATATACTGTATATACATACATACATATATATACACACCCTTATCAATGAGTAATATACACCGTGTTTACATGTGTGCGATTATTTAAATACAGCCATTATACTTAATCACAAATGGTGATCATACTGTTGTCACCGCAAAGCTCTAATTATCCGAATAGCTGACCCCTTCTTTATAAGTCTTCTTTTCTTGTTTCCCCCTAAACTGACGGCTCCCATTGTCACAAATATCAAAAGCTCATTACAGCAACTCAGTTGCTTTTGTTTCCAGTAATCTCTGCGCTTTCCCTCTGTGGATTTTAACAGGTCATTTACCATGGGTGCTGGGGGCTGAAGGGTGGCCAGAGCTTTGAAGCCGAGCAGGGCTTCTCTACCTTCTTCCAAAGTCATTACAGAGCACTATGGGGTCTCTCGCAGATCAAATATCTGCTTGTGCATTCCTGTGGTCGTGCTTTTTCCTTTGAGCAAATACGTTTGAAGCATATCTGTGGATTCTCCAGAGTTTTGGCCTGAAACATTTGCGGTGGATGGAAGTTTCAGAGGAAGCCAAATTAAATGAACTGTATCTGAGAGTCTCATTCAAAGTCAGACCCACACCCGTCCACCCAAAACACACACACACACACACACACACACACACACACACAGTACAGTATGGGAAAAATATTTGCCCTCACATTCCATGGCTGAAATCACTGTACAGTATGTTTACAACTTCTATGAACGAATAAATTCAACTTAATATAATAGTAAATAAATCTTTACAGTTTACGATAACTTTTTAATGACATGATTTGACTTGATATTTTTAAGCATTTTTTGCTTGATATTTAGAAGCCTCTGATTGAATGGGAAAATGCTTGACTCTGATATTGGTTATTATTATATTTTCCTAAATAGGTCTAGGTCTAAAAAGGAAAGCATTGTTTTCTTTGGTATAATGTGCACTTATGAATCATATAAAATAAAACTTTTTTATAAAAATTTGTTAAGAAAGCAAATAGGGTCAGTTTTGATTTCATATAACCCTTTACAAAAGAAAATTATTATTTTACAGGTTTGAAGTGGCTTGTACTCATCAGGGTTATTATTGTCAACTATAAGCATAAAAACATTATTTGAAATAAAATAAACATTAACTGAAATAAAATATTTAAAAAATAAATAAATAGCAATAGTCCTCATTTTCATTTACTGTAACTTGTAGTACAAAAATAACTAAAAACATAATTAATAGACACACACACACCCACAACCACACCCACCCACAATATCTAATAACATGACAAAACCACACAACAAATTTACTAAAGCCGTCTAAAAAAAAAAATAACAAAAAAAAAAAAAAAAATAACAAAAACATCTACAGTAAATATTAATAATAACTACAATAGTCTGCAAATGCAGAAATTCATAGGAATGATTAAAATGACAGTCGTGCTCATTGAGTTTGACATGTCTGACTGCTGTGGAAGAGCTAGACTGTGAAAGGTCGTGCTCATCACATGACCTGTGTGTTCTGGCACACGTCCACACGATAAACTCTGCTGCTAGGAAACCCGCTGCTTTCATTCTGCAGGAAGACAGAAGGGCTGTATGCCAAATTCTGCCAGGCTAGTCCCGCCCATGTTTTCATCATCATCCAGCTGCACTTCCATTCATAACATCCCGGCACACGTCAGCGAGGTAAGTGGATTATATGAGCACATATATGACAGACGCATTCATATCAATAATCCACAGACCAGAGCAACAAATCTATTAGACAGAAACTTTCTCCTTGGCTCTCTCTTATGGCCTGTTAACACATACATGGGTTTTACAGCTTTACTGTCACTTTTCTGTTGGTCATGTTATGGCTAATAACAGATAAATAACCAAAAATTTAAATTCTGTACTGGTAATTTGTGTAATTCCTGTAATTCGTGGTGAATTATTTCGGCCGATATATATACAGTATAAATTATATATAAAATAATATATATTAAATAACATGCATAGCAATTGCTGCAATGAAATTTGGACTTTACATATTTTCAAAACCAAGAATAATAATTTATAAAATAAATCAATATAAAAAAATTATTTACTTGATTTAATAAAAAAACTTTATCAAATTGTTGATTCTGTAATCCTACTATAGTATTTTTCAAAATGAATAAATAATGTTCATGAATCTTCATAGAAGATAAAACATAGCATTTAATAGTTAAAAACATGGTATTCTTAGCACTGTCAAAATAATACAATATAAAAGCTTCCAACACTTATCGACCGATGCAGATAATTTAAAAATGCCAAATAGCAGCCGATATATCGGTCTTCTTGGCAATACATTGGTCAACCACTAGTAAAATTTTGTCTAAATAAATTAAAATGAAAACACTAAAAACAAAAATGTACTCATTAAATGCTATAAAAAAGCAAAGGTAACCTAAATGTAAGAATGGACAATTAAATATACTGATATATATTTAGTATATAGACCAATAACAAGGCTGTTAAAAAAACCCTCTTGGCCTATACTGACCAATAAGGGATATGGTTCCGATATACTACCAGTCAAAGGTTTGGAATAATTAAGAATAAACAAATAAATAAAAATGTTATGTATATCAGCATATTAGAAGATTTCTGAAGGATCAAGTGACACTGAAGACTGAAAAAATCCATGCATCACAGGAATAAATTACATTTTAAAATATATAATAACAATTAAATATATGTAATAGAAAACAGTTGTTTTAAACTTTAATAATATTTCACAATATTGCTGTTTCTTTGGTGAGCATAAGAGACTGCTTTCAGATACATGAAAAAATATTGTAATTATTCCCTAATCTCAATAGCAGATAGGTTGCGTTTTTTGGAAACTTGTTTGACAATCATCATTTTTGTGATTTCCTTATAGTGGAACTAAGAAATTAGACACTTTGGCTTTAAACTTTTCTCAACTTCATTGAAAACAAATGTCTTGTTAAACACCCTTTATTCTTCCTCTCTCGTGGCCTGATTTAATTCCTCGCTGTGTGTGATTTAATACAGCTCTATACAGCAGATGGCACTGTGAGGTGCAGAAGGAGCAAAACATACACGATGAATAAATGATATCGCCCTCGTTAAATAGTGCTGCGCTCCCAAATCCCGCACCAAAACGGCAACACTTCTATCTTTTAATCGCTGAGAGTGTTGAGCAGAAGTCTCTGAATCAGCAGCAGCAGCGCGACTTCTGTGAGGATTTTTTTTATAGTGCAAACAGATTGGACCAAACAATGAGTCAATGTCACTGCACGTCCCCTCGCGGGGGGAACTGCGGTGTGAGCGCACAGATGACACACACACCAAGGTCAGATGCTAATTCAAGAGGGAGCAAGTGGTAAAGTCACAGCATATCGCTAAAAGCTGTGGTACACACACACACACACACATGCTCGCATATGCCGGAGGACGCATTGGCGCTACATACGGCGCATTTGTTATTTATTTATCTATCCGGCCGTTGTGCTGAAATGTGTGGTGTTATGTCATGTGTGGTTGTGGGAGAATGCTGCATCAGCTTGATCCCCCTTCACACGCTCCAGCTGGCCTTATACATCTCACAGACCTGAGAACTTCTGAGAACAGTGCCAAAGTCACTGTTACTTTGATAGGCTGTTGTTAGGTGGTTGCTAAAGGGTTCTGGGTAGTTGCTTATTGGTCAAAGTAAAAAAACAAGCGTTAACACTCCCTTTATATATGCCTTGGGTCCTTCTGTTAATGATTAAGAAAGATTTTCCGTGCATTTTATTGTTCCGCAGGTGAGAATAGACTTTGATTAGTAAGAAAAGCAAAAAAGCAGAAAGTCACATGATTTGAGGTAATATACATGTTCATACAACAAATGGTTACAAATCAAAGTTGTTATTTTCGTGTTATGGCCAATAACTAATATATCTATATTTTGCCTGAAAAATAAATAAATAGATAGAAAGATAGACAGATAGATATGGATATTCATTTTGAGATTTGTTAAAGATTACATTTAACAATACTACATTAAATGTAAAGTTATATTTAAAGTTATTAAATTATTAGGCGTTTGATGATAGTTTGTTAGGTGAAGTGTGTGTGTGTGTGTGTGTGTGTTTGTACTACAACTAAATGAAAACGAGAAATGATGCCTTGGCGAAGGTAAACTAAATGGAAAAAAAAAAAAAGATGATAATAATAATAAAATAATGAAAGTAATTAAATATCTAATATTGCCTGTTACCAATAAAACTAATCTTTAATATTACCCAATACTGAAAAACGTATTGACATATAGTGCAATGCCTTTTAATAAAGTGTGTTCGTAATAGTGACATTTGTGATAAAAACACAAGCTTTTAGTCAAGATACAAAAGGCTGTATTGTTTTTGTACATCAGTTTTGAAACCATTAATAAATAAAAATAAAACCAGTCTGATTTACTCAAAACCATTTAGTGCCACAAGATATTCTAGTCACAAAACAATATAACCACAATGATAAAATACAACAAGACTAATCAAACTTGATCCAGTTCTTAGCAGAAGCAGCAATCTGCTCCTCTACTCTTATTCTGCTCTCAATATGCTAATATGCTGCCTCAGGTTCTGTTATGAACTTCTGACTAGCTGCCATTTGATCTCTGTCTAAAAATAATCCAACATCATTTTGTTTCTCTCTCTCACACACATTTTCTATACACATTCCTGTCAATCCATTCTGTCTGTTTAAAAAAAAAAAAAAAAAAAGTAGGTTAAATCCACCTGAGGTGGCTTAATTAAACAATAAAAACTCTTGTGAGCGCAGACTGTGTTATTAAAAAAGATCAGATGTAAGAGTAATCGGCAACACTGGAGATTTGCACTGAATTATTTATATACATCATGTTAGAGGAGTCATCTCACTGACAGCCAGTTGCCCTCTAGTGTTACTAAGAGGTATTACTCACACCAGGGCACACACACACACACACACACACACACACAGCAAAATACAAACAATCAATACAGCCAATCCAGCTTTAGAATCACTTTAACCCCTTCCTGCCATATCATATTAGCTAATGTAATAACTTAATGTATACACCCCCAGTATCTTTCCTTAAAGGATAAGAGGATGCACAGTATTATTACAGATATTATTAATCAAATATGAAACTACAGGATGTACATAGGATGTAGGTGGTGTGTGATCTAGCCACTGAATACCTAGGTCACACAGTAACGCAATGAAATACATTGAATAAAATCATCCTGTCTGGACACACCACTGATCTATAATAGAGAATATATATATATATATATATATGAAGGAAGTGTGTGTGTGTCTATTTAGGGGCAAGCGGGGGTGGGGGGCTGTTAATAAAATTAGTACCCCCTGGCACTTACTAAGATGAGCACCCTGGGTCACTGTCACCCCAACCTGCTCACATCTGACTGCCCTGTGTACAAAAATATAAAAAGCTGAGACTACAGCCTATTCAAGTATCCATTAATCTAGCCAGTGTCCGTCAGCAGGACAGCACTCCTCCAGAGCTGCTGGCACGGCTGCTCACGTGGGCAGGGGGGTGGGGGGGGTAGTAGTCTTGGCTCAAGCCGCTGGGCCAGCAAGTGTGGAATGGGACACTATGAGAGGGATTTATAGACATCCAAATTAACCGTCACTGCTGAACAACAGATGCATCGTCACCTGATCCGGCCCTTCAGCGTTTACTTAGTGTGTCTTCCCTGTGCTGGATTTCATCCTCATTTAGACATGCCACGGTCCGGGCCGAGTATGACGGGAGGAGGTTATGACTGAGACTGGATCCACTCACACTGGCGCAGGAATGTGTAATAACCATCATGCCAATTTCTCATAAATCTCATTTATTTTCCTAACTCTCTCACTCTGTGCTGCTCCCCCCCATTGAAGACGCTAATATGCCCTGTGGTTTGACCGAGAACTGGCCATCTGTGTTGACGTTTAATGTATTGGATAGTTAGCACTTTACGTTGCAGTGGATTTTAATGCGGTCTGGGAATAAATTCAAGCGGGGTGAGCGATGGAGCTCAAGAATAGATCCTTGCGGTCTAGAAATTGCTATTAAATAAATTACTGCTCATCTGCATATAACTGTATATAGTATGTATAAATATTATGGAAATATTACTTCTAATAACTTCTACATTTTAAAATACAAATAAAATACATAATTTAACACACACATATATATCTATATCTATATATATAATAAAAATATAAAAATATGTTTCTTTCAGAAAAATAAAAATGTGATATATATTACACACACACACACACACACTACACAATATATATTATTTATCATTTATAAATAATATACGCAAACACATTATTACATGTATATATTGTAAGTGGTTTGAATAAAAAGCATAAATAAAAATGCATATACACACATACACACACATATGCGTGTGTGTGTGTTTATATGCATTTTTATTTATGCTTTTTATTCAAACCGCTTACAATATATACATGTACATAATAATATGTGTTTGCGTACATTATTTACACAATGTAAACACACATACATACACAAACACAATAAAACAACTAAATCATAATACCAAATTACATATTCAAATACTATATTTTCACTATAACTTTTCCTATTATTTTTTTGGTTAATCAGAATATATATCAAAAATACATATGTAATGCGCAGTAATGTTTGGCATAAACCTGAAAGAAGGTAAACATATTATTTTTCACATTTAGATTTTGAGCTACAACAATGCAGTAATCTATGTGAGAGAAGATGACAAAAAGCACACCATCCTGTGTTCAAACTAAATTGTCACCATCCATTCATCAAACTAAATTGCATGATATCCATGGGGAGGGCAGAGCACACAGTGCAAATTTGCATCAGAATTGCTGATGCAACCGCATTACCGCCAGCACAGCGCAAGTGCGGCCCGACTGACAGATGCATCCTGGAGGAGAAAATAAAAGGCCAGCATGTGCCGCAGACAGTTCTCTTAAGCTGGAATCTTGTGTGTTTCACCTAGTGTTTGTGTGTGTGTGTCTGAGAGAGAGACAAAGAGACGGACAGATCTGTCCACTTATGTAAGCATGAAGGACCTGGGCATCCCTGCTAGCTCTCCATCTTGTGTGTGTGTTGACTGTGGGTTAGTTGAGGTGGTCCTGAGGCGGGGGTGCAGCAGGTTACAGATGGCACTTCATATGTTGTGGTATCAGTTCTTCTGCACTGCAGTCCAGACGCATGAGCGCTATGATACATCGTCTGCCAGATGCTAATTCCCTGCTCCATATAAGATCAGCAGTATCTTGGCATGGATGGATTCATTTGTTAGCAGTGAGAGATGAAATATATTAATCTAATTAATAATTATTTTAATCTGGTCAATGTGCCATTTACGTTTTGCCTGCATATTTGATTTGATAATAAAGTGTGTTTTTCCTTCTGGTGTTACTAATTACTAGTAGGACCAACTTAAAATGTAGGAAAAAATTCCCAAAAACTCTATACAATTGATATAGTGACACAGACATTATAATAATGAGCAATTAAAATTATATATATATATTAAAAAAAGAAACAGACAGACAGACGTCAATAAACTAACAATAATAATGCGGTAGTCACAAACATTTATTACATTAATCTAAATATTATAAATAATTATAATTATATAAATAACTAAGAATAATAATAATGACAAAAGTAGCATAGTATAGCACAGTGTAAAGACAGATAACATTTTTACATAAATTCACTAATCACTAATAATAACAACAATGATAATAATACAGTAGTGACAAACATATTTTAATATTTAATTTAAAATTAAAATAATTAAAATATAAAATGTAATATAAGTATAAAATGTCCCAATGCAAATATAATAACAATAATATCAATCTACTACTACTACTACTATTACTACCAATAATAATAACAGCAGTGAGAATTTTACATTAATCAAAATTTAATAAATAATTACAATTATATTATAAATAACTAATAATAATAAGAATACAGTAGTGACTTTTTTTACAATAATCTAAATATTATAAAATGTCACAAAGTAAATATAATAATATTCAATATAATAAACTATTACTACTACTAATAACAATATCATATATAATATAATAATATAGTAGTGAATATTTAACATTAATCTAATTATTACTAAATATCAAATAATAATAATAATAATAAAATAGTGAGATTATCTTTTACATTAATCTAAATATAAAATCACAACGTAAAAAATACTACTACTACTACTACTACTACTACTACTAAAAGGTAGTGTAGTATAGTACAGAGTAAAGACAGACAGAGAGATTAACAGATAGACAGACAGACACAGAGATATATAGATAGCTGGTGTAACTGTAGGCGTTTGTTCATTTCTGCTGATATAATGTGAATTCCACGGTGGCTGTTATTTCCAGGGAGACAGACAGCATATAAAGGATCTTCTGCCCGCCTCAGAAACTTTGATTTCCTCTGAATATAATTACACAGCACAGCGTGTGCTTTCTGTCACAGTCAACACAAAAGGAGGTTATTTCATAAGCTCTCATTGTGTTTCCAGCACTAATGATTTTCATTAGCGCATAAGTATGGGTAAATGTCTATGAAATGCGCACATGACATTCAGCTCTGACCTTTATTTTAAAATAAACAGCCCTGTTTGCATAAAACGCACGGATTAATCCTTAACTCTAAACCTATTAAGAACTTCAAAGGCTGAGGATGGAGGGAGACCTTTAATGGGAAGAAGAAGTTGTTATCTGCGTGTATGATTGAAGAACTCTGGCCCAAAGCCAAGCGCTAATCATCATTATACATCCGACCACAACCTCACCATGACAACCGCGATACCGACAGAGCATGTATATTTGCCAGAAACTTAAGGTAACTTTGAAGTCGGCGCCCCCTGCAATAAATAATAATGAATTGGCTCGATGGAATCGATTCAGTTCTGACACGTGAAATATTACAGCCTCGTTTTCATCAGCTGCTTTCAGATGATCATTATTGAAATCAAGAGATAACGTATGGACATCTGTTCTCATTTAAGGTTCACCTTGTACTCAAAGAAATCCATTTCAATCCATTTCTCTTTTAAGTGTTTCTTTTTTATCCTAACTGATATGCTTTTAAAAGACAAAAGCAGGTGCATCTTTTCAGGTTTCTAACACCTGTATCATTTTTTTTACAATGTATTCTATTTGCCCTGAAACACTGCAGCTTATTTAAAAAGAGATGTTTATTTTGATTGCTTGATAAACCAGTTGAATATTTGGTTTTCTAGCAGCAAGCTGTACTATATGAGCTGCAGGAACAGTATTTGAACACAAGAACACATCCTGTGTGACCCCAATCCTTTCCATACTGAATGCTGAGCGCAGTTGCTGCTCGGGACTGAAAGTCCACGAATTGTGTTGAAAATAGGGCCTGAAACTCTTTAAAAATACAGGTAACTATCAATAAAAAGTGGAACAATCTTTATAAAATTATTCACCAACCTATCATATGAATATTGCATGAGCATTCTAATTTTCAAGCATTAAACATTAAATAAAAAGTATCATCAACACAGAATAGGTATTGAGCCAAAATTAAACTTGTCATTCAGTAGAGGCTGGTTTGGAATCAAATTTGTAGTAATCAAGGTTATTACAGTTAACTATAAACCTAAAAATAAAAATAAAACCATTAAAAACATTTTTGAGATTGAATATAAAAAGGTATAACATTTATCAATTTTATTAATATTTCATTTCAATTACTTGGCAAAGCAACACTTCTCATTTTCACTTGATATACTAAAATAACTAGAACTAAAACTGAAATAAAAATTAATAAATAGTATATAGACTTGGTAAAAAAAAAAAAAAAAACACAAAATGAATGAAATTGAAAACTTTAAATGGAAAATTAAAATGGAAAAAATAAAAATCGATCCAAATTATTAATAAAAAATGTATTATTATCTTAATGATGCTAAAATATAAATATAATGATAGAAACTGATAGTAATTGACAAATTTCCCCAAAATTTAAAATGCAATCAACGTAACAATTTGGGTAAAAAATAAAATAAAAATTAATACAATTATTTACACTATGCTGTAGAAAAGTCCAAATTATGTCACCTCCTACATTTCACTATGTTACAATTAAGCAATATTACAGTTTTTTTCAGCGTGATAAGGTGTGTGATAAAGATTAAAAATAAACCTAAAAATAAAAAAAAAGTTGTTTTTAGAATTAACTGAATATCATTTCAATTTATGTTCAATTTTATGTTTGATTATTTTATTGTATGACAAACTGCATCAAGGTACATCCTATTCATGGAAAATGCCATGCACAGTTGCTGTTCCCACCAAAACAGCAAAGTATCACTCAATACGCCATCAAAACAAACATAATATAACAAACTAAGTGAATTATCAATGAACGGCTTTTGATTAAGGGTTGCCATTAAAGCGGAGCACTGTGGTAGGCAAATTCAAGGCTCCGTGGCATCCAGGCTGTCCCACTGCCTCCACTAGGGGATCCAGTCCGGCTCGCCAACGGCACAGATGGACGCATGCCCGCACATGACATGCCAGATCTGCTCTGCAGGGAATCTTGATAACGAGAGAGCAGCTCCAAGCTCCTCATCTGCTGAACAATGCTCAGGTCCTTAGCCCCTCCCTCTCTCTGCCAGCGTTCACAATGAGCTAATTTGCATATCACTGTCAAAATCTGAATCAGCAAGTTCCTCGCTCTTGGCAGGACGGGTCTACCGAGTTAACCTGCTGAGGCCCTGTAGGCTGGGCGGGCCCTGTGGGACCGGAGCCCGAAGCCGCTCAGCCTGACAACCGCCGTTTGTCTTTTAGGCAAACCTTTGCCCAGGAATGGATCTGCTCCATTGACCAATGCTGATATTTGCATAATTTTGTATTCATTTCCATATTTATATAAATAATACATTTCTAATGTCAGTCAGAGAATAATAAACAGGACATCGGGTCAATGCTTGACTTCCTCTTTACGATATTACTTTGTTTAAAGGGAAATTAATTATGATCAGTGAAGAGGAATTAGCACTTAAAGAAACAGTTCACCCAAAAATAAAATCTCCATCCAGTGCTGCTATATGGGTCAATGACAAATAAGAGTGCCTACTATAAAGGGAGGGTGGGGCTGGACTTATGTATCAAATTTTTAAAAATGTAATTGTAGCATTTATGTTATTTTTATACCATTTTGATGAAAAAAATTCTAATTAATGACAAAATCATTTGGGGTAAACATCAAGTAGAAGTATTACATTTTCTTTACACCTTAAATGCATGACGATACAATTTTTTTTACATTTTTAAATACATTTTAAATATATTTTTAAAAGGTAAAATGTTTCTATTTTTCAGAATGTAATTTTACAAAAAAAAAAAAAAAAAATCATGAATTATTCATTCATAAATATTTCCTGTTATTTTTTCTCTTTACCAAAATACATAACTGTATACATTTTAAAAAAAATTCAAAATATGTTTTGAAATATTTTCAAGGTAAAATATATAATTATATATATATATATATTTTTTTTTTCAAGATGTTATTGTTTTTTTTTTACAAATATCACAATTTTTTTTTATTTATAAATATTTACTGTTGAAAAAAATATTTCAGCATGATTCTGCATGTTGGTTATTTTAATTTTCTATATATAAGATAAGAACGCATTTTGGTTTTAGGACATTTTTAGGACATTTTTGATTTTTGATGAAAGGTTTTGATCTACTTCAAATGTTGACTAGTGTGTGTGTGTGTATATATATACACACATACCATTTTGTCTACACTTTCTTCATTTTACTTTTATTTACTGTATATTTACTTATATACAGAAATTAAAACAAGCTCATTATAGAAGGACACACTATATGTACGTATTGCATTTAATGTATTTTTGAATAAATTAACAAAGCAAGACAAGGAAATGAGTCCAAAATGTCCATAATGAGCATAAGAAAGAAAATAATAAACACCCAAAACAGAGAACAGGAAGGTAAGTAAATTATGCTAATCTCTGGGTGAACTACAGCTTTAAGAAGAGAACTAAAACAAGTGATTATGCAGAAACGGTAAGACTATATCTTTCATTAATCTTAACAATGAGGGGAAAAGTTCCAGGAAGTAGTAATTAAACAACTCAAAGAACTATTGTTTGCTGTCCACTCAATGACTCCAGAGAAGAAAATGTTCTCACAACAAAACAAGCTGCACAGAGGGTAGTAACCTTTACGATATTAAAACAGTTCATCAGAATGCACATTTTCTAATCTACACTTAAACTTACATAGCAGCCATCAAAGAGTACGCATCATTAATATAATAGCATCAATAGACCTTTAGCAACCTGCAGTATGGTTCATGCAGTCTTCTTATACGCTCTGAGGGTCACAAACTCATGGCAAAACAATCTATAACAATACCGCATTGTAAACTAGCAGTACGTTTAACTCTGGTCTGCAGTGCTCACAATACACAAACTGTCTTCTGGAAATCAGCAGAAATTGAGAGGAAATTTTAAACGGCTCAAGCATTTAATGACAGTATGATGAGTGAGAGAGACCATTGGCATTCAGAACATGCCTATAATGTAGTTATAATATACTTCCATACCATTAAAGCTCTGTAAAATGTGCTCTAGCAGAACCTTCATAATCTGATTGAATAAGAATATGTTACAAGTCTTGACACTGACCTTAAAAAAAATATTGGTGAGGTCGTTGCAAAGCAGCAAGTGCAACTGTTAGAGGAATAAAAATCTCGTTCATATTTTCAATAGACAAACTGATTTTAAGACAGATCTACCATGAGCTCTGAGATTAATAGCAATACGTTGAAATTTGATTTCTGTTTCTTTTTTTTAAATTAAAGATTTATAGATATGCATTAGTGCTGCCCACTTTTCAGCTCTGGATGTATTTATTTCCATAGGGATTTTCATTGAAGCGTTATAAGCCATGAACCCAACCAACCAGCTACAGGGTGAATCAGAACATTACAAATTTTGAAGCAAAGAAGTACAAGACTAGGTACAAGACTGCGTACTTAACAGCTTTAATGAGGGAAAGAACTACAATCCCTTGAAGCATTGTAAATTAAATCACTTTATAAACGATGGGGAAATATAAAACCATTGATTTCAATGGTATATCCATTTTTTTCACTTAAGAACCACACTACCCATAATCCTGCAGAGATATCCACCAATCAGAGAAGTCGCTCATGTCACATCCAGTGGCAACACCTGTGAAGCAGTGCAAATTAATGCTAATATATTGTACCATCATTTAGATTTTTCATGGCTTGCAATGATTCATAGGATATGCAGTACCTTTATATTTTTCTGACATTACATTTTCTGCCTAAAATTAAAGCTGGCAATGTTTCATATTGAAGCTGGTTGGTATGATTCCTGAACCAAGACTGCTGAAGAAGCGTGGACACTGTTGCGCTGTATTGCTACCCAGCTGAATAATGAAGCACTACAAGCCAGTGCTGCTAAATGAAATTATCCTTAGGGGAAAAATGGAAGGAGCATATGGACTTTCCCACTGTTACAGCGAATAAAAACAGGCAGCCACTTGTAAACACATTCATTTTTACACTCATCTTCATCTTCTTGTTAGCGGTTGAGTTCTCAGTGCCATCATGAACAGCTAAGTGTTTTAACAATAGCCCTCTGTGTTTTGTCCAATAATTTCACTATAATACTGAACAGCTTGAACCAAAACTCAGTTAGCAGTCTACAAAGGCAGCTGCCTTCTAAGGCAACATCCTAAATTAAACTGAATCTTATAAGTGACTGATTTGGAACACTTTACACAGGCAGAAGTACATAAATAGCATGTCTCACAAAGTAGCTGGTGAGCTAACACTGTGATATTCTAATATAGCGCTGCAGGGATGATGCATTTTTAAAGGCCAAATTCCAGAAACAAGATAGCATTTTAGCACTTACGTTTCCATCGTACTGAGGTTGATGGGTTTTTTGAAGGGATTTTTGGTTAAATGCCTGAAATAAGGTCTGTAATTAACACAAACTTAAGATATTTCATGTTTTATCCTACGACGAAAATATATAAGTAATACCCCCTTGTGATTTTTAAAGCTTTTACTTGTCTTGAAAAAGGCGGTTGCTAACAAGTGGCTAAATGTGACTACAGAGGTTGTTGGGGACATTAAACGTCACCACATCAAACAGGTAAAATCATCTACTCACAAGTCCGCTTTCACATCCTCACTATGTTTCCATCACCTCGTTTTTATGCACATTTTGAAGTATTGCATGAGAAACGAGTGATGGAAATGCCAAATTTCAAATAAAAATCCCTTAATTTGCAAAAAACGTTTTTACGCTCACTTGAGGTGGTTTTTGACTTGTGCGAAAAAGGGTTCATGCAAATAATGGGAGATTTTTGCTGAATAAATTCCTCCATGCGCATCAAAAAAGTCTGACCTGACTATCCAGCGGACAAATCTCCTTTCACCATCTGAAATGCTATGGTCATTCTAAAATGCCAGAGCAAAGTCTATCATCAAAGTATTTCTGTATAATTGCCTCGCTGTCTCACATGGCTGCAGTCCCTAACAGCAGGCATCCACCTCTGAAAGCAATGACTGCATTTATTTTGTTTTGTCTACTCGCTCTGAGGCGCAAGCAATTTATTATATATTAAAATTATTATATTCAGTGGCTTCTCCTACTTTTCTTAGTGATGAATAGTGCCAGTTTATCAGGAAGTGATAATTTTATTCTCTTTGACTCGTTGGTGCTTATTCGCACACACTATGTTTTATGCGATATCCCAATTTTTCGCATAAGTTAAATTTGCAACTTTGGATGGAAACCCGGCTACTGTTTTTAAAATCTGGTTCAACGTATTCTAATTCAAATGTTTTTTAGATCAAGACCTAAAGAAGCTTAATGGTGGTGACGTTTAAGTCATGTGACCGTGGTGTAGTTCGTTTATAGCCTACATTTCGCTTTTTACTTTTGGTGATTGTATTCAGGCTTTAAAATCATAAACATTGTGATCATTTATGAAGATCGTCATGATCAAAAATGTGTAAGAATCAAAACTTTTGTTAGCAATAATTCATTTTTTCTGCAATAATTCAAAAGCCAATGGGAAAATTGAATTGAAGGTAACCAGGATAAAGCTAACTTCCGGGCTGGCCTACAAAAATATGCCAAACAAACACATTAATTTATGATATTATTATTCTAATAAGCATTAATATGCACCCACATTTAGAAGAAAAGAAAATGTTATCAGATTTAGAATATGCAAGTCGGCCAGAGAAATATGAGGAAAGGATGCAGATCAAACACAAACCGGCCCCTCATATCAACACCATCCAATTTAGGCCACTGGCTGTTTTTTTTTTTTTTTTTCTTCCACAAGAGCTTTTTGTGTTGTAATTATTCCTCACATGCTTCCCAATGACCTTGTTGAAACAGCATGTTCACCCCTCACGTTTACATCCTTGGAATGATGTATGATTTGCCTAGCGATTCTGCGCTCCAAATGGCAGGGGAGGCGCAATGCGCTAACTAATTGTTTAAGCATAACGGAGGGCTATTAAAGAAGCTCTTCACAATGCTACTCCATTATTTCTGCATGAATGCTACTGTGCTATGCAAACCCAACCGGGGCCCAAGCCTTTTGCTCTGACAATATTAACACTCCTCTCTGTATCTAATACTCACCGTATATGATCAAATAAACAGAAACCGCTTTGAGAACAAACACAGCGGTTATTATCTTGTTTATTCGTAACAAAACCCCCTTTTTTTAATTTCCCAAGTAGCCAGAACCACTCAGCGTAATGACAGTTAATTACAGTGAAATACAATGCGGGGCAAATTTGTCCCCTGGGTCATTGATATGTCAGCGTGGTATGCAAAGCAAAGCGCGTTTGTGCCCTAAAACCCTGGGGGGGGCAGAGACGAAGAGCTCTGACAAGCATATCTTTGCTTCAAAGTTTAAAAGCAGCTGAGACACCTCATGGCTAGGTTATTGTTTCCTCACATAACACAAGAGCCGTAGCTGAGGTGCATACAGCTGTGACAAAGGTAGCTTTGCTTATGCTTAACATTGTTTATTTGCTTCCGTTGCTGCCGCATGGAATTCAAACCAAATCACCTCAGGGAGACTCAAAGATTTGTTGCACTGGAAAGAATTTCAGGTTGAATTTCCGGTGCATTTGTGCCTACTAGCTCTCAAATTATCACAGTCATTTTTACAGAAGTAGTTCTATCATTTACTTAAAATTCGAATTAAGATTACTGTGACTTCCTTTTGCTATTTGATCTCCACGGAGCGGAAAACTCAGGTAGAATCCAGTCATAAAATGGAATTTACAGTATAATGCGTAATTTGGATTAATAAATCAAAGTAAAGCTTCACACTTAATTTGCAATATGAACTTATGTCTGTGAATATTAAACTGTAAAAAGACTAAATAGATAAATTTGAAGTTTGCATGTCTCTGTGTGAATGAGTGGTTTTCATGTACTTGAGCATTTAACTTTCTTTCTTGATTTCACAAGCATTTGACTTCATTTCATAAAATTATCATCAGAAACACACAGAAACTTGAAAATATGAGAGAAAAATATTACTGTTGTACACTAGAATGTACTTCTCAAAGTAATAAAAATTACAATTTAGGGACAATTTTTGACAAAACTTTTATCAAAATATTATTTAAGGAATATCTCATAATATAACACAATTTTTGCTCCATGTTTTAATACAGAAAACTGTAATATTTTCAAATTTAATTTGATTACATTTTAATATAAAATATTAAAATATTTTATATTAAAACAGGGGGGGATAAAACAGAATTTAGGAGCATAATAAAACAGATTTCATAAAGTCTGTATTTTCAAGTTTATTTTCCTGTTATTTTTTAGTTAGTTATTTTGCAATAAAGCCGAGTGTTGATCTGTGTGCATGACTGGCTGACCAGTTATTATTCAGCGAGCTCAAAACAATATAATTGTAACCCACTTAATTGCTTATAAAATATTATTATTACTACAATATCTAAAGCCTAGCTTATTATTGTCCATGAAACACAGTACAAACCATTATGGCTGTTAGAAAATTAATTAAAAGAAAATAAGATCCAAGTTCCCATGCAGCCAAAGTGAACAATAATCACAGTAATGGTGACTGCAAATAAAACCAACTATTTACTCTATTATCCCAATAGCACAAGTAGCACAATATGTTTTACAGTAACTTGTTATGATAGTAAATGACGGCATTAAATTAAAATCTTAAATTAAAATCAAATTACTGTTAAAGCTACCCAAATTTGACAGTTTATTAATAGCTAAGTAGGAAAAAAGATCATGCATTGCTCAAAATAGTTATGATGCGGCCAAATGTGCCCCTCACAGAGATATGAATTGATGAGTAGCCTCTCATCTGAGATCTCACTGATGTTTGGAGCTCTTACATCTAATGAATTGAAAAAGTCAAATGAAAGAGAAAAAGTGTGGAAACAGAGACGTCCTCTGCATGTAGCAGAAATGAATATGGATGGATCCATGCTCAGAGAACACCTGCAGGGAATCTGGCTCTTTACCTGGAACTGCTCACAGCGGGGGATTCACTTTCAGCACGGCCGGGGCCATGCAGGACACGCAATTGCAAAACGTAATGCAATTAAATATGTATTTGTCTACGCATAAGCAAGCAGGGCATTATTCATGCACGACTATTGAGCAGCAGTCAGTAGATTAAAAACTAATGGTTTTATTCTTTTCAGAATGCATCTGCAGAGCACCCGAATGCCACGTCAGTCAAATATACTGTATCTGACGCAAATCAGCTCAGGTCAGCTAAACAAGGAACAGACGGGTGACATGTGATCCTCCTCAGCCAGTCAGATCGTGCTCTGAGTGCTCGTGCATCATCAATCACTCAGCGATATCAATCCACTCCATTTGTCCACACGAGGTCATAAAGGAAAACCCAGAGTCCTCCAAAACTTCATGTCAGCTTCTCAGAGACATAATCAATCACATGCTGTATGTTTGCAGGAGTTGGTTATAAGTCACTGTAATGCAGTACAATAGTCCTGACCCACAATGTAAGCAATAAATGTAATATACAGTACAAGATAACTTTATTGCATATACTACTGGATAGATTTTACAATAATATATTTACTTATATATATTACACATATACTGTGAATACAAAGCCTATAAATAAAAAATGAATAATAATATTGTAAATATTGTAAAATAATATTGTAATATATAATATATATATAAGGGCTAGAGATTTAACGCGTTAATTAAATTAATTAATTACGGTGAAAAATAATGCTTTAAAATTATTAGCGCATTTAACGCACTTCCCCGCCCCAGACCTGATTGATGATATGATGCAGGGCAACAACTCACTGCGTGATGGAGCCTAGAGAATGTAGTTAGAATGTCCCTAAAATTCAAGATATGGGGCAAAAAATGTCCCTGTTTGAGTTTTTGTCTCATATTTACATCATATGTTATATTTAAGCAATAACACAATCAATAAGTGCAATATCAGACGAGTGCTGCACGAGTGCAAATGTGATATCTTATATAACAGTTCAATAAATAAGAAGTTAATATTGTGTTATTTTAGACACAATGTTTTGCTCAATTTAATTTGCGAAAATATAAAGACAAAGCACAACTCTTTGTCTCTGAGCAACACAGTGGCATTTCATTTCTTAATCCACATTTTTTTAATGAATTGGGTGAACCATTAGGCTTGTTGGGTTTGAAGCAGCTCGTTGGATTTTAATATTTTAATTTGCGATTTTGCGATTAATTATATTATTATTTGATAAAAATTTTAATTGATTTACAGCCCTAATATATATGGTGTCAAACGATTAATCGCAATTAATCGCATCCAAAATAAAAGTTTTTGTTTACATAATATATGTGTGTACAGTGTATATTTATTATGTATATATAAATACACACACATACAATATATATTTTGAAAATATTTACACGTATATATTTATATTCATATAATTTATATTATATATAAATATATTTAATATACAAACATAACACATTTTTCTGAAATATATACATGCACGTGTGTGTATTTATATATAAATAATACATATACACAGTACACACACATATATATTACGCAAACAAAAATGTTCATTTTGGATGCGATTTATCGTGATTAATCATTTGACAGCACTAATATATATAACACAATCTGCAGATACAACTCTGTGTTAGTGTGTGAGAGCTGTTCACTACAGCACATTACAGACAGAGGGGCCATTCCCAGAGCTTTAATTTGAACCCACACCTCTAATGCCACCTCACAGTCCCATCATTCCCTAAACCAGTCACCCTGTGTGCCTTACAGTATCCGTTCATCCCATTCACACTTAAAACTTATGCTGCTTATTAAGCCTGGTGTGTGAATGGATCAGTTCTGTTGCTCGTCCCAGTGTCTGATTAATGACAAAAAAAGCACAGATGGCAAAAGACAAGTCTGAATCTATAATATGTCAATTGCTAACGGCTACGCTAAAAACTAGGATCTGATTAAAGTTTAATATGTGAAGAACAGTTAGCGCCCTACTTCCTGTGATAATAACATTCAGGCAAGAAATCGAGACCACTGGCTGAAAGAGAACAGAGATTAAGCAGTATGTGACTATAAATACCCATCTGAGTAATGAGCATGTTATTGAAGTTCCTCTCTGAGCTGCTTAGCCGTGGTTGCCGTGTTTATTGGTCATTGTTTAGACAGGAGGAAAAGCCTTTTATGGATTAATTTGATGTAAAAAGCTCAAGCGCTCCAAATAGAAAGCTCTGTGTGGCATTTAGGAACATTACATAACCCGCAATAAAAACAAGATCCAAACATTCGAGCGTTCATAATGTATTTTACAGAAAATGAAAGTGGACAAACAAAGAGCTTTCACTGTAATTTACCGTTAAAGTGTGCAGCTGAAATCTATTTGACAATCTCCAATTGTTCACATGGAATTGCTGTGGGAAAACAGAGCGTGCCTTCCATTTTGCAATTCCATAAAAAGGCTATAAACAGAAAAAACCCTCTTTAAAAATGTCTTAACATTCGCAAATGCCCATATCAGAGAAACAGCATTTGCTGTTGCTTTCATCCGCATCCACAGCGGGCTCGATTTAACAGCGGTGCCCTTTAATTGCCAAGCTAAAAATTATAAGGACAGACATTACTCACTGCAAAAATGCAACAAGGAGGGAAAAAAACGTGCAAGCTCATTCAACGGAAAACTATTTATTCGAGATAGATGAGATAAAGCGTAGTCAAGGGGCCTCGAAAAGTCTCATGTTATTGAATTACAAATTACATCCACTATATGCCTCTCAAATAATAACTAGAAACTTTTCTGACTGGCAAGAGACACAAACAAGGAAGTAATCTTTTCCTGATGCTCTTGCTACATAGTTTACTTTAAAGCTATTATCAGACAGATTTCATGCGCATTTCTTTCACGTCCACATATTTGGTCTCATTAAATGTTTATAGGGGAAATGCAGCGAGGATGTCAGCACGGCAATAAATCATAGGATGCGCAAAGAGCTGCATCTAAACGTTGCTGCGAAAACCAGGCCACATTGTGAAAAATGTGAATTAAACCCCAATCTGGCTTCGAGTGACATTTCACCTGTGTCAAAAGCAGATTTCTTGCCAGCATGAAAGTAAAAATCATTCTTGGCCCCAAAAGGGTGAGCTCCATTTTTTTGTCATGAATTATTAAACTTGCCTGTAAGTAGTCTAGCGGGGATACATGCAACTAAAATCAAGCTCAATATTTACTTTCTCTGCACAGCATTCCGAATCGATGCACGTCATGGCTGTGTTTCTCCAGTTACTTTACAACACTCCACAAGCTATTCAAGTGTTGACACGCAGACTTCTTTTCCAGAACGCAGAAAGAGAGAAAAAAAAAGAGTTGATTCATTTGAGCGAGAAACGTCAACGCTTCTCCTGAGGATTTATTGCAGAGAATGAGCTTTTAAAACTAAAGGGAGTCAGCGGAGCAATTAGTCTAAATCACAGCGGAGGACGCTAAAAATATCAGTGCAACCTCAAATGTCAATCGTGACAATCCTACGACCAAAACCTGGATTGTCTTCTAGGATTTATTGGAAAAAATACTATGTGACACTATGTTCAAAGCGTCCATAAAAAATAGGGGTGGGGAAAACTAGTCCACAGGAGTGATTTGTCCATTTACGTCTGAATTAATTAATCCTGCTGGCCTTTAGGGGACTATGTGATGTTCTGATGGGTCTATGACAGATTATTGTTGGGTTACGCTGATGACATCATTTTAACTGTGGGTTTAATGTCACGAGGGAAGGATTGTGGGATGGGTGGGACTGCACAATGCTGGGGAAAAAATGACATTGGGATATTTTGTTTTTACAGGAATCTTCACCAATATGACTTGAACTGTCATATTTAGAAAGAATGAATCATTGTAGAGTGAGTGGGTGTGAGGTGATTTTGTTGAGGAGTGCATATCTATAAAAAATAAAATAAATAAATAAATAATAATAATAATAAAAAATAAAAAATAAAAAACTTTGAAAAATGACTTATTTTTTGAGGGTAAAATCCTTTTTGGGCTGCAAGATTTGGGAAAATATTGAGAAAACATTTGGTTGTTCAAACTTGGTGTTTTAACCTCTTTCAGTCACCACTAAAAAAAAACAACAACAAAAAACAACTGTTCAAACAGTTGAGTTTTCATAGGCCACATTCCCAAAAATTAAACAAATATATGATAATATCACTGCCAATTCAATATGACAATAAAACAATAACTGCCATGACTTTATTGTGATTATTGATCATGACATTGAGATTACTGTAATATTATGGGAAAAAATATTAAACAACATAAGAAATAAATTGTAATAAAACTGCACATTCAATGACTATAAAATAAGAACGATTTTATCATGGTTACTGATTATAATATTGTGACATTTCGAAATAAAAATATTAAACAAAATAAAAAATAAATTCAAGATGACAATAAAATAATAATTGTCATGATTTTATTGTGATTATTGTTTATAATATTGAGATTATTGTGATATTATGAATACATATTAAACAAAATAAGGAATATGTTGTAATAATATTACCAGTCCAATATGATCATAAAACAATATTAATTTTCATGATTTTATTGTGATTACTGATTATAATATTGGGATTGTTGTGATATTATGAAAAAATAGTAAACAAAATAATAATAATACTCCCAATTCAAAATGACAATAAAATAACAAATGTCATGATATTATTGTGATATGTGATATGTGATGATTACAAAAACAATATATTTTAATAATACTGCCAATTCAGTAAAACCATAAAATAATAATAATTGTTTGAACTGATTTTATTGTGATTATTGATTAAAATATTAAAATTGTGAAATGCTAAAAAATGAAATAAAATGAGAAATATATTGTAATAAAACTGTAAAATACGATACTAATATTCTTGTCGACATTTCTTTCTCGTGAATCTCGGCTCTGCGTTTTCAGTGTCTCCAAGCGGCTCAATTCACAACAAATGAACCAAGCTGCTTTCAGATGCTGAACACTGTGTCGTGAACACACACGTGTAAATGCCACGCTTGAAACTGCTAAAGCATATATGTTTTTAATTCAATTGTGCCAAGCCATATTGCGATATTGATTTTATTTCGATATATTGTGCAGCCCTAGTGGCCTATGTGAATATGGTGGCAAGGTGTAGGCGCTCAGCACTTAAATAAAGTAGTCTGTTGTGCTCTCGGCTGTCAGAACGAAAAACCTTCAACGCCCCGTGGGAACATTAGGTGGAAATAATGGCAATTTGGTTTTAATTTGATGTGATGCGTTACAAAACACTTTCTGGAAAATGATGTGGAAGACTATGCACCTCTCTCTCTCTCTTTTCCTCTTTGAGAAGTTCTCATTTCTCAGGGATGCTGTCCAGACACATTTTATGATTCATAAAAGAATACAGAGCAGCTGCTGAGCTCAAACCCAGGGCAATGCAGGAACTAAGGTTCTCATTTCAAAAGCCTTTCATAAAAAAGCCAAAGTGGACTGGCACGGTGGCCCAAGCATGACGTAGACACCTGAGAGACTTGAGCCAACTCTGATCCCTGTTAAAACCTTTTTTTCTTGCTTTAATTTCTGCGATTAGTGTGGGCTGCTTAACACGCTAAAAAATGTACGCAATTAATGCAGCACTCATCTTTTTTTACCCATTTTCTTTGAATAGCATTACCCTAATTCTAATCATTCACCCTTCATTTTGCTCTCTCCTGTACTCTGATAATAGAGCCAATTCAAGAGCTAATGCATACAAATGAGCGAATGCATCAGAAAAATATGTATGTCTCAAGTTAAAAATAATATACTATATATTTTTTATTGCTTTTATTTATTAAATGATTATATAGCACTTCCTATATGTTGACACTACATTAATTTCAGCATATAATGTGTAAACAATATCGTTCAAATATTTGGGGTCGGTAGAAAAAAAGTTGACCTTTTTTTGGAAGAAATCTTTCATTCTATCCAGGGCTGCGTTTATTTAAGTTATACATATATATTTATATAACTATATAAATTGTTAATAATATTCTTATTCTTAATATTATCAATGTTGAAAATTTAATACTGATAATGATCATTTAATATTTCTGTGAACACTCTGATCATTTTTTTCAGGATTCTTTGATGAATAAAAAATGGAAAAGAACAGTATTTATTTAAAATATCAATCTTTTGTAGCATAAATTTATTTACTGTTTTTTTTTATGCATGCTGGCTGAATAAAATAAAGTATATCATAGCATATATCTGTGATTACAAGTTTTAAATGTTTGGTGGAATAAATGTATGTACAACAGCCCTTTGTGTCGCACTGGTCATGCATTTGCAAATGCATCAGTGTAGTAGTGTAGAGTATGTTTCTGGTCTAATGCTCATTGCAGCAGTGGGTGGAATGTCACAAAAAACGTCCAACGTGAAGCTGTTAACTTCATAAAACATCTCCACTGGCAACTGTGGCTTCCTGGAGGTACAACCGAATATCCTTCACCGATCTGGCATGTGGGAAATCTAAGCACGCCATGTAGAATTAATTTGAACTGATAAATAGTGACCCTGCAGTCACAGCAGCGTAAACCGCAAATTACATGTGCCCCCTCCCACAGCCAGCACTTATCCAATGAATGATACAGTATTTCTCAAGGCTGTGCGCTGGCAAGACTCGTAAAAATCTGCATCTGGACAGCGTGTATGTTATTAATTATGAAATGGGAGGAATATCATACCTCACCAGACAATTATGTAAATTCCACTCAAAGGTAAAACATTTTGTGATTTTAAGAGGTCGTTTGTTGCCAGTGGAGTAAGAATTAGAATGGTATATGAAAAAAGTATGTGCAAAGTATGACTCTGAATTGAATAAGCAGGGGGAAAAAAAAGGAATCAGCCCTTCGGTTTCTCCTTGAATTCTTAATCAGACACATGGATGAGGCATATGGGCTTTTAAAAATGCATGACCTTTAGTAATCCAACCCAGATTGTGAAACAAGTGGAAAAAAAATGGAATCAAATGGAACAGAAGAAAAGGAACATTTCAGAATTTACAGTATGATCTCATACATATCAAACATAACATAACCCCTCCCCCCCGAGGAATAGCTAACAAGTACACAGCCCTTGTTTAATGCAAGTAACCAATAAAATAATAATTTTCAATCTTGTACAATTCATTATATTTTAATTGCACATAGAAATGTGTGAGTAACAATGAAACATTTTAGCTTAATATTTACATTTTTACCTTGCTGAAGGTAGCAATATAACAAAATATGGTAAGGTAACCTAATATTATATTTTGTGTAACACATACATTGAATTGTTTGAGATTGCACAAAGAATGATTGGCAGTTGAACACTACTTTAGATGCTTTGCGTTATGTCATTATATGAAAAAGAGCTCCAGAAATTTTTTATTATTATTTTAATTTTTTTTGTAAACTCTTATGTTAAGTGTGTAAATCAGTCATCATAAACATCTTTTACTCCATGAACTGATCGCAGCATAAAATTCTTTGCCTGGCCAGTCCTTCCTCACACTACATCTGGACAGTATTAATAACTAGCATTAAATCTAGTGCAGGGAAATATGAGAAAATGAGTGTCTTCAAAAGAATGTGGGATATGTTCTCATCTTAGTGAAGGTTTATGTTTTCGTGAACACAAAATGCGTGCTGTCAAGTAAACAAACCCCCAAACATTCAGTTGTAAAGTTCAGAGCAGCTTATATCCTATCTTGTTAAACAAGAAACGGCAGTCATATATAGAAAAGAGAAGTGCAGTGAATTCGCTGGAAAGTCTTTAAATGCTGAATCAATTTGGAGGCAGCTTTGTTTACTTAAGTAGTAAGCCTGAGGACAAGCTCTGATTGCAACATGAACTGGGTAATAGGTAATTCTGCCTGCAGTTCCATGTTTTTTCTTCCTTATGGGTGAGAAAAAGGGAGTGCCTGATGTTTCTCAATATACAAAAAAGTCACTTCCGTGCTCACACAATGATGAATCCTTTCCCAGCATCCAATTATTCAAAACTTCCAAAAGCCACAAGTACTAACCAAAAGCCATCACCCATTCCCTCCCAGAACTACTCCCAGAGCGCATCTGCTTGAGGATCCAGATTAAAAATTGGACGGCAAGCATTTAAATGTATTAATATCGCCTTGAACTGCATAGGTCCAACAATATGCTAAATAGCCAATGACACATAAGATTGTCAATGAAAAAGACAAGAGCATTTGTATTTGTGCTTTCATGTGATTTTGCAAAAATGTTAAACGTTAAATTTAATGATTGTAAAAATGTCAAGTGGTTTAAGCAAAAAGTAGCCTAGACTTACACTTTGTGAATGTTATTTTCTAAAGCGTTAAAATAAAGACTACCCCCCACCCCAAATATCAAGAATTATTCATTCATAAATATTATTACGGTTTTGCGGCACCGTATGACATTTTACCACCTGAGCTAATCTTTCCTTATCGTAAAAAGGTCAAATTATCTGATATTTTAAGAAATTTATGGACCTCAACACACAGTCATGAGTGTCTGCTGGGATGTTTTTATGATATAATTTCCATTTTGTTTTTGTTTCTGTTTTTCCTGCATGTTGGTTGTGCTACATGAATTTCAGTTGGTGGGCAAAGGTTTTTCAAATATTAATAAGGTTTTAAAGTTTACAGTTTGTTTGTTTATTTATTTAATAATTATTATTATTATAAAATATTATGCCAAACTACTTGCCCCCCCCCCACAAGTATTTTTAATGAGGCCTTTTATTCATTATAATATCATGACAGTTGTAGCACATAAAATGTAAAATAATACAATATTATAACAATATAAATAATATAATAGAACAAAAATAACAAATAATAATTAAAATGAAATAAAAAAATAAAAAATACAAAAAATAAAATAGAAATAAAAAAAAAAAAAATATAAAAAATAAAATATAAAAAATAAAATAAATAAATAAAAATAAAAGATAAATAAAATAAAAAATAAAATAAAATAAAATAAAATAAAATAAAATAAAATAAAATAAAATAAAAAAAAAAAAAAAAAAAAAAAAAAAAAAATAAAATAAAATAAAATAAAATAAAAAAAATTAAAAATTAAAAAAAATTAAAAAAAATACCACTGACCCAAATATATAAATAACTAAAAGTCAACCGCATTTTGATGGTTTCATATTTTTGGCAAAGCTGTTTCCATTTGGAATTGTTTTCCCTGCTGTCTGGGTCCCTTTCAGAACAAACCTGCGTTAAAATACTCCTGTTCAGAAATACACTCTTACCATTGACTGCAAAATACTATACTCAACCCTCCATAAATCCCCCAACACTACTCCACAATCCTTCTAAAATACTTCAAATGTTTTATTAAGAGCTCTTGCATTTCTGTCGGCCTGTTTAAGATTTCTCCTAGTGCCGTGGCGGGCCGCATCGATAGCACTGCTGAGATCTGCAGGGAAGGAAAATAAATGACCCATTTTTATTGCAGTGTATGTGGTAAACATACCATCTAAATGAAGGAGCAGAAGAAACAGGAACACACTTTACCCGAATGCCCTCTGCAATTCAAAACCGCCATAAAGGAGGAAAACGCGTCATCGCATGTAATCCGTTTTATTTAAGAGCAAATTATTACCATTGAATAGTTGAAACTGAGTGGCGTCTTGATGAGAAATATAAATGGGTCTATCTTCTCGCTGAACAACATGCTATCATTAATAATCCCCCCAGCAGTGGGCATCAATCACGCTGTAATCATACACACAGCATTCCCGTCACAGCTCAGCCCCTGCTGGATTACCCAGCATCCACTCTGTCTGCCCATCAAATCCATTCAGGCTAATACAGAAGTGGGTTGTTCTTAATCATTCTTTTTGCATATCCTTAAACAGATGAGGGATTCTGTCTCAAGTGGGAACTGAGAACTGCTTCTTATTCTTATGTTCTTATTAACTTGTTGCCGCAAAACAATACAATAAGACAAAACAAAAATTTCAAATATATTAATTATTCATTCAATCCTGAGCCTTTTTGCAAAGCTGTCAAATTATCTATTTTTTTGTTATTTTATTTTACACATACATATATATATATATATATTGTTACATGTGCATGTATTTTTGTTGTGTTGAGGGACAACACAACAAGGCTCGATTCATAGGGAGATTTATTGTCCCGTTCTTAAGAAGAAGTCTAGCCAAAAGTTTGTGGGACTGATTTCGGGAAATTTTCAGTCTGATTTTGCCGATAATGCTTGTGACACTGTAGTTCATTCTTCTAAGTCCAGTTATGGACCTTTCCTGCAAAATGGAACTGTGTCTGTTCCTGGCCTGAAGGAACCTGTACCTGTTCGCATGCTTCGGGACACTGGTGCTGCTTTATCGTTCCTTTTGGATGGGATACTGCCATTTTCTGATGAGACCGCTACTGGCAGTGTTGCTTTGGTTCGAGGTTTTGAGATGGGAGTTATGGAGGTTCCGTTACACAGAATTCATTTGAAGTCTGAGTTGGTTACGGGGGATGAAGGTTATAGTGGTCCTTATGTGGTTGAAAAGAAACTGTCAGATCGTGATTATGTGATTCACACTCCAGATCGGCGTCAAAGTTCCCGAGTTTGTCATGTTAACATGATAAAGGCTTATCATGACCGGAAAATGGGCGTTCAAAATTTATCAAACTGTGTTCCTTTTGTGATCGATCCAGGTGAGGTGTCTGCGGTTGGGATGACTGTTCAAGAACAGCTGGATGAAGAAGTGAGTCTTTCAAGGTGTGCGGTTGAAGGCAGATTAAAAAATTCTGAGATGCTTTTAACTTTGTCCAGTCAGTTGCCACATTTGTCTCCAGTGGAGAAAGATGATATTTTGGAATTAGTAAGTCACTTTTCGACTTTGTTCAGTGACACTCCTGGCCAAACATCAGTTATCGTGCACGATATTGATGTGGGGTCCTTTCAACCTATTAAGCAACACCCATATCGTGTTAATCCGTTGAAGAGAGCTCTTTTGCAGAATGAGGTGCAGTACATGTTAGAAAATCACATTGCTGAATCTAGCTCCAGCTCTTGTCAGCAAATCCGATGGTACTTATCGGTTTTGTACTGATTATCGGCGAGTAAATGCTATTACGAAAACTGATTGTTTTCCGTTGCCGAGAGTGGATGACTGTGTGGATCGTGTGGGATCTGCGGTATACGTTTCGAAACTTGACTTATTGAAAGGGTACTGGCAGGTTCCTTTGTCAGAACGTGCTAAGGAAATTTCAGCTTTTGTGACTCCGGATGCTTTCCTTAATTATAAGGTAATGGCTTTTGGCATGAAAACGCTCAAGTACTTTTCAAAGGCTTGTTAATACTGTGCTGGCGGGGTGCCTGGCTGCGAAGCCTATTTAGACGATTTGGTACTATACAGTTCCTCTTGGGGGGAGCACTTGAGTTTACTCCAGCAAGTTTTTCACCGACTGGCAGAAGCAAATCTAACAGTTAATTTAGCCAAATGTGAATTTGGTAAAGCCACCTTAGTTTACCTGGGGAAGGTTATAGGAAAGGGACAAGTACGGCCCATTGCTGCAAAGGTTATGGCTATTTGTGATTTTCCACCGCCAGCTGACCGAAGGCAACTACGGCGTTTTTTTGGGAATGGTGGGGTACTACCGTACGTTTTGCAAAAATTTTGCAACGGTAGTGTCTCCCCTTACAAATCTGTTGAGTCCCAAAACATCATTTCAGTGGTCTGATGTTTGTCAGCGTGCATTTGAGAATGTGAAGTCTTTGTTGATTGCGGCACCAGTTTTGGCCGCACCAGATCATTCAAGAACATTTAGCCTCGCAGTAGATGCTAGTGATGTGGGGGTGAGAGCTGTTCTTCAGCAGGTGGGGGCTGATGATGTAGAACATCCTGTATGTTATTTTTCGAAGAAGTTTTCCTCTGCACAGCGGAATTACTCTACTATTGAAAAGGAGGCTCTGGCTTTAGTCTCCGCAATTCAACATTTTGAGGTATATGTAGCTTGCTCGCATCCCCTTATCGTATATTGCGATCATAATCCTCTGATTTTCTTGAATTTGATGCGCAATTGTAATCAGCGTCTTATGCGCTGGAGCTTGTATTTGCAGCCATACAACCTCGAGATCAGGCATATTCAAGGTAAAGACAATGTGGTGGCTGATGCCCTATCCCGGATTGGGTAGGGGCATAGGAGTGTGTTTAAAAAAAAAAAAAAAAAAAAAAAAATATATATATATATCTTTGCATGTTTTTGGGAAAGGTGTCTTTTAATAGATGCTTGTTCCTTTTATGGTGATAGTTCACTTTTGGGGGGATGAAGGTGTTACATGTACATGTATTTTTGTTATTGTTTGTCTGCCCGCTAGGGGGCTGGCAATTTGTTACCCATGTTTGTGATTGAGCAGATTACCTACAGCGGTGGACCATCAGCGCGTGTTGAAAAGAAGCCACACAGATGCATTTGAGGGGGCGGAATTTGAGGGGCTGTCCAGACGTGGAGATGTGTTCTCCGGTGGACTTTTGCTCGCCTGATTAGTTCCTCCCATTCGTGGTTCCTATTTTTGTGTTACTTTAAATAAATCTCCCTATGAATCGAGCCTTGTTGTGTTGTCCCTCATTATGTTATAGCGTTGGCCGTAACATATATATATATATATATATATATATATATATACACACACACACACAAAAGCCACAGAAAAAAATTAAATTTTATGTTTCCACCATGTAATAAACAATACAAAATGGTAATTGAACAGAAGTAAGAGGAAAAAAGTCTGAATTGTAAAATAAAATGTTTCAATTAGTTTAATTTTTCTTACTTTCTTAGCTAAAACAAACAACAACAAAAAAAAGTAAAAAAATAAAATAAATATATTTATTATAAATTTATAATAAAAATATATCATATTTAAATAATAAAGGCTTAAATACAAAATGCACTTCATTGTATAATACAGTTAAGATCAATTATTTGGCGCTTCCTTAAAAGTACTAAAGACAGTTAATGAAATCATTATGAAAGCAGAATCATTAAGTGGAATCAGAACCAAATAATTCAATTCCTGCCGATTCCCATCACTAATCCCAATGCTGTGCGGAGGAGCAATAAACCCCTGCGAGGAACAAAGAGATGAGATCACTTGCCACACAGCACATGTCACAGTGATGAGAACAACTTGAGAACATTAGCTGCTTCTCTGATGCGCCGGAGGAAATGTGTGTAACTCCTTCCATAATGCAGCTATTATGCAGTAAAATCATAAGTATACGCTCGCATAATAACACTGACCTCCTAAAAATAACCTCATGAGAGGCAGGAAATGAATCAAGAGAGAGGAATAATAGTGTGGCCATTACACGGCATCAAGCTACAAACTCTCTTCAATAATTCACCAGTGCCCCATGTCCCCCCACTGTCACATTAACTACGTCCATCTAAACACTCCCTGCATCCTCCAGTCTCTCACCCTCACCCAAACCCCGTACATCCAGATAAAAGTATTTCCCTCTTTCTTTCTCTCTGGCTTTTCTTCTCCCTTGTTTTGTAGGGAAGGACTTGGCAGTGTCTTTCTAATAAAAGGGTCATATCACGAGGAATTGAGTTTTGCTTGATCTGTTGAGATAAAAAAGTTCATTAGACTACGAAAACATACAGTGACTTTCAGAACTCAAAACATGTCCACCCTAGTCCAAAAAGAGCATCTATTGAAACTGAGCTACACAAATGACTTGCTCTGAAACTCTGAACTTCCTGCTGTCAACTGGATACATAAATATGACCTCCCACACTTACAAACCAACAACACTTATTTGGTGTTAAGGTAATAAGGAGGAAGTAGGATAGATACTTTTGTTCCTAAACAGTAGAAAAACCAGCGAGTACAATGTGGTAAAGTCGGTCAAACCTTGTGCTGTTTCTGGCTGTGTAGCACCTACAGCTCTGCAGATCCCGCTAAAAAATCCCAGCAATACAAACATGCTGAAGTTATATTTTGGTCTAATATCAGCGGTTTGAGCAACACATTTCAACACATATTGTTTTGTGCCGCTTTAGTGGTGGATGGTGCAGATAAAAGTCGCTAATTTAAATTTGAAAAGACACAGTAGCAAAAAATGTCAATTTTTATTGTTAGGGTCAGAGAGAGGTTGAACAAATTTTTCACAAAAAACAAGATGACTAATATTATTTTAATTACTTGTAAAATAAATATCAATTAAAACTAAAACCATAAAAAGCATTTATATTACTTGAAATAAACATTAATAGAAATAAAATAAAATATATATGAAAAAAACCCAAAATTTTCTTCAGCTAGATGATGAGCCAACATTTCTCATTTTATATCTACTTTAATTTAAAGTACTTAATCTAAAACTAAAATTAAAAACTAAAACTTATTACAAACTATATATGTATGTATCTATATAACAAAAGAACTTAACAAATAACAAAAACATCAAATTACTAAAACATCAAATAAAAACAGAAAACGTAAAAATAAGATCTAATTCAAACTATTAGGGGAAAAAACTATATAGCACTATATCAATGAACTACTTAACTTTTCTGTAAAAATCTCCACCATCCTATGTATAATAATAGAGGTGATATAATATACAATACAAGCAAAAAGCCAATAAAATAAAATAAAATGATTGTCCAATCATTGAGAATGCCTCACCGTCTAATAACATCTATTAACAAACATGTCCTGTTTTAATAGGACAGGAAAGAAAACAGAAATGTTAACGGCATTGTTCTGAAATGGTGTGGTGGAGTGGATGTTATCATAACCATGTGACAAGCAGGGGTCCAAGTCAGCTGATGCCTGAACAAAAATACCCAGTATCACTTATTGAATTCCATATTCTCAATCCCCAACCACCCTCTTAAAGTCCATTCAAGCGAGGATAAGACTTGAGTCAATTTAACATCCTGTTGTCTCGTAACATGTGACCAAAGAGGCATGCGAGCGAGCCAAACCCTGCAGTTATTTCCATTAACAGAGGAACAAATGACTAAAAATATTCAATATCACATCTGCACCATTTCAGCTGTATTTTTCCTTAAATAGCGCTGCTTTCCATTTTCATCTTTCTTCTATAACGCACTGGACCTCTCTCAGATCTGTAGAACTCCCCTCTTCATCGCCAAGCCCTTGGAAGCACTGTTATTCGCTTCAAAAACTTAATGACAAGGCTAAACGCAGAAGATTTTCCGCAAAGTAGCCGTCACTTCGAGCATAAAAAGCACTAGAATACCCCCTCACTCGCTTTAGAAATGGCCAACATCAGATCTACCCCTCTGTAACAAATCTAGTGTATGGGAGCCTTTACATGAACAATGACTTCATATGTTGAACTAAAGCCTTAATAAATAACACACCCTACAAAGTTTAACAGAACGTCTTCTTTGGGTTTCAATACAGCGTGCCATGGTTATGTTTAAAGCCCTGGCGAGAACAAAGACATTTTAATCTGGGTATTCAAATCCCTGCAGGCTGTCCGATTCGAGCAGAAACCCTCATGTTAAACTTTCAGAGACAAGAGCATGGTTTTTGAGCAGAAAACTGTGTTTTTGAGCAATCAGAGAAACCTAAGAGCATCCATTAAAGTCATTGGGAGCCATTTACTCAATTGTATTACTCACTGTCAGTTTGTTCACCCATCTTGTCAACTGCTATTATGTAAACAGCTCTATCGTTTTTTACAAAACAGCATTCAGTAACCCAGAATTTTTCCAACAGGAAGTCATGCACGTAAACTGAAGCCTCTCTTTTTCAACTGGCAGCATGCATGGAAAGCGAACTGCACGCAAACCCACTGTTGTTTGAATATGCCATTCAAACACAAACTCTGAAGTATTTAAAGACTATTTCAAGATTGAACGCATCACTTATAGAATGTCTTGTTTTGTTAAGTATGTAAATAAAAAAATGATGTCAGTGAAGGATTTATGTGAAGGCCTTGATACGCTAGTGAATAGAATACTATTGAGTTTCATTTCACATACAGGAAACTTTATTTAAGAGAGTAATGGCATTGACGTTATAGTGCCATAGAAACAAGAGCCTGAAGGCTTCCAAACGGTGTGCCTGTGTGTTTGTTTACTATATACTATGGATAATTTGATTAAGGTTTCGGTTACCACAACAAATACAGTACTCTCGGTACAGCTCCATTTAACATATTTTAATACATTTAAAGTGCCCCTATTATGGGTTATGAAAGGATCTTTTTTTGGTTTTGAATATTTCATTTTGACGTCAACATGAAACGGCTTAAGATTCAATGATTCATAGTCGAGTCTTTCTTTTGAGAGACAATAACTTTATACACGGTGCACTTTCAGATTGAAAACTTTGCAGGATGTTTTCATTCACTTAGAGCTGTGTTACACACCGCATGAAAAGTCATTTTCAAAACTTTAAATCCAATCTCACAGATTTATCCAAAAAATCAGTGCAGAAAATAGAAAATAGCGTTTTTTATTCAGAAAATGCACACTGCTTTCAAGGGATTGTTCACCTAGAAATGAAAATTCTGTCATCATTTACTCACCCTCAAGTTGCTCCAAACAGTTGACGGTAGCCATTGACTTCCATAGTATGGAAAAAAAACTACTTCACAAATCAATGGCTACCAGCAACTGTTTGGTTACCAACATTCTTCAAAATAACTTCTTTTGTTCTCTACAGAACAAAAAAACTCATATACGTTTAAAATGGCATGAGGGTGAGTAAATGATGACAGAATTTTCATTTTTGAATGAACTATCTCTTTAAGATGAATCGGGATGGTTTACTAGTCATTCAGCGACCATAAACAAATAGCCAATTAATGAGGTCAACTACGATCGGTCGATTTTAACCTTAATATTTTTTTAAATATTTATTATATTAGCCTACATACGCACACAACTGCATCCATGTGCATCATATTTTTAGAACAGATAGAATCAGCTGTTTTTGCCGAAATGAGTTTTGTGTAAACGGCCCCTTAACAAACACATCTGATTGTGATCTGATGAACATGACCCAAAATCAGCATATTTATACAGTGCTTCCTTAAAACCTAGTCAGTTTTGAAAATGTGTAGTTTTGCGCATCTCTATTTTAAGACAGTGTAAACACAAAACAACACAACAGAGAATATAAAAACAAACACTGTTAGTTACATAGTAATGCCATCACTGCACACTGCAAACACAATCCGTGATCATGCACAGATCGGAGAAAGACCGCCATTTACAGCCAGTAATTACATGCACAGTTGAGGTTTTCTAACCGTCAGCCAAAAGTGGGACGAATCGCTGTTTTTGATATCAAAGCAGCCCTTTTGAAAAAATAAGTTACTGACACAAGCAGACGGACTGTGACGGACTCAGACCTCAGTGTAAAAACAGGCTTTCAGTTCATCTGAGAGTTCTACTCTATCATACAACAAGCTCTCGACTCTCAACTCGACAGGCTAAAAGCCACGAGTGTCTGTTTCAATCACCAGCTCAAAGTCACTCATTCCTGTTTGTACACCAACAGAGAAAGCTGCCTGTGCTCATACAGCAGCCCATCGTCAGTCGGGTAATGAAGACGAGGGTCTTGTTTTGGACCACAGACTCAATTACTGAATCATTAGCCATCAATCCTCCATTCATTCATTCTTTCTTCACTCAATTATGCCAATGCAACGAATCTTCATGTGAATTAATAAGCAGTAATCAGCCTCTAAACGGTAAGGTCAGAAACATACTTTACACAAGTATGCAAATGTTTGGTCAATGCATTGCAAAATGTAGTTAGGGTTGGGAATCGGATACTTGTTGTAAAATTAAAATTTGAATTCCACCTATCAGTTCCTGTGTGCGGATCTTTTGTTTTTAGCTGGCGAAAAGTGGCTGTTAAAAATGTATTTGTCTTTGACTCATTCATTCATGAAATTCATTCAAAAACGCTGATTAATCCACTAATGAAACAAGTAAATCTTGAGTGAGTCAATGAATCATTCCATTCATAAATTTCATGAGATTTTGCTTAGTTGTCTAATATTTTTTCTTCAGAATTGTGAGAGAACTACAAAAAAAAAAAAAAGTCTAAATTTATCCAGAATCATGCAGCTCTATTCTGCACACAAACAACTCTTATGTAGCTGGTTGATTTTTATTCATGGTATTCAGCAGCAATTAAATGTTTTGTGAAAAGAGAAACAAAACAAATATGTTTGATATCTAAATGTTTGACTTGACCACATTAGAATCGAAAAGGGGAATCGATAAGAATCGGAATTGGAATTGATCAAATTCAAACGATACCCATCCCTAGTGGTAGTGTTGAAATGCTAAACATTAATTTTTGCATTATTGTGGTAATAGCAAACCTCAAATTACTTTTAAACTGATCAGTTTGACCAATATTTTTACAGATTTCCACACTTTTCAACTTAGGCTATTGGTTATTTATTATCAGGTCTATTGTATTGTATCTATTATATTAAACTTTTTAAATAACAATAAGTTTGAAATGTGGAGCATAATATTTGACAAAAAATCTATATTGCTATCAGTCATAAAAATGAAATATCAGTCAATTTCTACACGAAAGAACAAAATGATGCACAAAACATGAAGTGATTGCATTGACATACTTGCGTAGAGTTTGTTTCAGACCCAAGATCATGCAGTTCCAATAAAATTTACTTACCAAATTCATCACACACGCTCTCATTCTCCACCAGCGTGGGGTGCTCAAACGTGTCCCTGCAGTACAGGATCTGGGTGTTGTTGGTGAGGGAAGCGATTCCCCCCAGGGCCAGCACCACATGGTCCGTCAAGAGAGAGGTGGGCCGCTCACGAAGCCGCGCGATGATGGAACGGTACCGACAGTATTGAGGGTAACTCAGTACCAGAACTTTCTTCTCCTCCACATCTTCACCTAAACACAAGAAAGTATAATAAAAGAGAACACTGTTATTTCTGGCACACAAAAAGCAACTCAAAATAATATTTTTTTAGCTTTTGCCTGTATTATACTGAAAAAAAAAAATGGTGTAGGATTTACTTAATTAATTGCTAGCAAATTTCACAAATAACTAAGGCCGTAACCACAAAGCATAAAGAAATAGAACAGTGAAGGGAATTCTATGTCTAATTCTAGTTGGAAAGTAACCATTTTCAACCATTTGCTAATAATATTTGAAATAATATTTTACACATGCACTTTTATTTGTATGCCTAATATGTCGAAAATGCTAAACGTTTCTTGCCTCATCACATTCAGTAAGGAATTATATGAATCACATAAATAATATTACATTTTAAATCCAAAACAGCCATATTTGCGTTTGCATATTACTAGACGTTTAACATTTATATCATAAAGCAGTTGTCAAATATTAAATGTTTCACTACTTCCATCTTACCTCGCGCTTTTTTAATGTTAAAACTGATACTTTTCACTAAAATTTACGCACAACGTTGTGAAATTATTGAAATATATATTTGTAAAAAAAGAAGATGTTATTACTTTAACATTTCAATGCTAATTTAAAGTGCTACTTATGGAAGCCTGTTTCCGCCACTGAATAAAAAATAAAAAAGGTCATTTAAAAGGCGACATTTTATCTCACAATTCAGACTTTTTTTCTCATAATTGCGTGATATAAACTCGCAATTGCGAGACATAAAGTCGCAATTCTGAGAAATAAAGTCAGAACTACGAGATACAAACTTTTTTTCTCAGAATTACAAGTTTATATCTCGCAATTCTGACTTTTTTTTCTCGCAATTCTGACTTTTTTTCTCAGAAGTGTGAGATATAAACTCGCAATTGCGAGTTATAAAGTCAGAATTACGAGTTTATATCTCGCAATTCTGACTTTATATCCTGCAATTCTGACTTTATAACTCGCAATTGCGAGTTTATATCTCACAATTCTGACTTTTTTTCACATGTGAGATATAAACTCGCAATAAACTCGCAAAAGTCGCAATAACCTTTTTCTATTTTTCATTCAGTGGCGGAAATGGGCTTCCATAGCTACTTGCCATTTCTTTGTAATTAATTGCGAAATTTAGCAATTTCTGAGTGACAATATTTCCAGTGCACTTAGAACAAATTCAAGCAGAACAGTAAATGTCAAGACGGTGAGCCTGTGCTTACATTTTACTGTAGGCTACACAGTACTACTTTATATTTCATAGTTTTACAGGTGTAAAGTATTATTTACACCATTGATTCCTATATTATTCTTTCCATGAAATAAGAACGGTGGTTACTGTACTCTCATACCATCATTTTACGACATCAGCTCAATCCAGCTTGTTTATTTCAAAGACAATGTTTGACATCATTCAATGAGTCAGAATTCTACACAATGGCATACAGCACAAAGACCATTGATGAATCCTACGCTCTCTAATATTAGCTTCACAGTAATGACAATTCAATCCAAATCGAAGTGCTGTGACTTCATATAGCTATTCTTATTCTATAATGGCGGAGAGCTGCTCCCAGGGGTTCAGATATAGATTTGTGGGCTATTATGTTTTACTACAGCCTGAGTTGCTGGTTTAACATGACAGCTCTCTGTTAGGATTGGCAATATAAAAGATTCTGGGCAGGAAGCCACGTCACTCAGTTCTTGGAGATCAGAGATCTGAGCAATAGCATTCGCCTGTTAGTCTTCCCATCAGAACTCGAAAAAACTCTCGGCTGAATCAAAGTATCATCGCATCACTCGACCTCAAAAACCTGACATCTCGGAACACAAGCTCTCGTAATATGACATGCGAGTCGCAAACCTCAAACGATGGTGTCCTTGGAGAGAACTAGCTTTATTCACACACAACGACCGCAAACATTCTGCTGCTGAGAGCCATAAACCCAGTTTTTACATGTCGTTTCAGCATCACTAGCATCGTCAAATGGAACTGCAAAAATAATGATTGTTTTCAAACGGGTTTCTTGCCCCAACTGCCACTGGTCACACGCTCTGATTCCACCACAAAACAAACTCATCCACTTATAACAGGAACCTCACAGAACCGATGATATGGCAGAGGACAGATGTGGAGAAAGGACAGAGTAAAAATAATACAGTTGACCTCGAACAACATATTTGAGTGATAACAATATGAGGAGGGCCATTACATTTTTTGGTGGATGACTACAGCAGCCTGTTTCAAATGAAATGGAGTGACTGCAGTTTCAATTTGATGGCTGTAGAGAAGAGAACATGAAATATTTTGATTTATACTGCTTATCCTTTTATTGGACTTTCACTGCACGTATTACGTTTCCTTCTTAGTGGAGCACATTTCCTCTCATTCTTTGTATTCTTTCTCATCCATTTTAAAAAGCATGGACCCGGAAACAAGTAAAAAAAATATATATTTTAGTAAAGACACAATGTAAAGCGTTTTGAGTGCCTGGAAAAGTGCTATATAAATGTAATGAATTATTATTATTCAATTCAGTTTTCTCACTTTTAACATAAATGTTAGTGCTAACCGTATTTGAATGAATACGCACACATACATAATATAAACACTGCCGTTTAAAAGTTCGGGGTTGGTATTTTTTATGTTTTTGGAATACGACTCCATTTATTTGATCACAAATACAGTAGTATTGTGAAATATTATTATGATATCACATGAT